>NW_026577883.1:0-312408 GCF_029407905.1 Bubalus kerabau | reverse complement strand
TCGAGAAAACCTACGAGACGCCCCAGTCATCGGGAGATGAGGGCCTTCATTTCCTGCATTGCCTGGAGAGCAATCCCGTGTCCTCCCTCCAAACACCAGAGGAGGTTTGACTCCCTTTAAGCCACTCAGTGGGCTCCAAGACATACCCGTCCGACTCGAGAGGAGAGCAGAGTCCTTTGCTTCCCCTCGAGACGAGGCCTGACTCCAGGGTGAGTCTGGAATGCAACCCCGAGATTCCTGTCGCCCCTTGACATGAACATTAGGTCCTGCACACAAGCCTTGGTGGGGTCCCTTTTGCCTTCAGTGACTAGAGCGCACCTCCAGCTCTTCCTCGAATCTCGAATGGAAGATAAGACTTTTGTGGGCCAACACAAGAGGAAGCATGAATTCCCTGTGGTAACTCAAATATCCCACCGCAACTAGAGAAAAACCAAGTGGTTCCCCAGTCATTCCAAGATGAGGCCCTTGCCCGCTGGAGCACCCCAAGAGAAGTCCCACGTTCCAATTTGAAGAGCGAAACGGTACTTGGAACGCGTTATGCGACCCCAAAAGTTACCCGACATACCTGTCTCACTTGAGGGAAACACCGAGGTTCCCAGCAGCACTTCATCTGAGCCACTTCTCCCCTCCTGATCGCCACAGGAGGGTCGAATCCTCTGCTTTGTCTGGAAGGGTTTCATGACCTTCGCGGCACACCTCAGGATGAGGCCGGTTTCATGAGGAAATTCGAGACTAGCCACGTGGGTGGTGCCAAATGCTGAATGACCCCGATTTCCCAGGCCGCTCTTCATAAGAACACGATGCCTGGACACCTCTTCGAAGGCAACCCTGTGGATGAAGACACAAAACGAAGGGTCACTGACACCCCCATGCATCGTCTGGAAAAACCTGCAGATTCCACACACAGTTTGACAAGGGGCCTGAAACCCCATGAACAACTCGATAGGCAAGCGGAGTTCCATTCCTCAGAAAAGACATAGCCTGACTCTCCTGTCCCAACTCTGCAGGGACACTACGATCAGAGTCAGAATAGGAGAGGAAGACTGAGGTTCCTGCCTCCCCTCGAGATGAGGCCCTCTTCCATTGCGAAAACCCAGTGGAGTCCCGAGAGGCCCCGCCAAATCCACAGCGTCCCTCACGTCTCAGAGGCACCCTGGGAAGTTTCCTCAGGTCCCCGGCAGAAGTCAGGGGAAACGAGGGTTTCCCGCTGCAACCCGAGAAAGACATCGAGAGTCCTTATTCAACGCGTCTTGAGGCCCTGGTCGCCTCCCATGACTCGAGAACAATGACGCGCTCCTTCTCGCCACGTGCATGGAGACATGACTTCCCTGGCACCGCATGAGAGGCTCCCTGAGATCCTCGTCGTGCATCGGGAGAAAACCCCCACGGGTGCCGCAGCTCGAGGAAACCCCTGAGATGCCCCCGTCCTCGCGAGGTGAGGGCCTTCTTTTCCTGCACGGCCTGGAGAGTAATCACGAGTCCTCTCTCAGAAGTGAAGAGGAGGCTGGACTCCCTTGAGGCCACTCAGGGGGCACCAAGATATACGAGTCGCGACTCGGGAGGAGAGCGGAGTCCTTTGCTTCCCCTCGAGGCGAGGCCTGACTCCCCGGGGGAGCAAGGGATGCAACCCCGAGATCCTTGTCTTCCCTGGAGAGGAGCATTAGGTCCTGGACACACGCCTAGATGAGGTCTCTTTGGCCCTGCAGTGACTCGAGCGCAACCCCCAGCTTTCCCTCGCCACTAGAATCGAAGATTGGGCTACCCAGGGCCGACACAAGAGGAAGCATGTAATCCCCCGTCGTAACACGAGAATCCCGCCGCAACTCGAGAAAAACCACGTGGTTCCCACTTCTTCGCAAGAGGAGGCCCTTGCCCGTGACGGCGTCTCAAGGGAAGTCCCCTGTTCCGCCCTGAAGTGCGAAACGGGACCTGACAGCCTTCATGCGCCCCTAAAACTTCCCCGACAGGCCGGGTTCCCTCGAGGGGAACACCGAGGGTCCCGGCAAAGAATCATCTGAGCCCCTTCTCCCCTCCTGATCGCGACAATATAGTCGATTCCCCTGCGTGGTCTGGAAGGGGTTCCCGGCCTTCCCGGCGCACCTCAGGAGGAGGCCCGTCTCACGAGGATATTCGAGAAGAGCCACGTGGGTGCTGCCAAATGCCGAACGACCCCGATTCCACAGCCCGCTCTTGAGAAGAACCCGAGGCCCGGACCCCTCTTCGAAGGCAACCCTGTGGGTGAAAGCACAAAACGAAGGGGCAGTGCCACCCCGTGCATTGTCGGCAAAGACCCGCGGGTTTCACCACAGCTCGACGAGGGGCATGAGATCCCCTGAACAACTCGAGAGGCAAGCGGGGTTCCCTTCCTCAGACAAGACGAGGCCTGACTCTCCTGTCCCAACTCTGCAGGGACCCTGCGGTCGGAGAACAAAACTGAGAGGAAGCCTGAGGTTCCTGCCTCCCCTCGAGGTGAGGCCCTCTTCCGTTGCGCCAGACCCAGCGGAGTCCCGAGGGGCCCCGCCACCTCCACAGGATCCCTCGCCTCTCAGAGGCACCCTGGGAAGTTCCCTAAGGTCCCTGGCAGAAGGCGAGGGAAACGAGGGTTTCCCGCCGCCCCCCGAGAAAGACTTCGAGAGTCCTTCTTCTACGCGTCTCGAGGCCCTAGTCCCATCCCGTGACTCGAGAGCAATGACGCGCTGCACCTCGCCACGCGCATGGAGACCTGACTTCCCTGGCGCCGCACGAGAGGCTCCCTGAGATCCTCGTCGTGCCTCGGGAGAAAACCCCCACGGGCACCGCAGCTCGAGGAAACCCCTGAGACGCCCCCGTCCTCGCGAGCTGAGGGCCTTCTTTTCCTGCATGGCCTGCAGAGCAATCCTCGGTCCTCTCTCCAAACGGAAGAGGAGGCTGGACTCCCTTGAGGCTGCTCAGTGGGCTGCAAGAGACCCGCGTCGCGACTCGAGAGGAGAGCGGAGTCCTTGGCTTCCCCTCGAGACGAGGCCTGACTCACCGGGGGAGCCTGGAATGCAACCCCGAGATCCCTGCCTTCCCTGGAGAGGAATATTAGGTCCCGGACACACGCCTAGGTGAGGTCTCTTCGGCCCTCCAGTGACTCGAACGCAACCCCCAGCTTTCCCTCGCAACCCGAGGGGAAGATTGGGCTTCCCAAGGCCAACCCAAGGGGAAGGCTGAGATCCCCGTCGTAACTCGAGAATGCCGCCGCAACTCGAGAAAAACCACGTGGTTCCCACCTCTTGGCAAGATGAGGCCCTTGCCCGCGACGGCGTCTCAAGGGAAGTCCCCTGTTCCGCCCTGAAGGGCGAAACGGTCCCTGACAGCCTTCCTGCGACCCCCAAAAGTCCCCCGACAGGCCGGGTTCCCCCGAGGGGAACACCGAGGGTCCCGGCACCGCTTCCCCTGATCCCCTTCTCCCCTCCTGATCACGACAGGAGAGGCGATTCCCCTGCGTGCTCTGGAAGGGGTTCCCGGCCTTCCCAGCGCACCTCAGGATGAGGCCGGTTTCATGAGGAAATTCGAGACAACCCACGTGGGTGGTGCCAAATGCTGAACGACCCCGATATCCCGATCCGCTCTTCATAAGAACCCGTTGCCCGGACACCTCTTCGAAGGCAACCCTGTGGATGAAGACAAAAAACGAAGGGTCACTGACACCCCTGTGCATCGTCTGGAAAAACCTGCAGATTCCACACACAGTTTGAAAAGGGGCCTGAAACCCCATGAACAACTCGAGAGGCAAGAGGAGTTCCATTCCTCAGAAAAGACGTAGCCTGACTCTCCTGTCCCAACTCTGCAGGGACACTGATGTCGGAGTCCGAAACAGAGAGGAAGTCTGAGGTTCCTGCCTCCCCTCGAGATGAGCCCCTCTTCCATTGAGACAAACCCAGCGGAGTCCCGAGAGGCACCGCCAACTCCACAGTATCCCTCAACTCTCAGAGACACCCTGGGAAGTTCCCTAAGGTCCCCGGAAGAAGTGAAGGGAAACGACTCTTTCCCGCCACAACCCGAGAAAGACCTCGAGAGTCCCTCTTCAACGTGTCTTGAGGCCCTAGTCCCCTCCCATTACTCGAGAGCCGCAACGCGCTCCTCCTGGCTACGCGCAGGGAGACCTGACTTCCCTGGCGCCACACGAGAGGCTCCCTGAGATCCTCGCCGTGCCTCGCGAGAAAACCCCCACGGGCGCCGCAGCTCGAGGAAACCCCTGAGACGCCCCCGTCCTCGCGAGGTGAAGGACCTTCTTTTCCTGCATGGCCTGGAGAACAATCCCGAGCCCTCTCTCCAAAATGAAGAGGAGGCTTGACTCCATTGACGCCACTAGGGGGCTCCAAGAGATCTGCGTCGCGACTCGGGAGGACAGCGGAGTCCTTTGCTTCCCCTCCAGACGAGGCCTGACACCCAGGGGGATCCTGAAATGCAACCCTGAGATCCCTGCCTTCCCTGGAGAGGAACATTAGGTCCTGGACACAAGCCTAGATGAGGTCTCTTTGGCCCTGCAGTGACTCGAGCGCAAGCCCCAGCTTTCCCTCGCCAATCGAATGGAAGACTGGGCTTCCCAGGGCCAACAGAGGAGGAAGCCTGTAATCCCCATCGTCACTCGAGATTCCCGCCGCAACTCGAGAAAAAACACGTGGTTCCAACATCTTGGCAAGATGAGGCCCTTGCCCACTACAGCGTCTCAGGGGAAGTCCCATGTTCCGCCCTGAATTGCAAAACAGTACCTGACACCCTTCGTGCGACTCTCAAAAGCTCCCCGACACGCCGGGTACCCTCGAGGGAACACCGAGAGTCCCGGCACAGCTTCATCTGAGCCCGTTCTCCCCTCCTGATCACGACAGGAGAGTCGATTCCCCTGCGTGGTTCAGTAGGGGTTCCCGGCCTTCCCGGTGCACCTCAGGATGAGGCCGGTCTCACAGGGAAATTCGAGACGAGCCACGTGGGTGGGGCCACATGCCAAATGCCCCCGATTCCCCGGTCCGCTCTTGAGAAGGACCCGAGGCCCGGACCCCTCTTCGAAGGCAACCCTGTGGGTGAAGGCACAACACGAAGGGGCACTGACAACCCCGTGCATCATCCGGAAAGACGCGCGGGTTCCACACACAGCTCGACCAGGGGCCTGAAAACCCTGACAACTCGAGAGGCCAGCGGGGTTCCCTTCCTCAGACAAGACGAGGCATGACTCTCCTGTCCCAACTCTGCAGGGACCCTGTGGTCGGAGCGGAAACGGAGAGGAAGCCTGAGGTTCCTGCCTCCACTCGAAGTGAGGCCAACTTCCGTTGCGCCAGACCCAGCGGAGTACCGAGATTCCCCGGCAACGCCACAGGATCCCTCGCCTCTCAGACGCACCCTGAGAAGTTCCCTAAGATCCCCGGCAGAAGGCGAGGGAAAAGAGGGTTACCCGCCGCCCCCCGAGAAAGACCTCGAGAGTCCTTCTTCAACGCGTCTCGAGGCCCTAGTCCCCTCACGTGACTCGAGAGCCAGGACGCGCTCCCCCTCGCCACGCGCATGGAGACCTGACTTCCCTGGCGCCGCACGAGAGGCTCCCTGAGATCCTCGTCGTGCCTCGGTAGAAAACCCCCACGGGCGCCGCAGCTCGAGGAAACCCCTGAGATGCCCCCGTCCTCGCCAGCTGAGGGCCTTCTTTTCCTGCATGGCCTGGAGAGCAATCCCGGGTCCTCTCTCCAAACGGAAGAGGAGGCTGGACTCCCTTGAGGCCGCTCAGGGGGCTCCAAGAGACCCGCGTCGCGACTCGAGAGGAGAGCGGAGTCCTTGGCTTCCCCTCGAGACGAGGCCTGACTCCCCGGGGGAGCCTGGAATGCAACCCCGAGATCCCTGCCTTCCCTGAGGAGGAATATTAGATCCCGGACACACGCTTAGGTGAGGTCTCTTCGGCCCTGCAGTGACTCGAGCGCAACCCCCAGCTTTCCCTCGCAACCCGAGGGGAAGATTGGGCTTCCCAGGGCCAACCCAAGGGGAAGGCTGAGATCCCCGTCGTAACTCGAGAATGCCGCCGCAACTCGAGACAAACCACGTGGTTCCCACCTCTTGGCAAGATGAGGCCCTTGCCCGCGACGGCGTCTCAAGGGAAGTCCCCTGTTCCGCCCTGAATGGCGAAAAGGTCCCTGACAACCTTCCTGCAACCCCCAAAAGTCTCGCGACAAGCCGGGTACCCTCGAGGGTAACACCGAGGGTCCCGGCACCGCTTCCTCTGAGCCCATTCTGCCCTCCTGATCGCGACAGTAGAGGCGATTCCCCTGCGTGGTCTGGAAGGGGTTCCCGGCCTTCCCGGCGCACCTCAGGATGAGGCCGGTCTCACGAGGAAATTCGAGACGAGCCACGTGGGTGGGGCCACATGCGGAACGCCCCCGATTCCCCGGTCCGCTCTTGAGAAGGACCCGAGGCCCGGACCCTCTTCGAAGGCAACCCTGTGGGTGAAGGCACAACACGAAGGGGCACTGCCACCCCCGTGCATCGTCCGCAAAGACCCGCGGGTTCCACACACAGCTCGACGAGGGGCCTGAGACCCCCTGAGCAACTCGAGAGGCCAGGGGGTTCCCTTCCTCAGACAAGACGAGGCCTGACTCTCCTGTCCCAACCCTGCAGGGACCCTGCGGTCGGAGTCCGAAACGGAGAGGAAGCCTGAGGTTCCTGCCTCCCCTCGAGGTGAGGCCCTCTTCCGTTGCGCCAGTCCCAGCGGAGTCCCGAGGGGCCCCGCCCCCTCCACAGGATCCCTCACCTCTAGAGGCACCCTGGGAAGTTCCCTCAGGTCCCCGGCAGAAGTCGAGGGAAATGAGGGTTTCCCGCCGCCACTCGAGAAAGACCTCGATAGTCCTTCTTCAATGTGTCTTGAGGCCCTTGCCCCTCTCTGGACTAGAGAGCAATGATGCGCTCCCCCTCGCCTCGCGCATGCAGACCTGGCTTCCCTGGCGCCGCACGAGAGGCTCCCTGAGATCCTCGTCGTGCCTCGGGAGAAAACCCCCACGTGCGCCGCAGCTCGAGGAAACCCCTGAGACGCCCCCGTCCTCGCGAGCTGAGGGCCTTCTTTTCCTGCCTGGCCTGGAGAGCAATCCCGAGTCCTCTCTCCAAACTGAAGAGGAGGCTTGACTCCCTTGAGGCCACTCAGTTGGCTCCAAGAGATCCGCGTCGTGGCTCGAGAGGAGAGCGCAGTCCTTTGCTTCCCCTCGAGGCGAGGCCTGACTCCCCAGGGGAGTCTGGAGTGCGACCCCGAGATCCTTGTCTTCCCATGAGAGGACTATTAGGTCCTGGACACACGCCTAGATGAGGTCTCTTTGGCCCTGCAGTGACTCGAGCACAACCCCCAGCTTTCGCTCGCAACTCGAAGGGAAGTTTGGGCTTCCCAGGGCCAACACAAGAGGAAGCCTGAAATCCCCATCATAACTCGAGAATCCCGCCGCAACTCGAGAAAAACCACGTGGTTCCATCGTCTTCGCAGCATGAGCCCCTTGCCCTCCACAGCGTCTCAAAAGATGTCCACGTTCCCACTGAAGTGCAAAACAGTACTTGGCACCCATGATGGCACCCCCAAAGTTCCCCAACATACAGGCCTCACTCGAGGGGAACACCCATGTTCCCCACACCACATCATTTGAGCCCGTTCTCCCCTCCTGATTGCAACAGGAGTGTCGATTCTCCTGCTTTGTCTGGAAGGCGTTACCGATCTTCCCAGCGCACCTCAGGATGAGGCCGGTCTCACGAGGAAATTGGAGATGTAGCCTCGTGGGTGGTGCCACATGCGGAAAGACCCCATTTCCTGGTCCGCTATTAATAAGAACCCGATGCCCGTACACTTCTTCGAATGCATTCCGTTGGATGAAGGCACAACAAGGAGGGGCCCTGCACACCCGTGCATCTTTTGGAAAATTCTGCAGGTTCCACATACAGCTCGACAAGTGACCTGTTACCTCGTGAACAACTCGAGAGGCAAGCTAAGTTTCATTTCTCCACAGAATACGAGGCCTGACTCTCCTGTCCCAACTCTGCAGGAATCCTGAGATCGGAGTCTGAAATGGAGAGGAACCCTGAGGTTCCTTCCTCAACACGAGATGAGGCCCTCTTGCATTATACCACACCCAGTGGTGTCCCGAGTGGCCCCTCCCAACTCCACAGAATCCCTGACTTCTCAGAGGCACCATGTTAAGCTCCCTGAGGTCACCAGCACAAGTCGAGAAAAACCAGGGTTTCCTGCCGCAACCGGAGAAAGACCTTGAGAGTCGTTCTTCAACGCCTCTTGAGGCCCGATTTCCCTACCATGACTCGAGAGCAATGACGCGCTCCCCCTGCACACGTGCATGGAGACCTGACTTTCCTGTCACCACACGAGAGACTCCCTGAGCTCCCCATCGTATCTTGTGAGAAACGCCATCCTGGCACCGCACCTCGAGAAAATGCACAAGACGCCCCCATCATCACGATATGAGGGCCTTCTTTTCCTGCATGGCCTGGAGAGCAATCCCGAGTCCTCTCTCCAATCTCCACAGGAGGCTTGACTCCCTTTAGGCCACACAATGGGCTCTAAGAGATACCCATCGCGACTCAAGAGGAGAGGGGAGTCCATTCATTACCCTCTTGAAGAGGCCTGACTCCTCGGGAGGATCTGGAATGCAACTCCGAGATCCCTGTTGCCCCTTGAAAGGAACATTAGGTCCTAGACACAAGCCTAGATGAGGTCTCTTTTGCCCTGCAATAACTGGAGCCAACCCCCAGCTCTAGCTCTCAACTCGTATGGAAATTTGGACTTCCCTGGGCCAGCACAAGAGGAAGCCTGAATTCCCTGCCGCAACTCGAGAAAAACCACGTGGTTCCCCCGTCATCACAAGATGGGGCCCGTGCTCACTACAGCGTCTCAAGAGAAGTCCCACGTTCTGTGTTGAAGTGCAAAACGTTACTTGGCACCCTTAATGCGACCCCAAATGTTCCCCGACACACCGGTTTCATTTGAGGGGAACACCGAGGTTCCCGGCACCACTTCTTTTGAGCCCCTTCTCCCCTCCTGATAGCGACAAGAGGGTCGATTCCCCTGCTTTGACTTAAAGGAGTTCCCGACATTCACGGCGCACCTCAGGATGAAGCCTGACTCATGGGAAATTTCGAGACGTGGCCTCATGGGGGGTGCCACATGCCGAAAGACCCCGATTTCCCAGTACACTCTTGAGAAGAACCCGATGACCAGACACCTCTTTGAAGACAACCCTGTGGATGAAGGTACAACAAAAGGGGCACTGACACCCCTGTGCATCGTCTGGAAAAACCCGCAGGTTCCACATACAGCTCTACAAGAGGCCTGTCACCCCGTGAACAACTTGAGATGCAAGCGGATTTCCATTCCTCCACACAAGATGAGTCCTGACTCTCCTCTCCCAACTCTGCAGGAACATGCGATCCAAGGCAGAAATGAAGAGGAAACCTGATGTTCCTGCTTTATCTAAAGATGATGCCTTTTTCCATTTCACCAAACCCAGTGGAGTTCCGAGAGGTCACTCCCAACTCCACAGTATCCTTGATTTCACATAGGCACCTGAGAAGCTCCCTGACGTAACATGCATGAGTCGAGGGAACCCATGGTTTCCTGCCACAACCTGAGAAAGACCTTGAGAGTCCTTCTTCAATGCGTCTTGAGGTCCAAATCCCCTATCATGACAAGAGAGCAATGACGCACTCCCCCTCGCCACGCGCATGGAGACCTGAATTCACTGGCGCCGCACAAGATGCTCCCTGAGCTCCCAGCCTTACCACGAGGGAAACACCACACTTGTGCCTCAGCTCGAGAAAACCCACGAGATGCCCCTGTCATCGCGAGATGAGGGCCTTCTTTTTCTGCATGGCCTGGAGAGCAATACCGAGTCCTCTCTCCAAAATCCACAGGAAGCTTGGCTCCCTGTAGGCCACTCAGTGGGCTCCAAGAGATATCCGTCGCGACTCGAGAGGAGAGTGGAGTCATTTGCTTCCCCTCGAGACGAGGCCTGACTCCCCGGGTGAGTCTGGAATGCAACCCCGAGATCCCTGTCGCCCCTGGAGAGGAACATTAGATCCTGGACACAAGCCAAGATGAGGTCTCTTTTTCCCTACAGTGACTTGTGCGCAATCCCCAGCTCTCCCTCGCAACTCGAATTGAAGATTGGACTTCCCTGGGCCAACACAAGAGGAAGCCTGAAATCCCCGACGTAACTCGAGAATCCCACCGTAACTGGAGAAAAACCAAGTGGTTGCCCCATCATCGCAATATGAGGCACTTTCCCGCTACAGCGTCTCAAGAGTAGTCCCACGTTCCATCTTGAAGTGCGAAACAGTACTTGGCACCCTTGATGCGACCCCAAAAGTTCCCCAACATACCGGTCTCACTTGAGGGGAACACCAAAGTTCCCGGCACCATTTCTTTTGAGCGCCTTCTCCCCTCCTGATCACGACAGGAGGGTCGATTCCCCTGCTTTGTCTGCAAGGGTTTCCCGACCTTAACGGCGCACCTCAGGATGATGCCGGTCTCACGAGGAAGTTCGAGACGTAGCCTCGTGGGTGGTGCCACATGCCGAAAGACTCCGATTGCCCGGTCCGCTCTTGATAAGAACCTGATGCCTGGACACCCCTTAGAAGGCAACCCTGTGGATGAAGGCACAACACGAAGGGGCACAGACACACCCGTGCATCGTCTGGAAAAACCTACAGGTTCCACACACAGCTCGACACGTGGTCTGTCACCCCGTGCACAACTCGAGAGGCAAGCTGAGTTCCATTCTCCACACAGGACGAGGCCTGACTCTCCTGTCCCAAATCTGCTGGGACCTTGCAATACGAATCAGAAATGGAGAGGAACCCTGAGGTTCCTGCCTCAACTCAAGATGAGGCCCTCTTCCATAGCACCAAAACCACTGGAGTCCCGAGAGGTCCCTCCAACCCACAGTGTCCCTGACTTCTCAGAGGCACCCTGACAAGCTCCCTGAGATCTCCGGCACAAGTCGATGGAACCCAGGGTTTCCTGCCGCAACCCGAGAAAGATTGGACAGTCCTTCTTTGATGCGTCTTGAGGCCCGATTCCCCTACCATGTGTCAAGAGCAATGAAGCACTCCCAGTACCCATGCGCATGGAGACTTAACTTCCCTGGCACCTCACGAGAGGCTCCCTGAGGTCCCCGTCGTACCTCGTGAGAAACCCCACACTGGCGCCGCAGCTCGAGAAAACCCACGAGACGCCCCCGTTATCGTGAGATGAGGGCCATCATTAACTGCACGGCCTGGGAGACAATCCGGAGTCGTCTCTCCAAACTCCACGGGAGGCTTGACTCACTAAGGCTACTCAGTGCGCTCAATAGGTACCCGTCGCGACTCGAGAGGAAAGCGGAGTACTTTGCTTCCCCTAGAAACAAGGCCGGACTTCCCGGGTGAGTCTGGAATGGCACCCCGAGATCCCTGTCACCCATGGAGAGGAATATTCGGTCCTGGACACAAGCCTAGATATGGTCTATTTTGCCCTGCAGTGACTCGAGTGGGATCCCGCTCACCCTCGCAACTAGAATGAAAGATTGGACTTCCATGGGCCAACACAGGAGGAAATCTGAATTCCCCGTCGAAACTCGAGACTCCCGCCGCAATGCGAGAAAAACCACGTGGTTCACTCGTCATCCCAAGATGAGGCCCTGGCCCGCTACAGCGTCTCAAGTGAAGTCCCACGTTCCGTCTTGAAGTGCGAAATGCTACTTTTAACCCTTGATGTAACCCCAAAAGTTCCCCGACACACCGTTCTCACCGAGGGGAACACCGAAGTTCCCGGCACCACTTCATCTGATCACTTTCTCCCCTCCTGATCACGACAGGAGGGTAAATTCCCCTGCTTTGTCTGGAAGGAGTTCCCGCCCCTCCCGGCGCACCTAAGGATGAGGCCTTTCTCAGGAGGAAATTCGAGACGTAGCCTCGTGGGTGGTGCCACATGCCGAAAGACCCCGATTGTGTGGTCCGCTCTATATAAGAACCCGATGCCCGGACACCACTTCGAAGGCAACCCTGTGGATGAAGGCACAACAGAAGGGTTACTAAAACTCCCGTGCATCGTCCAGAAAAACCCGCAGGTTCTACACACAGCTGGACAAGTGGAATGTCACCCCGTGAACAACTCGATAGGCAAGCAGAGTTCGTTTCCTCCACACAAGACGAGGCCTGACTCTCCTGTCCCAACTCTTCAGGGACCCTGCCATCCGAGTCAGAAATGGAGAGGAAACCTGAGGTTCCTGCCTCAACTCGAGATGAGGCCCTCTTCCATTGCACCAAACCCAGATGAGTCGCGAGAGGCCCCTCCCAACTCCACAGTATCCCTGAATTCTCAGAGGCACCTTGAGAATCTACCTGAGGTCACCGGCACAAGTCAAGGGAACCCAGGGTTTCCTGCTGCGACCCGAGAAAGACCTTGAGAGTCCTTTGGCGCGTCTTGAGGCCCGATTCCCCTACCATGACTCGAGAGCAAAGACCCGCTCCGCATCGCCATGTGCATGGATACCTGACTTCCCTGACGCCTGAAGAGAGTCTCCCTGAGCTCCCCGTCGTACGTCTTTGGAAACCCCATTCAGGCACCGCAGCTCGAGAAAACCCACGATACGCCCCCGTCATCACGAGATGAGGGACTTCTTTCCTGCCTGGCATGGAGAGCAAAACCGAGTCCTCTCTCCGGACTCCACAGGAGGCTTGACTCTCTTTAGGCCTCTCAGTTGGCTCCAAGAGATACCTGTCAGGACTTGAAGGGAGAGCAGAGTCCTTTGCTTCCCCTCGAGACGAGGCCTGACTCCCCGTGTGAGTCTGGAATGCAACCCCGAGTTCCTGTCGCACCTGGAGAGGAAAACTCGGTCCTGGACACAAGCCTAGATGAGGTCTATTTTGCACTGCAGTTACTAGAGAGCAATCGCCAGCTCTCCCTTGCAAATCGAATGGAAGATTGGACTTCCCTGGGCCAACACAAGAGGAAGCCTGAATTCCCCGTCGTAACTCGAGAATCCCGCCGCAGCTCGAGAAAAACCACGTGGCTCCCCGTCATCGCAAGATGAGGCCCTTGGCCGCTACAGCGTATCAAGAGAAGTCCCACGTTCCATCCTGAAGTACAAAACGGTACTTGGCACCCTTGATGCGACCCCCAAAGTTCCCTGACATACCGGTCTCACTCGAGGGAAACACCAAAGTTCACGGCACCACTTCCTGTGAGGCCCTTCACCCCTCCTGATCGCGACAGGAGGGTCGATTCCCATGTTTTGTCTGCAAGGGGTTCCCGACGTTCCCCGCGAACCTCCGGATGAGGCCGGTCTCATGAGGAAATTCGAAAAGTAGCCTCATGGTTGGTGCCACATGCTGAATGATCCTGAATTCCCGGTCCACTCTAGATAAGAACCTGACGCCCGGACATCTCTTCGAAGGCAACCCTTTGGATGAAGGCACAACACGAAGGGACACTGACATCCCCATGCATCGTCTGGAAAAACCCGCCGATTCCACTCACAGCTCCAAATGTGGGCTGTCACTCCGTGAACAACTCGAGAGGCAAGTGAAGTTGCATTCTTTCACACAAGACGAGGCCTTACTCTCCTGTCCCAACTCTTCAGGGACCCTGTGATCGGAGTCAGAAAAGGAGAGGAACCCTGAGGTTCCTGCCTCAACTAGAGAAGAGGCCCTCTTCCATTGAACCAAACTCAGTGGTGTCCCGAGAGGCCCCTCCCAACACCACAGTATCCCTGAATTCTCAGAGGCTCCCTGAGAAGCTACCTGAGGTCACTGGCACAAGTCGAGGGAACCCAGAGTTTCCTGAAGTAACCCGAGAAAGACTTGGAGAGTCCTTTTTCAACGTCTCTTGATGCCCGATTCCCCTACCATGACGCCAGAGCAAGGACGCGCTCCCCTCGCCACAAGCAGGAATACTGACTTCCCTAGTACCACACAAGAGGCTCCCTGAGTACCCCATCGTACCTCGTGAGAAAACCCACACTGGCGCGGCAGTTCGAGAAAAACCACAAGATGCCTCCGTCAAGGAGAGATGGGGGCCTTCTTTTCCTGCCTGACCTGGAGAGCAATCCCTGGTCCTCTCTCCAAACTTCACAGGAGGATTGACTCCCTTTAGGCCACTCAGTTGGGTCCAAGAAATACCCGGTGCGACTCGAGAGGAGAGCGGAGTCCTTTCCTTCCCTCGAGACGAGGCCTGACTCCCCGGGTGAGTTTGGAATGCAACCCCGAGATCCCTGTCGCCCCTGGAGTGGAACATTATGTCCTAGACACAAGCCTAGATGAGGTCTATTTTGCCCTACAGTGACTCGAGAGCAACCTCCATCTCTCCCTCACAATTTGAATGGAAGATTGGTCTTCCCAAGGTCAACACAAGAGGAAGTCTGAATTTCCCATCGTAATTCGAGAATTCAGCCTCAAGTCTTAAAAACCATGTGGTTCCCCCTTCATCGCAATATGAGGCCCTTGCCAGCTAGAGTCTCAACAGAAGTCCCACGTTCCATCTTAAAGTTCGAAATGCTACTTGGCACCCTTGATGCGACCCCAAAGTTCCCCAACATACCGGTCTCACTCCAGGGGAACACCGAAGTTCCGGGCGTCTGCAGGGAAGTCCCATGTTCCGTCCTTAAGTGCGAAACGGTACTTGACACCCTTGATGCAACCGCAAAAGTTCCCCGACACGCTGGGTTCCCTCGAGGGGAACATCGAGGGTCCAGGCACCACTTCATCTGAGCCCCTTCTCCCCTCCTGATCGTGACAGCAGAGTCGATTCCCCTGCTTTCTCTGGAAGGGGTTCCCGGCCTTCCTGGTGCACCTCAGGATGAGGCCGGTCTCAGGAGGAAATTCTTGACTAGCCATGTGTGAGGTGCCACGTGCCGAACGACCCTGATTTTCCGGTCCGCTCTTGATAAGAACCCGATGCCCGGACACCTCTTCAAAGGCAACCCTGTGAGTGAAGGCACAACACGAAGGGGCACTGACACCCCCGTGCATCATCCGGAAAAACCCGCAGGGTCTACACACAGCTCGACAAGGGGCCTGAGACTCCCGGAAGAACTCGAGAGGCAACCAGAATTCCATTCCTCAGACAAGACGTGGCATGACTCTCCTGTCCCAACACTGCACGGACCGTGCAGTCGGAGTCAGAATCGGAGAGGAAGCCTGAGGTTCCTGCCTCCCCTCGAGATGAGGCCCTCTTCCATTGCGCTGAACCCAGCAGAGTCCCGAGAGGCCCTGCCAACTCCACAGCATCCCTCACCTCTCAGAGGCATCCTGGGAAGTTCCCTATAGTCCCCTGCAGAAGTCGAGGGAAACGAGGGTTTCCCGCCGCCACCCGAGAAAGACCTCGAGAGTCCTTCTTCAACGCTTCTTGAGGCCCTAGTCATTTCCCATGACTTGAGAGTGATGACCAGCTCCCCCTCGCCATGCGCATGGAGACATGAGTTCCCTGGCGCCGCACAAGAGGCTCCCTGAGGTCCTCGTCGTGCCTCGTGAGAAACCCCCACGGGCGCCAGAGCCTGAGGAAACCCATGAGACGCCCCCGTCATCGCGAGATGAGGGCCTTCTTTTCCTCCCTGTCCTGGAGAGCAATCCCGAGTCCTCTCTCCAAACTGAAGAGGAGGCTCGACACCCTTGAGTCCACTCAGTGGGCTCCAAGAGATCCGTGTCGCGACTTGAGAGGAAAGCGGAGTCCTCTGCTTCCCCTCGAGGCGAGGCCTGACTCCCCAGGGTAGTCTGGAATGGAAACCCGAGATCCCTGTCTTCCCTTGAGAGGAATATTAGGTCCTGGACACACGCCTCGATGAGGTCTCTTTGGCCCTGTAGTGACTCGAGCAGAACCCCCAGCTTTCCTTCGCAACTCCAGGAGAAGATTGGGCTTCCCAGGGCCAACCCAAGAGGAAGCCTGATATCCCCGGCGTTTTCGAGAATTCAGACGCAACTCGAGAAAAACGACGTTGTTCCAGCGTCTTCACAGGATAAGGCCCTTGCCCGCTACAGCGTCTCCAGGGAAGTCCCATGTTCCGTCCTGAAGTGGGAAACGGTACTTGGCTCCCTTGATGCGACCCCTAAAGTTCCGTGAAACGCCGGGTTCCCTCGAGTGGAACACCTAGAGTCCTGGGCCCACTTCATCTGAGCCCCATCTCCCCTCCTGATCTCGACTGGAGAGTCGATTCCCCTGCTTTGTGTGGAAGGTGTTCCCGGCCTTCCCGGCGCACCTCAGGATGATGCTGGTCTCACGAGGAAATTCGAGATGAGCCACGTGGGTGGTGCCACATGCCGAACGACCTCGATTTCCCGGTCCGCTCTTGAAATTAACCCGATGCTCGGACACCTCTTTGAAGGCAACCCTGTGGGGGAAGGCACAAAATGAAGGGGCAATGACACCCCCGTGCATCTTCTGGAAACACCCGCAGGTTCCACACACAACTCGACAAGGGGCCTGAGACCCACTGAACGACTCGAGAGGCAAGCAGAGTTCCATTACTCAGACAAGACGAGGCCTGACTCTCCTGTCCCAACCCTGCAGGGACCCTGCGGTCGGAGTCAGAAATGGAGAGGAAGCCTGAGGTTCCTGCCTCCAATCGAGATGAGGCCCTCTTTCATTTCGTCAAACCTAGTGGAGTCCCGAGAGGCCCCTCTAACTCCTCAGTATCCCTCACCTCTCAGAGGCACCTGGGAAGTTCCCTAAGGTCCCCTGTAGAGGTAGAGGGAAACGAGTGTTTCCCGCCCCAACCCAAGAAAGACCTCGAGAGTCCTTCTTAAATGCGTCTTGAGGCCCTAGTCCCTCCCATGACTCCAGAGCAATGACGCGATCTGCCTGGCCACACTCATGGAGGCCTGACTTCTCTGGCGCCGCACGAGAGGCTCCCTGAGCTCCCCATCATATCTCGTGAGAAACCCCACACTGGCGCCACAGCTCGAGAAAAACCCATGAGACGCTCCCGTCATCACGAGAGGAGGGCCATCTTTAACTGCATGGTATGCAGATCAAGCGTGAACCTTCTGTCCAAGCTACACAGGACGCTTGACTCCCTTTAGGCCACTCATTGGGCTCCAAGAGTTACACGTCGCGACTCGAGAGGATAGTGGAGTCCTTTGCTTCCACTCGAGACCAGGCGTGACCCACCAGGTGAGACTGGAATGCGACCCCGATATCCCTGTTGCCCCTGGAGAGGAACACTACGTCCTGGACCCAAGCCTAGATGAGGACTCTTTGCCCTGAAGTGACTCGAGAGTAACCCACAGCTCTCTCTGACAAGTTGAATGGAAGATTGGACTTCCTGGGCCAACACAAGAGGAAGCCTGAATTCCCCGTTGTAACTCGAGAATTCCGCCGCAACTCGAGAAAAACCACGTGTTTCCCTCGTCATCGCGATATGAGGCCCTTGCCCGCTAGAGCATCTCCAGAGAATTCCCACGTTCCGTCTTGAAGTGCGAAACTATGCTTGGCACCCTTGATGCGACCTCAAAAGTGCCGTGACATACCGGTCTCACTCGAGGGGACCACCGAGGTTCCCGGCACCACTTCATTTAAGCCCCTTCTCCCCTACTGATCGTGACCGGTGGGTCGATTCCCCTGCTTTGTCTGCAAGGGGGCCCGACCTTCTCTGCACAACTCAGGATGAGGCCTGTCTCATGGGGCAATTTGATACGTAGCTTTGTGGGTGGTGCCACTTGCTGAAAGACTCCAATTTCCCGGTCCGCTCTTGATAAGAATCCAATGCTCGGACACCTCTTGGAAGGCAGCCTTGAGTATGAAGGTACAACACGAAGGGGCACTAACACACCTGTGCATCATCCGGAAAAATGGGCAGGTTACATACCCAGCTCGACAAGTGGCCTATCACCTCGAGAACAACTCGAGAGGCAAGAGGAGTCCCATCCTCCAGAAAAGACGAGGCCTGACTCTCCTGTACCAACATGCAGGGACCTTGCGATCTGAGTCAGAAATGGAGAGGAACACTGAGGTTCCTGCTTCAACTCGAGATGAGTCCCTCTTACATTCCACCAAATGCGGAGGAGTCTCGAGAGGCCCCTCCAAACTGCACAGTATCCCTGACTTCTCAGAGGCACTCTGAGAAGCTCTCTGAGGTCGCAGGCACAAGTCAAGGGAATCCTGGATTTTATGCAGTGACTCGAGAAAGACCTCGAGAGTCCTTCTTCAACGCGTCTTGAGGCCCTAGTCCCCTCCCATGACTCGAGAGCAATGAAGCGCTCCTTCTCGCCACGTGCATGGAGACATGACTTCCCTGGCGCCGCACGAGAGGCTCCCTGAGATCCTCGTCGTGCCTCGGGAGAAAACCCCCACGGGTGCCGCAGCTCGAGGAAACCCCTGAGATGCCCCCGTCCTCGCGAGGTGAGGGCCTTCTTTTCCTCCCTGGCCCGGAGAGTAATCACGAGTCCTCTCTCAAAAGTGAAGAGGAGGCTGGACTCCCTTGAGGCCACTCAGGGGGCACCAAGATATCCGAGTCGCGACTCCGGAGGAGAGCGGAGTCCTTTGCTTCCCCTCGAGGCGAGGCCTGAATCCCCGGGGGAGCATGGGATGCAAACCCGAGATCATTGTCTTCCCTGGAGAGGAGCATTAGGTCCTGGACACACGCCTAGATGTGGTCTCTTTGGCCCTGAGGTGATTCGAGCGCAACCCCCAGCATTCCCTCGCCACTAAAATAGAAGATTGGGCTACCCAGGGCCGACACCAGAGGAAGCCTGTAATCCCCCGTCGTAACACGAGAATCCCGCCGCAACTCGAGAAAAACCACGTGGTTCCAACCTCTTCGCAAGATGACGCCCTTGCCCGTGACGGCGTCTCAAGGGAAGTCCCCTGTTCCGCCGTGAAGTGCGAAACGGGACCTGACAGCCTTCATGCGACCCCAAAAGTTCCCCAACACGCCTGGTTCCCTCGAGGGGAACACCGAGGGTCCCGACACCGCTTCCTCTGAGCCCCTTCTCCCCTCCTGATCGCGACAGGAGAGGCGATTCCCCTGCATGGTCTGGAAGGGGTTCACGGCCTTCCCGGCGCACCTCAGGATGAGGCCGGTCTCACGAGGAAATTCGAGACGAGCCACGTGGGTGGGGCCACATGCCGAACGCCCCCGATTCCCCGGTCCGCTCTTGAGAAGGACCCGAGGCCCGGACCCCTCTTCGAAGGCAACGCTGTGGGTGAAGGCACAACACGAAGGGGCACTGCCACCCCCGTGCATCGTCCGCAAAGACCCGCGGGTTCCACACACAGCTCGACGAGGGGCCTGAGACCCCCTGAGCAACTCGAGAGGCCAGCGGGGTTCCCTTCCTCAGACAAGACGAGGCCTGACTCTCCTGTCCCAACTCTGCAGGGACCCTGCGGTCGGAGTCCGAAACGGAGAGGAAGCCTGAGGTTGCTGCCTCCCCTCGAGGTGAGGCCCTCTTCCGTTGCGCCAGACCCAGCGGAGTTCCGAGGGGCCCCGCCACCTCCACAGGATTCCTCGCCTCTCAGAGGCACCCTGGGAAGTTCCCTAAGGTCCCCGGCAGAAGGCGAAGGAAACGAGGGTTTCCCTCCGCCCCCCGAGAAAGACCTCGAGAGTCCTTCTTCAACGAGTCTCGAGGCCCTAGTCCCCTCCCGTGACTCCAGAGCCAGGACGCACTCCCCCTCGCCACGCGCATGGAGACCTGACTTCCCTGGCGCCGCACGAGAGGCTCCCTGAGATCCTCGTCGTGCCTCGGGAGAAAACCCCCACGGGCGCCGCAGCTCGAGGAAACCCCTGAGACGCCCCCGTCCTCGCGAGCTGAGGGCCTTCTTTTCCTGCATGGCCTGGAGAGCAATCCCGGGTCCTCTCTCCAAACGGAAGAGGAGGCTGGACACCCTTGAGGCCGCTCAGGGGGCTCCAAGAGACCCGCGTCGCGACTCGAGAGGAGAGTGGAGTCCTTGGCTTCCCCTCGAGACGAGGCCTGACTCCCCGGGGGAGCCTGGAATGCAACCCCGAGATCCCTGCCTTCCCTGGAGAGGAATATTAGGGCCCGGACACAGGCCTAGGTGAGGTCTCTTCGGCCCTGCAGTGACTCGAGCGCAACCCCCAGCTTTCCCTCGCAACCCGAGGGGAAGATTGGGCTTCCCAGGGCCAACCCAAGGGGAAGGCTGAGATCCCCGTCGTAACTCGAGAATGCCGCCGCAACTCGAGAAAAACCAAGTGGTTCCCACCTCTTGGCAAGATGAGGGCCTTGCCCGCCACGGCGTCTCAAGTGAAGTCCCC
This sequence comes from Bubalus kerabau, assembly GCF_029407905.1. Lineage (NCBI taxonomy): Eukaryota > Metazoa > Chordata > Mammalia > Artiodactyla > Bovidae > Bubalus > Bubalus kerabau. The sequence goes on along the minus strand of NW_026577883.1, from coordinate 292,180 downwards.
TGTTCCGCCCTGAAGGGCGAAACGGTCCCTGACAGCCTTCCTGCGACCCCCAAAAGTCCCCCGACACGCCGGGGTCCCCCGAGGGCAACACCGAGGGTCCCGGCACCGCTTCCTCTGAGCCCCTTCTCCCCTCCTGATCGCGACAGGTGAGGCGATTCCCCTGCGTGGTCTGGAAGGGGTTCCCGGCCTTCCCGGCGCACCTCAGGATGAGGCCGGTCTCACGAGGAAATTCGAGACGAGCCACGTGGGACTTGCCAAATGCCGAACGCCCCCTATTCCCCGGTGCGCCCTTGAGAAGGACCCGAGGCCCTGACCCCTCTTCGAAGACAACCCTGTGGGTGAAGGCACAACACGAAGGGGCACTGCCACCCCCGTGCATCATCCGCAAAGACCCGCGGGTTCCACACACAGCTCGACGAGGGGCCTGAGACCCCCTGAGCAACTCGAGAGGCCAGCGGGGTTCCCTTCCTCAGACAAGACGAGGCCTGACTCTCCTGTCCCAACTCTGCAGGGACCCTGCGGTCGGAGTCCGAAACGGAGAGGAAGCCTGAGGTTCCTGCCTCCCCTGGAGGTGAGGCCCTCTTCCGTTGCGCCAGACCCAGCGGAGTCCCGAGGGGCCCCGCCACCTCCACAGGATCCCTCGCCTCTCAGAGGCACCCTGGGAAGTTCCCTAAAGTTCCCGGCAGAACGCGAGGGAAACGAGGGTTTCCCGCCGCCCCCCGAGAAAGACCTCGAGAGTCCTTCTTCAACGCGTCTCGAGGCCCTAGTCCCCTCCCGTGACTCGAGAGCCAGGACGCGCTCCCCCTCACCACGCGCATGGAGACCTGACTTCCCTGGCGCCGCACGAGAGGCTCCCTGAGATCCTCGTCGTGCCTCGGGAGAAAACCCCCACGGGCGCCGCAGCTCGAGGAAACCCCTGAGACGCCCCCGTCCTCGCGAGCTGAGGGCCTTCTTTTCCTGCATGGCCTGGAGAGCAATCCCGGGTCCTCTCTCCAAACGGAAGAGGAGGCTGGACTCCCTTGAGGCCGCTCATGGGGCCCCGAGAGACCCGCGTCGCGACTCGAGAGGAGAGCGGAGTCCTTGGCTTCCCCTCGAGACGAGGCCTGACTCCCCGGGGGAGCCTTGAATGCAACCCCGAGATCCCTGCCTTCCCTGGAGAGGAATATTAGGGCCCGGACACACGCCTAGGTGAAGTCTCTTCGGCCCTGCAGTGACTCGAGGGCAACCCCCAGCTTTCCCTCGCAACCCGAGGGGAAGATTGGGCTTCCCAGGGCCAACCCAAGGGGAAGGCTGAGATCCCCGTCGTAACTCGAGAATGCCGCCGCAACTCGACAATAACCACGTGGTTCCCACCTCTTGGCAAGATGAGGCCCTTGCCCGCGACGGCGTCTCAAGTGAAGTCCCCTGTTCCGCCCTGAAGAGCGAAACGGTCCCTGACAGCCTTCCTGCGACCCCCAAAAGTCCCCCGACACGCTGGGGTCCCCCGAGGGGAACACCGAGGGTCCCGGCACCGATTCCTCTGAGCCCCTTCTCCCCTCCTGATCGCGACAGGAGAGTCGATTCCCCTGCGTGGTCTGGAAGGGTTTCCCGGCCTTCCCGGCGCCCCTCAGGATGAGGCCGGTCTCACGAGGAAATTGGAGACGAGCCACATGGGTGGGGCCACATGCCGAACACCCCCGATTCCCCGGTCCCCTCTTGAGAAGGACCCGAGGCCCGGACCCCTCTTCGAAGGCAACCCTGTGGGTGAAGGCACAACACGAAGGGGCACTGCCACCCCCGTGCATCGTCCGCAAAGACCCGCGGGTTCCACACACAGCTCGACGAGGGGCCTGAGACCCCCTGAGCAACTCGAGAGGCCAGCGGGTATCCCTTCCTCAGACAAGACGAGGCCTGACTCTCCTGTCCCAACTCTGCAGGGACCCTGCGGTCGGAGTCCGAAACGGAGAGGAAGCCTGAGGTTCCTGCCTCCCCTCGAGGTGAGGCCCTCTTCCGTTGCGCCAGACCCAGCGGAGTCCCGAGGGGCCCCGCCACCTGCTCAGGATCCCTCGCCTCTCAGAGGCACCCTGGGAAGTTCCCTAAGGTCCCTGGCAGAAGGCGAGGGAAACGAGGGTTTCCCGCCGCCCCCTGAGAAAGACGTCGAGAGTCCTTCTTCAACTCGTCTCGAGGCCTTAGTCCCCTCCCGTGACTCGAGAGCCAGGACGCGCTCCCCCTCGCCACGGGCATGGACACCTGACTTCCCTGGCGCCACATGAGAGGCTCCCTGAGCTCCCCGTCATACCTCCTGAGAAACCCCACACTGGCGCCGCAGCTCGGGAAAACCCACCGTCATCGCGAGATTGGGGACTTCTTTTCCTGCCTGACCTGGAGAGCAATCCCTGGTCTTTTCTCCAAACTTCACAGGAGGCTTTACTCCCTTTAGGCCACTCAATGGGCTCCAAGAGATACCTGTCGCGACTTGAGAGGAGAGCAGAGTACTTTGTTTCCCCTCGAGACGAGGCCTTACCTCGGGTGAGTCTGGAATGCAACCCCGAGATCCCTGTTGCCCCTGGAGAGGAACATTATGTCCTGGACAAAAGCCTAGATGAGGTCTATTTTGCCCTACAGTGACTCGAGAGCAACACCCATCTCTCCCTCGCAATTCGAATGGAAGATTGGTCTTCATTGGGCCAACACAAGAGGAAGTCTGAATTTCCCGTTGTAACTCGAGAATCCCACCGCAACTCTTAAAAACCACGTGGTTCCCCATTCATCGCAATATGAGGCCTTTGCCCGCTACAGAGTCTCAAGAGAAGTCCCATGTTTCGTCATAAAGTTCGAAATGCTACTTGGCACCCTTGATGCGACCCCAAAAGTTCCCCAATATACCGGTCTCACTCCAAGGGAACACCGAAGTTCCTGGCACCACTTCATTTGAGCCCTTTCTCTGCTCCTGATCACGGCAGGAAGGTCGATCCCCCTGCTTTGTCTAGAAGGGGTTCCCGACCTTCATGGCGCACCTCAGGATGAGGCCAGTCTCACGAAGAAATTCGAGACGTAGCCTCGTGTTGGTGCCACGTGCCAAAAGACCCCGATTTCTAGGTCTTGCTCTTGATAAGAACCCGATGCCCGGACACCTCTTCTAAGGCAACCCTGTGGATGAAGGCACTACACGTGGGGCACTGGCAACCCTGTTCATCGTCCGGAAAACCCCGCAGGATCCACATACAGCTCCACAACTGGCCTGTCACCCCTTAAACAATGAGAGAGGAAAGCGGAGTTCCCTTCCTCAGACAAGACGAGGCCTGAGTATCCAATCCCAACTCTGCAGGCACGCTTCGATCTGAGTCAGAAATGGAGAGGAAACCTGAGGTTCCTGCCTCAACCCGAGATGAGGCCCTCTTTCATTAAAACAAACCCAGTGGAGTCCCGAGAGGCCCCTCCCATCTCCACAGTATCCCTGACTTCTCATAGGCATTCTGAGAAGCTCCTTGAGGCCACCAGCAAAAGTCGAGGGAAATAAGAGTTTCCTGCCACAACCGAAGAAAGACCTCGAGAGTCCTTCTTCAATGTGTCTTGAGGTCAGATTCCCCTACCATAGCTCGAGAGCAATAATGCGCTCCCCCTCGCCACGCACATGGAGACCTGACTTCCCTGGCGCCACACGAGAGGCTCCCTGAGCTCCCCGTCGTACCTCGTGTGAAACCCCACACTGGCGCCGCAGCTCGAGAAAACCCACAAGATCCCTCCGTCATCGCGAGATGAGGGCCATCTTTTCCTGCATGGCCTGGAGAGCAGTCCCAAGTCCTCTCTCCAAACTTCACAGGAGGCTGGACTCCCTTTAGGCCACAAAGTGGGCTCCAAGAGGTGCCCGTCGCGACTCGAAAGGAGAGCGGAGTTTTGCTTCCCTTCGACATGAGGCCTGACTTCCTGGGTGAGTCTGGAATGCAAACCTGAGATCCCTGTGGCCCTTGGAGAGGAACATTAGGTCCTGGACACAAGCCTAGATGAGGTCTCCTTTGCCCTGCAGTGACTCGAGTGCAACCCCCAGCTCTGCCTCGCAACTCGAATGGATGATTGGACTTCCCTGGCCCAACACAAGAGGAAGCCTGAAATCCCCGTCGTAACTCGAGAAAAACCACGTGGCTCCCCCGTCATCGCAAGATGAGGCCCTTGGCCGCTACAGCGTATCAAGAGAAGTCCCACGTTCCATCCTGAAGTACAAAACGGTACTTGGCACCCTTGATGCGACCCCCAAAGTTCCCTGACATACCGGTCTCACTCGAGGGAAACACCAAAGTTCACGGCACCACTTCCTGTGAGCCCCTTCACCCCTCCTGATCGCGACAGAAGGGTCGATTCCCATGTTTTGTCTGCAAGGGGTTCCCGACGTTCCCCGCGAACCTCCGGATGAGGCCGGTCTCATGAGGAAATTCGAAAAGTAGCCTCATGGTTGGTGCCACATGCTGAAAGATCCCGAATTCCCGGTCCACTCTAGATAAGAACCTGACGCCCGGACATCTCTTCGAAGGCAACCCTGTGGATGAAGGCACAAAACGAAGGGACACTGACATCCCCATGCATCGTCTGGAAAAACCCGCAGACTCCACTCACAGCTCCAAATGTGGACTGTCACCCCGTGAACAACTCGAGAGGCAAGTGAAGTTGCATTCCTTCACACAAGACGAGGCCTTACTCTCCTGTCCCAACTCTTCAGGGACCCTGCAATTGGAGTCAGAAATGGAGAGGAACCCTGAGGTTCCTGCCTCAACTAGAGAAGAGGCCCTCTTCCATTGAACCAAACTCAGTGGTGTCCCGAGAGGCCCCTCCCAACACCACAGTATCCCTGAATTCTCAGAGGCTCCCTGAGAAGCTACCTGAGGTCACTGGCACAAGTCGAGGGAACCCAGAGTTTCCTGAAGTAACCCGAGAAAGACTTGGAGAGTCCTTTTTCAACGTCTCTTGATGCCCGATTCCCCTACCATGACTCCAGAGCAAGGACGCGCTCCCCTCGCCACAAGCAGGAAAACTGACTTCCCTAGTACCACACAAGAGGCTCCCTGAGTACCCCCATCGTACCTCGTGAGAAAACCCACAGTGGCGCCGCAGTTCGAGAAAAACCACAAGATGCCCCCGTCAAGGAGAGATGGGGGCCTTCTTTTCCTGCCTGACCTGGAGAGCAATTCCTGGTCCTCTCTCCAAACTTCACAGGAGTATTGACTCCCTTTAGGCCACTCAGTTGGGTCCAAGAAATACCCGGTGCGACTCGAGAGGAGAGCGGAGTCCTTTGCTTCCCTGGAGACGAGGCCTGACTCCCCGGGTGAGTTTGGAATGCAACCCCGAGATCCCTGTCGCCCCTGGAGTGGAACATTTTGTCCTAGACACAAGCCTAGATGAGGTCTATTTTGCCCTACAGTGACTCGAGAGCAACCTCCATCTCTCCCTCACAATTTGAATGGAAGATTGGTCTTCCCACAGTCAACACAAGAGGAAGTCTAAATTTCCAATCGTAATTCGAGAATTCAGCCTCAAGTCTTAAAAACCATGTGGTTCCCCGTTCATCGCAATATGAGGCCCTTGCCAGCTAGAGTCTCAAGAGAAGTCCCACGTTCCATCTTAAAGTTCGAAATGCTACTTGGCACCCTTGATGCGACCCCAAAGTTCCCCAACATACAGGTCTCACTCCAGGGGAACACCGAAGTCCCCGGTGTCTCCAGGGAAGTCCCATGTTCCGTCCTTAAGTGCGAAACGGTACTTGACACCCTTGATGCGACCGCAAAAGTTCCCCGACACGCTGGGTTCCCTCGAGGGGAACACCGAGGGTCCCGGGACCACTTCATCTGAGCCCCATCTCCCCTCCTGATCGCGACAGGAGAATCGATTCCCCTACTTTGTGTGGAAGGGGTTCCCGGCCTTCCCGGCGCACCTCAGGATGATGCTGGTCTCACGAGGAAAATCGAGATGAGCCACGTGGGTGGTGCCACATGCAGAATGACCCCGATTTCCCGGTCCGCTCTTGAAATGAACCCGATGCCCGGACACCTCTTTGAAGGCAACCCTGTGGGGGAAGGCACAAGACGAAGGGGCACTGACACCCCCATGCATCTTCTGGAAACACCCGCAGGTTCCACACACAGCTTGTCAAGGGCCCTGAGACCCCCTGAACGACTCGAGAGGCAAGCAGAGTTCCGTTACTCAGACAAGACGAGGCCTGACTCTCCTGTCCCAACTCTGCAGGGACCCTGCGGTCGGAGTCAGAAATGGAGAGGAAGCCTGAGGTTCCTGCCTCCAATCGAGATGATGCCCTCTTTCATTTCGTCAAACCTAGTGGAGTCCCGAGAGGCCCCTCTAACTCCTCAGTATCCCTCACCTCTCAGAGGCACCTGGGAAGTTCCCTAAGGTCCCCTGTAGAGGTCGAGGGAAACGAGTGTTTCCCGCCCCAACCCAAGAAAGACCTTGAGAGTCCTTCTTAAATGCCTCTTGAGGCCCTAGTCCCTCCCATGACTCCAGAGCAATGACGCGATCTGCCTGGCCACACGCATGGAGTCAGGCTTCTCTGGCGCTGCACAAGAGGATCCCTGAACTCCCCACCATATCTCGTGAGAAACCCCACAATGGCGCCGCAGCTCGAGAAAACCCATGAGACGCCCCCGTCATCACGAGAGGAGGGCCATCTTTAACTGCATGGTATGCAGATCAAGCGTGAACCTTCTGTCCAAGCTACACAGGACGCTTGACTCCCTTTAGGCCACTCATTGGGCTCCAAGAGTTACGTGTCGCGACTCGAGAGGATAGTGGAGTCCTTTGCTTCCACTCGAAACGAGGCGTGACCCACCGGGTGAGACTGGAATGCGACCCCGATATCCCTGTCGCCCCTGGAGAGGAACATTACGTCCTGGACCCAAGCCTAGATGAGGACTCTTTGCCCTGAAGTGACTCGAGAGCAACCCCCAGCTCTCTCTGACAAGTTGAATGGAAGATTGGACTTCCTGGGCCAACACAAGAGGAAGCCTGAATTCCCCGTTGTAACTCGAGAATCCCGCCTCAACTCGAGAAAAACCACGTGTTTCCCTCGTCATCGCAATATGAGGCCCTTGCCCGCTAGAGCATCTCCAGAGAATTCCCACGTTCCGTCTTGAAGTGCGAAACTGCACTTGGCACCCTTGATGCGACCTCAAAAGTGCCGTGACATACCGGTCTCACTCGAGGGGACCACCGAGGTTCCTGGCACCACTTCATCTGAGCCCCTTCTCCCCTTCTGATCGCGAGCGGTGGGTCGATTCCCCTGCTTTGTCTGCAAGGGGTTCCCGACCTTCACGGCGCACCTCAGGATGAGGCCGGTATCCCGAGGAAATTCGAGACGTAGCCTCGTGGGTGGTACCACATGCTGAAAGACCCCAATTTTCCGGTACGCTCTTGAAAAGAACCCGATGCCCGGAAACCTCTTTGAAGGCAACCCTGTGGATGAAGGCACAACACGAAGGGGCACTGACACCCCCGTGCATCATCCGGAAAAACCCGCAGGTTCCACACTCAGCTCAACAAGTGGCCTGTCACTCCGTGAACAACTCGAAAGGCAAGGGGAAATCCATTCCTCCACAGAAGACGAGGCGTGACTCTCTTCTCCATACTCTGCAGGTACCCTGCGACCCGAGTCAGAAATGGAGAGGACCCCTGACGTTCCTGCCTCCATTCGAGATGAGGCCTTCTTCGATTGCACCAAACCAAGTTGAGTAACGAAAGGCCCCTCCCAAATCCACAGTGTGCCTGACTTCTCAGAGGCACCCTTAGAAGTTGCCTGAGGTCACCGACACAAATCAAGGGAACCCAGGGTTCCCTGCCCCAACCCGAGAAAGACCTCGAGAGTCCGTCTTCAATGCGTCTTGAGGCCCGATTCGCCTACTATGACTCGAGAGCAATCACGCACTCCCCTTCACCACACGCACGGAGACCTGACGTCCCTAGCACCACACGAGAGGCTCTCTGAGCTCCCCGTTGTACCTCGTGAGAAATCTGATACTGGCGCCGCAGCTGGAGAAAACCCACGAGATGCCCCCGTCATCGCGAGATGAGGGCCTTTTTTCCTGCATGGCCAGGAAAACAATCCCGAGTCATCTCTCCAAACTCCATAGGAGGCTTCACTCCCTTTACGCCACGCAGTGGGCTCCAAGAGATACCCGTCGCGACTCGACAGGGAAGCGGAGTCCTTTTTTTCCCCTCAAGACGAGGCCTGACTCTCTGGGTGAGTCGAGAATGCAACCCTGAGATCCCTGTTGGCCCAGTAGTGGAACACTAGGTCCTGGACACAAGCGTAGATGAGGTCTATTTTGCCCTGCAGTGACTGGAGAGCAATCCCCAGTTCTAACTTGCAACTCGAATGTAATACTGGATGTTCCTGGCGCCACACAAGAGGCTCCCTGAGATCCCCGTGGTACTTCATGAGACACCCCACACTGGCGCCGCAGCTCGAGAAAACCCACGAGACGCCACCGTCATCTCGAGATGAGGGCCTTCTTTTCCTGCATGGCCTGGAGTCCAATCCCGAGTCCTCTCTCCAAACTCCACAGGAGGCTTGACTCCCTTTAGTACACACATTGGGCTCCAAGAGATACCCATCGTGACTCGAGACGAGAGCGGAATTCTTTGCTTACCCTCGAGGTGAGAACTGACTCCCCGGATGAGTCTGGAATGCAAACCCGAGATCCCTGTCGCCCCTGGAGAGCAACGTTAGATCCTGGACACAAGCCTAGATTAGGTCTCTTTTGCCCTGCAGTGACTCTAGCGCAATCCCCAGCTCCCCCTCGCAACCCGAATGGAAGATTGGATTTCAAGGCCAACAAGAGGAAGCCTAAATTCCCGGTCATAACTCGAGAATCCCGCCGCAACTCGAGCAAAACCACGTGGTTCTCCCGTCATGGCAAGATGAGGCCCTTGCCCGCTACAGCGTTTCAAAAGATGTCCCAGGTTCCGTCTTGAAATGCGAAACGGTACTTGGCACCCTTGATGCGACCCCAAAAGTCCCCCAACACGCCGGTCTCACTCAAGGGGAACACCGAGGTTCCCGGCACCACTTCATTTAAGCCCCTTCTCCCCTCCTGATCGTGACCGGTGGGTCGATTCCCCTGCTTTGTCTGCAAGGGGACCCGACCTTCCCTGCACAACTCAGGATGAGGCCGGTCTCATGGGGAAATTCGATACGTAGCTTTGTGGGTGGTGCCACTTGCTGAAAGACTCCAATTTCCCGGTCCGCTCTTGATAAGAATCCGATGCTCGGACACCTCTTGGAAGGCAGCCTTGAGTATGAAGGTACAACACGAAGGGGCACTAACACACCTGTGCATCATCCGGAAAAACGGGCAGGTTACACACACAGCTCGACAAGTGGCCTGTCACCTCGAGAACAACTCGAGAGGCAAGAGGAGTCCCATCCTCCAGAAAAGACGAGGCCTGACTCTCCTGTACCAACATGCAGGGACCTTGCGATCTGAGTCAGAAATGGAGAGGAACACTGAGGTTCCTGCTTCAACTCGAGATGAGTCCCTCTTACATTCCACCAAATGCAGAGGAGTCTCGAGAGGCCCCTCCAAACTGCACAGTATCCCTGACTTCTCAGAGGCACTCTGAGAATCTCCCTGAGGTCGCAGGCTCAAGTCAAGGGAACCCTGGGTTTTATGCAGTGACCCGAGAAAGACCTCGAGAGTCCTTCTTCAACCCGTCTTGAGGCCCGATTACCCTACCATGACTCGAGAGCAATGACGAGCTCCCCCTAGCCATCTCATGGGGACCTGACTTCCCTGGCGCCACACGAGAGGCTCCCTGAGCTCCCTCTCATACCTCGTCAGAAACCCGGCACTAGCGCAGCAGTCTAGAAAACCCACGAGACGCCGCCATCATCGCGAGATGAGGGCCTTCTTTTCCTGCATGGCCTGGAGAGGAATCCCGAGTCCTCTATCCAAACACCACAGGAGGCTTGACTCCCTTTAGGGCACACAGTGGGCTCCAAGAGATACCCATCGCGACTCAAAAGGACAGCGGAGTTCTTTGCTTCCCCTCGAGACGAGGCCTGATTCCCCGGGTGAGTCTGGTATGCAACCCCAAGATCCCTGTCGCCCCTAGGGACGACCATTAAGTCCTGGACACAAGCCTAGATGAGGTCTATTTTGCCCTGCAGTGACTCGAGAGCAATCCCCAGCTCTCCCTTGAAACTCGAATGGAAGATAGGACTTCCCTGGCCCAACACATGAGGAAGACTGTATTCCCCGTCGAAACTCGAGTATCCCGCCACAACTCGAGAAACGCCACGTGGTTCCCCCGTCATCCCAAGATGAGGCCCTTGCCCCCTACAGCGTCTCAAGAGAAGTCCCACGTTCCATCTTGAAGTGCGAAACGGTATTGGCACCCTTGATGTGCCCTCAAAAGTTCCTCGACACCCCAGTCTGACTCGAGGAGAACACCGAGGTTCCCGGCACCACTACATCTGGGCCCCTTCTCCCCTCCTGATAGCGACAGGAGGGTCGATTCCCCTGTTTTGTCTTGAAGGGGTTCCCGCCTTTCCCGGTGCATCTCAGGATGAGGCCGGTCTCACGAGGATATTCGAGACATAGCCACGTGGATGGTGACACATGCCGAAAGACCCCGATTTCCCTGTCCGCTCTTGATAAGATCCTGATGCCCGGACACCTCTTTGAAGATAACCCTTTTGATGAAGGCACAACACTTAGGGGCACTGACACCCCTGGGTATCGTCCGGAGAAACCAGCAGGTACCACACACAGCTCGAGAAGTGACCTGTCACCCCGTGAACAACTGGAGAGGCAAGCAGAGTTCCATTCCTCCACACAAGACGAGGCCTGTCTCTCCTGTTCAAACTCTGCAGCGAAACTGCGATCCGAGTCAGATCTGGCCCAGGGGAAGTCAGGAGAGGAAACATGAGTTTCCTGCCTCCACTCGAGATGAGGCCCTCTTCCATTGCACCAAACCCAGTGGAGTCCCGAGAGACCCCTCCCAACTGCACAGTATCCCTGACTTCTCAGAGGCACCCTTAGACCTTCTTGAGATCACCGGCACAAGTCGAGGGAACCAAGGGTTTCCTGCCCCAACCCGTAAAAGACCTCGAGAGTCCTTCTTCAACGCGTCTTGAGGTGCGATTCCCCTACCATGACTCGAGAGCAATGACGCGCTCCCCCTAGCCACGCGCATAGAAACCTGACTTCCCTGGCGCCACAGGAGAGGCTCCCTGAGCTCCCCATTATACCTCGTGAGCAACACCACACTGGAGCCACAGCTCGAGAATACCCACGAGACGCCCCAGTCCTCATGAGATGAGGGCCTTCTTTTGCTGTATGGCCTGGAGAGCAATCCTGAGTCCTCTCTCCAAACTCCACAGGAGGCTTGACTCATTTTAGGCCACACAGTGAGCTCCAAGATATACCCGTTGCGACTTGACAGGAGAGTGGTGTCCTTGGCTTCCCCTCGAGACGAGGCCTGACTCCCCGGGTGAGTCGAGAATGCAATGCTGAGATCGCTTTCGCCCCAGCAGAGGAACATTAGGTCCTGGACACAAGCCTAGATGAGGTCTATTTGGCCCTGCAGTGTCTCGAGAGCAATCCCCAGTTCTAACTCACAATTCGAATGAAAACTGGACTTCCCTGGGCCAGTTGAAGAGGAAGCCTGAATTCCCGGTTGTAACTCGAGAATCCCGCCCCAACTCAAGAAAAACCACGTGGTTCCCCCGTCATCGAAAGATGAGGCCCTTGCCCGCTACAGCGTCTCAAGAGAAGTCCCACGTTCCGTATTGAAGAGCGAAAAGTTACTTGGAACCCTTGATGCGACCCCAAAAGTTCCCCGACATACCAGTCTCACTTGAGGAGAACACCGAGGTTCCCGGCACCACTTCATCTGAGACTCTTCTCCCCTCTTGATCGTGACAGGAGGTTCGATTCCCCTGCTTTGTCTGGAAGGCGTTCCCGACCTTCCTGGCGCACATCAAGATGAGGCCAGTCTCACGAGGAAATTCGAGACATAGCCTCGTGGGTGGTGCGGCATGCCAAAAGACCCCGATTCCCTGGTCCGCTCTTGATAAGAACCCAATGGCAGAACCCAACTCGAAAGCAATCCTGTGCAACAAGGCACAACACGAAGGGGCAGTGACACCCCAGTGCATCGTCCAGAAAAACCCGCAAGTTCCACATACAAATCGACAAGTGGCTTGTCACCCCATGAACAACGCGAGAGTCAAGCGGAGTTCCATTCCTCCACACAAGACGAGGCCTAACTCTCCTGTCCCAACTCTGCAGGGACTCTGCGATCCGAGTTAGATCCGGCGCATTCGAAGCCAGGAGAGGAACCCTGTGGTTCCTGCCTCAACTTGTCATGAGGCCCTCTTCCATTGCACCAAACCCAGTGGAGTTCCGAGAGGCCCCTCCCAACTCCACAGTGACCCTGACTTCTCAGAGGCACGCTGAGAAGCTTCCTGAAGTCACTGGCACAAGTCGATGGAACCCAGGGTTTCCTGCTGCAACCCAGGAAAGACCTCGAGAGTCCTTCTTTAACACGTTTTCAGGCCCAATTCCCCTACCATGACTCGAGAACAATGACGGGCTCCCTCTCACCACGTGCATAGAGACCTGACTGCCCTGGCACCACGTGAGAGGCTCACTGAGCTCCCAGTCTTACTTCGTGAGAAACCCCACACTAGCGCCACAGCTCGAGAAAACCTACGAGACGCCCCAGTCATCGGGAGATGAGGGCCTTCATTTCCTGCATTGCCTGGAGAGCAATCCCGTGTCCTCCCTCCAAACACCAGAGGAGGTTTGACTCCCTTTAAGCCACTCAGTGGGCTCCAAGACATACCCGTCCGACTCGAGAGGAGAGCAGAGTCCTTTGCTTCCCCTCGAGACGAGGCCTGACTCCAGGGTGAGTCTGGAATGCAACCCCGAGATTCCTGTCGCCCCTTGACATGAACATTAGGTCCTGCACACAAGCCTTGGTGGGGTCTCTTTTGCCTTCAGTGACTAGAGCGCACCTCCAGCTCTTCCTCGAATCTCGAATGGAAGATAAGACTTTTGTGGGCCAACACAAGAGGAAGCATGAATTCCCTGTGGTAACTCAAATATCCCACCGCAACTCGAGAAAAACCAAGTGGTTCCCCAGTCATTCCAAGATGAGTCCCTTTCCCGCTGGAGCACCCCAAGAGAAGTCCCACGTTCCAATTTGAAAAGCGAAACGGTACTTGGAACGCGTAATGCGACCCCAAAAGTTACCCGACATACCTGTCTCACTTGAGGGAAACACCGAGGTTCCCAGCAGCACATCATCTGAGCCACTTCTCCCCTCCTGATCGCCACAGGAGGGTCGATTCCTCTGCTTTGTCTGGAAGGGTTTCATGACCTTCGCGGCACACCTCAAGATGAGGCCGGTTTCATGAGGAAATTCGAGACTAGCCACGTGGGTGGTGCCAAATGCTGAACGACCCTGATTTCCCAGTCCGCTCTTCATAAGAACACGATGCCCGGACACCTCTTCGAAGGCAACCCTGTGGATGAAGACACAAAACGAAGGGTCACTGACACCCCCATGCATCGTCTGGAAAAACCTGCAGATTCCACACACAGTTTGACAAGGGGCCTGAAACCCCATGAACAACTCGAGAGGCAAGCGGAGTTCCATTCATCAGAAAAGACATAGCCTGACTCTCCTGTCCCAACTCTGCAGGGACACTACGATCAGAGTCAGAATTGGAGAGGAAGCCTGAGGTTCCTGCCTCCACTCGAGATGAGGCCCTCTTCCATTGCAACAAACCCAGTGGAGTCCCGAGAGGCCCCGCCAAATCCACAGCGTCCCTCACCTCTAAGAGGCACCCTGGGAAGTTTCCTCAGGTCCCCGGCAGAAGTCGGGGGAAACGAGGGTTTCCCGCTGCAACCTGAGAAAGATATCGAGAGTCCTTCTTCAACGCGTCTTGAGGCCCTAGTCCCCTCCCATGACTCGAGAGCAATGAAGCGCTCCTTCTCGCCACGTGCATGGAGACATGACTTCCCTGGCGCCGCACGAGAGGCTCCCTGAGATCCTCGTCGTGCCTCGGGAGAAAACCCCCACGGGTGCCGCAGCTCGAGGAAACCCCTGAGATGCCCCCGTCCTCGCGAGGTGAGGGCCTTCTTTTCCTGCCTGGCCTGGAGAGTAATCACGAGTCCTCTCTCAAAAGTGAAGAGGAGGCTGGACTCCCTTGAGGCCACTCAGGGGGCACCAAGATATACGAGTCGCGACTCGGGAGGAGAGCGGAGTCCTTTGCTTCCCCTCGAGGCGAGGCCTGAATCCCCGGGGGAGCATGGGATGCAAACCCGAGATCCTTGTCTTCCCTGGAGAGGAGCTTTAGGTCCTGGACACACGCCTAGATGAGGTCTCTTTGGCCCTGCAGTGATTCGAGCGTAACCCCCAGCTTTCCCTCGCCACTAAAATAGAAGATTGGGCTACCCAGGGCCGACACCAGAGGAAGCCTGTAATCCCCCGTCGTAACACGAGAATCCCGCCGCAACTCGAGAAAAACCACGTGGTTCCAACCTCTTCGCAAGATGAGGCCCTTGCCCGTGACGGCGTCTCAAGGGAAGTCCCCTGTTCCGCCCTGAAGTGCGAAACAGGACCTGACAGCCTTCATGCGACCCCAAAAGTTCCCCGACACGCCTGGTTCCCTCGAGGGGAACACCGAGGGTCCCGACACCGCTTCCTCTGAGCCCCTTCTCCCCTCCTGATCGCGACAAGAGAGGCGATTCCCCTGCGTGGTTTGGAAGGCGTTCCCGGCCTTCCCGGGGCACCTCAGGATGAGGCTGGTCTCACGAGGAAATTCGAGACGAGCCACGTGGGTGGGGCCACAGGCCGAACGCCCCCGATTCCCCGGTCCGCTCTTGAGAAGGACCCGAGGCCCGGACCCCTCTTCGAAGGCAACCCTGTGGCTGAAGGCACAACACGAAGGGGCACTGCCACCCCCGTGCATCGTCCGCAAAGACCCGCGGGTTCCACACACAGCTCGACGAGGGGCCTGAGACCCCCTGAGCAACTCGAGAGGCCAGCGGGGTTCCCTTCCTCAGACAAGACGAGGCCTGACTCTCCTGTCCCAACTCTGCAGGGACCCTGCGGTCAGAGTCCGAAACGGAGAGGAAGCCTGAGGTTGCTGCCTCCCCTCGAGGTGAGGCCCTCTTCCGTTGCGCCAGACCCAGTGGAGTCCCGAGGGGCCCCGCCACCTCCACAGGACCCCTCGCCTCTCAGAGGCACCCTGGGAAGTTCACTAAGGTCCCTGGCAGAAGGCGAGGGAAACGAGGGTTTCCCGCCGCCCCCCCGAGAAAGACCTCGAGAGTCCTTCTTCAACGCGTCTCGAGGCCCTAGTCCCCTCCCGCGACTCGAGAGCCAGGACGCGCTCCCCCTCGCCACGCGCATGGAGACCTGACTTCCCTGGCGCCGCACGAGAGGCTCCCTGAGATCCTCGTCGTGCCTCGGGAGAAAACCCCCACGGGCGCCGCAGCTCGAGGAAACCCCTGAGACGCCCCCGTCCTCGCTAACTGAGGGCCTTCTATTCCTGCATGGCCTGGAGAGCAATCCCAGGTCCTCTCTCCAAACGGAAGAGGAGGCTGCACTCCCTTGAGGCCGTTCAGGGGGCTCCAAGAGACCCGCGTCGCGACTCGAGAGGAGAGTGGAGTCCTTGGCTTCCCCACGAGACGAGGCCTGACTCCCAGGGGGAGCCTGGAATGCAACCCCGAGATCCCTGCCTTCCCTGGAGAGGAATATTAGGTCCCGGACACACGCCTAGGTGAGGTCTCTTCGGCCCTGCAGTGACTCGAGCGCAACCCCCAGCTTTCCCTCGCAACCCGAGGGGAAGATTGGGCTTCCCAGGGCCAACCCAAGGGGAAGGCTGAGATCCCCGTCGTAACTCGAGAATCCCGCCGCAACTCGAGAAAAACCACGTGGTTCCCACCTCTTGGCAAGATGAGGCCCTTACCCGCGACGGCGTCTCAAGTGAAGTCCCCTGTTCCGCCCTGAAGAGCGAAACGGTCCCTGACAGACTTCCTGCGACCCCCGAAAGTCCCCCGACACGCCGGGGTCCCCCGAGGGCAACACCGAGGGTCCCGGCACCGCTTCCTCTGAGCCCCTTCTCCCCTCCTGATCGCGACAGGAGAGGCGATTCCCCTGCGTGGTCTGTAAGGGGTTCCAGGCCTTCCCGGCGCACCTCAGGATGAGGCCGGTCTCACGAGGAAATTCGAGACGAGCCACGTGGGTGGGGCCACATGCCGAACACCCCCGATTCCCCGGTCCTCTCTTGAGAAGGACCCGAGGCCCGGACCCCTCTTCGAAGGCAACCCTGTGGGTGAAGGCACAACACGAAGGGGCACTGCCACCCCCGTGCATCGTCCGCAAAGACCCGCGGGTTCCACACACAGCTCGACGAGGGGCCTGAGACCCCCTGAGCAACTCGAGAGGCCAGCGGGCTTCCCTTCCTCAGACAAGACGAGGCCTGACTCTCCTGTCCCAACTCTGCAGGGACCCTGTGGTCGGAGTCCGAAACGGAGAGGAAGCCTGAGGTTCCTGCCTCCCCTCGAGGTGAGGCCCTCTTCCGTTGCGCCAGACCCAGCGGTGTCCCGAGGGGCCCCGCCACCTCCACAGGATCCCTCGCCTCTCAGAGGCACCCTGGGAAGTTCCCTAAGGTCCCCGGCAGAAGGCGAGGGAAACGAGGGTTTCCCGCCGCCCCCCGAGAAAGACCTCGAGAGTCCTTCTTCAACGCGTCTCGAGGCCCTAGTCCCCTCCCGTGAATCGAGAGCCAGGACGTGCTCCCCCTCGCCACGCGCATGGAGACCTGACTTCCCTGGCGCCGCACGAGAGGCTCCTTAAGATCCTGTCGTGCCTCGGGAGAAAACCCCCACGGGCGCCGCAGCTCGAGGAAACCCCTGAGACGCCCCCGTCCTCGCGAGCTGAGGGCCTTCTTTTCCTGCATGGCTTGGAGAGCAATCCCGGGTCCTCTCTCCAAACGGAAGAGGAGGCTGGACTCCCTTGAGGCCGCTCAGGGGGCCCCGAGAGATCCGCGTCGCGACTCGAGAGGAGAGCGGAGTCCTTGGCTTCCCCTCTAGACGAGGCCTGACTCCCCGGGGGAGTCTGGAATGCAACCCCGAGATCCCTGCCTTCCCTGGAGAGGAATAGTAGGTCCCGGACACAGGCCTAGGTGAGGTCTCTTCGGCCCTGCAGTGACTCGAGCGCAACCCCCAGCTTTCCCTCGCAACCCGAGGGGAAGATTGGGCTTCCCAGGGCCAACCCAAGGGGAAGGCTGAAATCCCCGTCGTAACTCGAGAATCCCGCCGCAACTCGACAATAACCACGTGGTTCCCACCTCTTGGCAAGATGAGGCCCTTGCCCGCGACGGCGTCTCAGGGAAGTCCCCTGTTCCGCCCTGAAGGTCGAAACGGTCCCTGACAGCCTTCCTGCGACCCCCAAAAGTCCCCCGACACGCCGGGGTCCCCCGAGGGCAACATCGAGGGTCCCGGCACCGCTTCCTCTGAGCCCCTTCTCCCCTCCTGATCGCGAAAGGAGAGGCGATTCCCCTGCGTGGTCTGGAAGGGGTTCCCGGCCTTCCCGGCGCACCTCAGGATGAGGCCGGTCTCACGAGGAAATTCGAGACGAGCCACGTGGGTTGGGCCACATGCCGAACACCCCCGATTCCCCGGTCCGCTCTTGAGAAGTACCCGAGGCCCGGACCCCTCTTCGAAAGCAACCCTGTGGGTGAAGGCACAACACGAAGTGGCACTGCCACCCCCGTGCATCGTCCGCAAAGACCCGCGGGTTCCACACACAGCTCGACGAGGGGCCTGAGACCCCCTGAGCAACTCGAGAGGCCAGCGGGGTTCCCTTCCTCAGACAAGACGAGGCCTGACTCTCCTATCCCAACTCTGCAGGGACCCTGCGGTCGGAGTCCGAAACGGAGAGGAAGCCTGAGTTTGCTGCCTCCCCTCGAGGTGAGGCCCTCTTCCGTTGCGCCAGACCCAGCGGAGTCCCGAGGGGCCCCGCCACCTGCTCAGGATCCCTCGCCTCTCAGAGGCACCCTGGGAAGTTCCCTAAGGTCCCCGGCAGAAGGCGAGGGAAACGAGGGTTTCCCGTCGCCCCCCGAGGAAGACCTCGAGAGTCCTTTTTCAACTCGTCTCGAGGCCCTAGTCCCCTCCCGTGACTCGAGAGCCAGGACGCGCTCCCCCTCGCCACGCGCATGGACACTTGACATCCCTGGCGCCACATGAGAGGCTCCCTGAGCTCCCCGTCATACCTCGTGAGAAACCCCACACTGGCGCCGCAGCTCGGGAAAACCCACCGTCATCGCGAGATTGGGGACTTCTTTTCCTGCCTGACCTGGAGAGCAATCCCTGGTCTTTTCTCCAAACTTCACAGGAGGCTTTACTCCCTTTAGGCCACTCAATGGGCTCCAAGAGATACCTGTCGCGACTTGAGAGGAGAGCAGAGTACTTTGTTTCCCCTCGAGACGAGGCCTTACCTCGGGTGAGTCTGGAATGCAACCCCGAGATACCTGTTGCCCCTGGAGAGGAACATTATGTCCTGGACAAAAGCCTAGATGAGGTCTATTTTGCCCTACAGTGACTCGAGAGCAACACCCATCTCTCCCTCGCAATTCGAATGGAAGATTGGTCTTCATTGGGCCAACACAAGAGGAAGTCTGAATTTCCCGTTGTAACTCGAGAATCCCACCGCAACTCTTAAAAACCACGTGGTTCCCCATTCATCGCAATATGAGGCCTTTGCCCGCTACAGAGTCTCAAGAGAAGTCCCATGTTTCGTCATAAAGTTCGAAATGCTACTTGGCACCCTTGATGCGACCCCAAAAGTTCCCCAATATACCGGTCTCACTCCAAGGGAACACCGAAGTTCCTGGCACCACTTCATTTGAGCCCTTTCTCTGCTCCTGATCACGGCAGGAAGGTCGATCCCCCTGCTTTGTCTAGAAGGGGTTCCCGACCTTCATGGCGCACCTCAGGATGAGGCCAGTCTCACGAAGAAATTCGAGACGTAGCCTCGTGTTGGTGCCACGTGCTAAAAGACCCCGATTTCTCGGTCTTGCTCTTGATAAGAACCCGATGCCCGGACACCTCTTCTAAGGCAACCCTGTGGATGAAGGCACTACACGAGGGGCACTGGCAACCCTGTTCATCGTCCGGAAAACCCCGCAGGATCCACATACAGCTCCACAACTGGCCTGTCACCCCTTAAACAATGAGAGAGGAAAGCGGAGTTCCCTTCCTCAGACAAGACGAGGCCTGAGTATCCAATCCCAACTCTGCAGGCACGCTTCGATCTGAGTCAGAAATGGAGAGGAAACCTGAGGTTCCTGCCTCAACCCGAGATGAGGCCCTCTTCCATTAAAACAAACCCAGTGGAGTCCCGAGAGGCTCCTCCCATCTCCACAGTATCCCTGATTTCTCATAGGCATTCTGAGAAGCTCCTTGAGGCCACCAGCAAAAGTCGAGGGAAATAAGAGTTTCCTGCCACAACCGAAGAAAGACCTTGAGAGTCCTTCTTCAATGTGTCTTGAGGTCAGATTCCCCTACCATAGCTCGAGAGCAATAATGCGCTCCCCCTCGCCACGCACATGGAGACCTGACTTCCCTGGCGCCACATGAGAGGCTCCCTGAGCTCCCCGTCGTACCTCGTGTGAAACCCCACACTGGCGCCGCAGCTCGAGAAAACCCACAAGATCCCTCCGTCATCGCGAGATGAGGGTCATCTTTTCCTGCATGGCCTGGAGAGCAGTCCCAAGTCCTCTCTCCAAACTTCACAGGAGGCTGGACTCACTTTAGGCCACAAAGTGGGCTCCAAGAGGTGCCCGTCGCGACTCGAAAGGAGAGCGGAGTTTTGCTTCCCTTCGACATGAGGCCTGACTTCCTGGGTGAGTCTGGAATGCAAACCTGAGATCCCTGTGGCCCTTGGAGAGGAACATTAGGTCCTGGACACAAGCCTAGATGAGGTCTCCTTTGCCCTGCAGTGACTCGAGTGCAACCCCCAGCTCTCCCTCGCAACTCGAATGGATGATTGGACTTCCCTGGCCCAACACAAGAGGAAGCCTGAAATCCCCGTCGTAACTCGAGAAAAACCACGTGGCTCCCCCGTCATCGCAAGATGAGGCCCTTGGCCGCTACAGCGTATCAAGAGAAGTCCCACGTTCCATCCTGAAGTACAAAACGGTACTTGGCACCCTTGATGCGACCCCCAAAGTTCCCTGACATACCGGTCTCACTCGAGGGAAACACCAAAGTTCACGGCACCACTTCCTGTGAGCCCCTTCACCCCTCCTGATCGCGACAGAAGGGTCGATTCCCATGTTTTGTCTGCAAGGGGTTCCCGACGTTCCCCGCGAACCTCCGGATGAGGCCGGTCTCATGAGGAAATTCGAAAAGTAGCCTCATGGTTGGTGCCACATGCTGAAAGATCCCGAATTCCCGGTCCACTCTAGATAAGAACCTGACGCCCGGACATCTCTTCGAAGGCAACCCTGTGGATGAAGGCACAAAACGAAGGGACACTGACATCCCCATGCATCGTCTGGAAAAACCCGCAGACTCCACTCACAGCTCCAAATGTGGACTGTCACCCCGTGAACAACTCGAGAGGCAAGTGAAGTTGCATTCCTTCACACAAGACGAGGCCTTACTCTCCTGTCCCAACTCTTCAGGGACCCTGCAATTGGAGTCAGAAATGGAGAGGAACCCTGAGGTTCCTGCCTCAACTAGAGAAGAGGCCCTCTTCCATTGAACCAAACTCAGTGGTGTCCCGAGAGGCCCCTCCCAACACCACAGTATCCCTGAATTCTCAGAGGCTCCCTGAGAAACTACCTGAGGTCACTGGCACAAGTCGAGGGAACCCAGAGTTTCCTGAAGTAACCCGAGAAAGACTTGGAGAGTCCTTTTTCAACGTCTCTTGATGCCCGATTCCCCTACCATGACTCCAGAGCAAGGACGCGCTCCCCTCGCCACAAGCAGGAAAACTGACTTCCCTAGTACCACACAAGAGGCTCCCTGAGTACCCCCATCGTACCTCGTGAGAAAACCCACAGTGGCGCCGCAGTTCGAGAAAAACCACAAGATGCCCCCGTCAAGGAGAGATGGGGGCCTTCTTTTCCTGCCTGACTTGGAGAGCAATTCCTGGTCCTCTCTCCAAACTTCACAGGAGTATTGACTGCCTTTAGGCCACTCAGTTGGGTCCAAGAAATACCCGGTGCGACTCGAGAGGAGAGCGGAGTCCTTTGCTTCCCTGGAGACGAGGCCTGACTCCCCGGGTGAGTTTGGAATGCAACCCCGAGATCCCTGTCGCCCCTGGATTGGAACATTTTGTCCTAGACACAAGCCTAGATGAGGTCTATTTTGCCCTACAGTGACTCGAGAGCAACCTCCATCTCTCCCTCACAATTTGAATGGAAGATTGGTCTTCCCACGGTCAACACAAGAGGAAGTCTAAATTTCCCATCGTAATTCGAGAATTCAGCCTCAAGTCTTAAAAACCATGTGGTTCCCCCTTCATCGCAATATGAGGCCCTTGCCAGCTAGAGTCTCAAGAGAAGTCCCACGTTCCATCTTAAAGTTCGAAATGCTACTTGGCACCCTTGATGCGACCCCAAAGTTCCCCAACATACAGGTCTCACTCCAGGGGAACACCGAAGTCCCCGGTGTCTCCAGGGAAGTCCCGTGTTCCGTCCTTAAGTGCGAAACGGTACTTGACACCCTTGATGCGACCGCAAAAGTTCCCCGACACGCTGGGTTCCCTCGAGGGGAACACCGAGGGTCCCGGCACCACATCATCTGAGCCCCTTCTCTCTTCCTGATCGCGACAGGAGAGTCGATTCCCCTGCGTGGTCTGGAAGGGATTCCCGGCCTTCCTGGCGCACCTCAGGATGAGGCCGGTCTCAGGAGGAAATTCGAGACTAGCCACGTGTGAGGTGCCACGTGCCGAACGACCCCGATTTTCCGGTCCGCTCTTGATAAGAACCCGATGCCCGGACACCTCTTCGAAGGCAACCCTGTGGGTGAAGGCACAACACGAAGGGGCACTGACACCCCCGTGCATCATCCGGAAAAACCCGCAGGGTCTACACACAGCTCGACAAGGGGCCTGAGACTCCCGGAACAACTCGAGAGGCAACCAGAATTCCATTCCTCAGACAAGATGAGGCATGACTCTCCTGTCCCAACACTGCAGGGACCGTGCAGTCGGAGTCCGAAACCGAGAGGAAGCCTGAGGTTCCTGCCTCCCCTCGAGATGAGGCCCTCTACCATTGCGCCGAACCCAGCAGAGTCCCGAGAGGCCCTGCCAACTACACAGCATCCCTCACCTCTCAGAGGCACCGTGGGAAGTTCCCTAAGGTCCCCTGCAGAAGTCGAGGGAAACGAGGGTTTCCCGCCGCAACCCGAGAAAGACCTCGAGAGTCCATCTTCAACGCCTCTTGAGGACCTAGCCGCTTCCCATGACTCGAGAGTGATGACCAGCTCCCCCTCGCCATGGGCATGGAGACCTGACTTCCCTGGCGCCGCACGAGAGGCTCCCTGAGATCCTCGTCGTGCCTCGTGAGAAAACCCCCATGGGCGCAGCAGCCGGAGGAAACCCATGAGACGCCCCCGTCATCGCGAGATGAGGGCCTTCTTTTCCTGCCTGGCCTGGAGAGCAATCCCGAGTCCTCTCTCCAAACTGAAGAGGAGGCTCGACACCCTTGAGTCCACTCAGTGGGCTCCAAGAGATCCGCGTCGCGACTCGAGAGGAGAGCGGAGTCCTTGGCTTCCCCTCGAGACGAGGCCTGACTCCCCGGGGGAGCCTGGAATGCAACCCCGAGATCCCTGCCTTCCCTGGAGAGGAATATTAGGTCCCGGACACACGCCTAGGTGAGGTCTCTTTGGCCCTGTAGTGACTCGAGCAGAACCCCCATCTTTCCATCGCAACTCGAATTGAAGACTGGGCTTTCCAGGGCCAACCCAAGAGAGACCTAAATTCCTGTCGTTTTCGAGAATCCCGATGCAACTCAAGAAAAACGACGTGGTTCCAACGTCTTCACAGGATGAAGCCCTTGCCCGCTACAGCGTCTCCAGGGAAGTCCCATGTTCCGTCCTGAAGTGGGAAACGGTACTTGGCTCCCTTGATGCGACCTCTAAAGTTCCCTGAAACGCCGGGTTCCCTCGAGTGGAACACCGAGGGTCCCGGCACCACTTCATCTGAGCCCC
Source organism: Bubalus kerabau (assembly GCF_029407905.1). Taxonomy (NCBI): domain Eukaryota; kingdom Metazoa; phylum Chordata; class Mammalia; order Artiodactyla; family Bovidae; genus Bubalus; species Bubalus kerabau. The sequence continues at coordinate 268,967 of NW_026577883.1, read as the reverse complement.
ATCTCCCCTCCTGATAGCAACAGGAGAATCGATTCCCCTACTTTGTGTGGAAGGGGTTCCCGGCCTTCCCGGCGCACCTCAGGATGATGCTGGTCTCACGAGGAAAATCGAGATGAGCCACGTGGGTGGTGCCACATGCAGAATGACCCCGATTTCCCGGTCCGCTCTTGAAATGAACCCGATGCCCGGACACCTCTTTGAAGGCAACCCTGTGGGGGAAGGCACAAGACGAAGGGGCACTGACACCCCCATGCATCTTCTGGAAACACCCGCAAGTTCCACACACAGCTTGTCAAGGGCCCTGAGACCCCCTGAACGACTCGAGAGGCAAGCGGGGTTCCCTTCCTCAGACAAGACGAGGCCTGACTCTCCTGTCCCAACTCTGCAGGGACCCTGCGGTCGGAGTCTGAAAGGGAGAGGAAGCCTGAGGTTCCTGCCTCCCCTCGAGGTGAGGCCCTCTTCCCTTGCGCCAGACCCAGCGGAGTCCCGAGGGGCCCCGCCACCTCCACAGGATCCCTCGCCTCTCAGAGGCACCCTGGGAAGTTCCCTAAGGTCCCCGGCAGAAGGCGAGGGAAACGAGGGTTTCCCGCCGCCCCCTGAGAAAGACCTCGAGAGTCCTTCTTCAACGCGTCTCGAGGTCCTAATCCCCTCCCTGGACTAGAGAGCAAAGATGCGCTCCCCCTCGCCTCGCCCATGGAAACCTGGCTTCCCTTGCGCCGCACTAGAGGCTCCTGAGATCCTCGTCGTGCCTTGTGAGAAAACCCCCACGGGCGCCGCAGCTCGAGGAAACCCCTGAGACGCCCCCGTCCTCTCGAGGTGAGGGCCCTCTTTTCCTGCCTGGCCTGGAGAGCAATCCCGAGTCCTCTCTCCAAACTGAAGAGGTGGCTTGACTCCCTTGAGGCCAGTCTGTGGGCTCCAAGAGATCCGTGTCGCGGCTCGAAAGGAGAGCGCAGTACTTTGCTTCCCCTCGAGGCGAGGCCTGGCTCCCCGGGGGAGTCTGGAGTGCGACCCTGAGACACTTGTCTTCCCATGAGAGGACTATTAGGTCCTGGACACACGCCTAGATGAGGTCTCTTTGGTCCTGCAGTGACTCGAGCACAACCCCCAGCTTTCCCTCGCAACTCGAAAGGAAGTTTGGGCTTCCCAGGGCCAACCCAAGAGGAAGCCTGAAATCCCCGTCGTAACTCGAGAATCCCGCCGCAACTCGAGAAAAACCACGTGGTTCCATCGTCTTCGCAGCATGAGCCCCTTGCCCGCCACAGCGTCTCAAAAGAAGTCCCACGTTCCCACTGAAGTGCAAAACGGTACTTGGCACCCATGATGGCACCCCCAAAGTTCCCCAACATATATGCCTCACTCGAGGGGAACACCCATGTTCTCCACACCACATCCTTTGGGCCCCTTCTCCCCTCCTGATTGCAACAGGAGTGTCGATTCTCCTACTTTGTCTGGAAGGGGTTACCGATCTTCCCAGCGCACCTCAGGATGAGGCCGGTCTCACAAGGAAATTGGAGATGTAGCCTCGTGGGTGATGCCACATGCGGAAAGACCCCATTTTCTGGTCCGCTATTAATAAGAACCCGATGCCCGTGCACTTCTTCGAATGCATCCCGTTGGATGAAGGCACAACAAGGAGGGGCCCTGCACACCCGTGCATCTTTTGGAAAATTCTGCAGGTTCCACATACAGCTCGACAAGTGACCTGTTACCTCGTGAACAACTCGAGAGGCAAGCTAAGTTTCATTTCTCCACAGAATACGAGGCCTGACTCTCCTGTCCCAACTCTGCAGGAATCCTGAGATCGGAGTCTGAAATGGAGAGGAACCCTGAGGTTCCTTCCTCAACACGAGATGAGGCCCTCTTGCATTATACCACACCCAGTGGTGTCCCGAGTGGCCCCTCCCAACTCCACAGAATCCCTGACTTCTCAGAGGCACCATGTTAAGCTCCCTGAAGTCACCAGCACAAGTCGAGAAAAACCAGGGTTTCCTGCCGCAACCGGAGAAAGACCTTGAGAGTCATTCTTCAACGCCTCTTGAGGCCCGATTCCCCTACCATGACTCCAGGGCAATGACGCGCTCCCCCTCCACACATGCATGGAGACCTGACTTTCTTGTCACCACACGAGAGACTCCCTGAGCTCCCCATCGTATCTTGTGAGAAACCCCATCCTGGCACCGCACCTCGAGAAAATGCACAAGACACCCCCGTCATCACGATATAAGGGCCTTCTTTTCCTGCATGGCCTGGAGAGCAATCCCGAGTCCTCTCTCCAATCTCCACAGGAGGCTTGACTCCCTTTAGGCCACACAATGGGCTCTAAGAGATACCCGTCGCGACTCAAGAGGAGAGGGGAGTCCATTCATTACCCTCTTGAAGAGGCCTGACTCCTCGGGAGGATCTGGAATGCAACTCCGAGATCCCTGTTGCCCCTTGAAAGGAACATTAGGTCCTAGACACAAGCCTAGATGAGGTCTCTTTTGCCCTGCAATAACTCGAGCCAACCCCCAGCTCTAGCTCTCAACTCGTATGGAAATTTGGACTTCCCTGGGCCAGCACAAGAGGAAGCCTGAATTCCCTGCCGCAACTCGAGAAAAACCACGTGGTTCCCCCGTCATCACAAGATGGGGCCCGTGCTCACTACAGCGTCTCAAGAGAAGTCCCACGTTCCGTGTTGAAGTGCGAAACGTTACTTGGCACCCTTAATGCGACCCCAAATGTTCCCCGACACACCGGTTTCATTTGAGGGGAACACCGAGGTTCCCGGCACCACTTCTTTTGAGCCCCTTCTCCCCTCCTGATAGCGACAAGAGGGTCGATTCCCCTGCTTTGACTTAAAGGAGTTCCCGACATTCACGGCGCACCTCAGGATGAAGCCGGACTCATGGGAAATTTCGAGACGTGGCCTCGTGGGGGGTGCCACATGCCGAAAGACCCCGATTTCCCAGTACACTCTTGAGAAGAACCCGATGACCAGACACCTCTTTGAAGACAACCCTGTGGATGAAGGTACAACAAAAGGGGCACTGACACCCCTGTGCATCGTCCAGAAAAACCCGCAGGTTCCACATACAGCTCTACAAGAGGCCTGTCACCCCGTGAACAACTCGAGATGCAAGCGGATTTCCATTCCTCCACACAAGATGAGTCCTGACTCTCCTCTCCCATCTCTGCAGGAACATGCGATCTGAGTCAGAAATGAAGAGGAAACCTGATGTTCCTGCTTTATCTAAAGATGATGCCTTTTTCCATTTCACCAAACCCAGTGGAGTTCCGAGAGGTCACTCCCAACTCCACAGTATCCCTGATTTCTCAGAGGCACCTGAGAAGCTCCCTGACGTAACATGCATGAGTCGAGGGAACCCATGGTTTCCTGCCACAACCTGAGAAAGACCTTGAGAGTCCTTCTTCAATGCGTCTTGAGGTCCAAATCCCCTATCATGACAAGAGAGCAATGACGCACTCCCCCTCGCCACGCACATGGAGACCTGACTTCCCTGGCGCCACACAAGATGCTCCCTGAGCTCCCAGCATACCACGTGGGAAACACCACACTTGTGCCTCAGCTCGAGAAAACCCACGAGATGCCCCTGTCATCGCGAGATGAGGGCCTTCTTTTTCTGCATGGCCTGGAGAGCAATATCGAGTCCTCTCTCCAAAATCCACAGGAAGCTTGGCTCCCTGTAGGCCACTCAGTGGGCTCCAAGAGATATCCGTCTCGACTCGAGAGGAGAGTGGAGTCATTTGCTTCCCCTCGAGATGAGGCCTGACTCCCCGGGTGAGTCTGGAATGCAACCCCGAGATCCCTGTCGCCCCTGGAGAGGAACATTAGATCCTGGACACAAGCCAAGATGAGGTCTCTTTTTCCGTACAGTGACTCGTGCGCAATCCCCAGCTCTCCCTCGCAACTCGAATTGAAGATTGGACTTCCCTGGGCCAACACAAGAGGAAGCCTGAAATCCCCGTCGTAACTCGAGAATCCCGCCGTAACTCGAGAAAAACCAAGTGGTTCCCCCATCATCGCAATATGAGGCACTTTCCCGCTACAGCATCTCAAGAGTAGTCCCACGTTCCATCTTGAAGTGCGAAACAGTACTTGGCACCCTTGATGCGACCCCAAAAGTTCCCCAACATACCGGTCTCACTTGAGGGGAACACCGAAGTTCCCGGCACCATTTCTTTTGAGCGCCTTCTCCCCTCCTGATCACGACAGGAGGGTCGATTCCCCTGCTTTGTCTGCAAGGGTTTCCCGACCTTAACGGCGCACCTCAGGATGATGCCGGTCTCACGAGGAAGTTCGAGACGTAGCCTCGTGGGTGGTGCCACATGCCGAAAGACTCCGATTGCCCGGTCCGCTCTTGATAAGAACCCGATGCCTGGACACCCCTTAGAAGGCAACCCTGTGGATGAAGGCACAACACGAAGGGGCACAGACACACCCGTGCATCATCCGGAAAAACCTACAGGTTCCACACACAGCTGGACACGTAGTCTGTCACCCCGTGCACAACTCGAGAGGCAAGCTGAGTTCCATTCTCCACACAGGATGAGGCCTGACTCTCCTGTCCCAAATCTGCTGGGACCCTGCAATCTGAATCAGAAATGGAGAGGAACCCTGAGGTTCCTTCCTCAACTCGAGATGAGGCCCTCTTCCATAGCACCAAAACCACTGGAGTCCCTAGAGGTCCCTCCAACCCACAGTGTCCCTGATTTCTCAGAGGCACCCTGACAAGCTCCCTGAGATCTCCAGCACAAGTCGATGGAACCCAGGGTTTCCTGCCGCAACCCGAGAAAGACTGGATAGTCCTTCTTTGATGCGTCTTGAGGCCCGATTGCCCTACCATGTCTCAAGAGCAATGAAGCGCTCCCAGTACCCACACGCATGGAGACTTAACTTCCCTGGCACCTCACGAGAGGCTCCCTGAGGTCCCCGTCGTACCTCGTGAGAAACCCCACACTGGCGCTGCAGCTCGAGAAAACCCACGAGACGCCCCCGTTATCGTGAGATGAGGGCCATCATTAACTGCATGGCCTGGAGGACAATCCCGAGTCGTCTCTCCAAACTCCACGGGAGGCTTGACTCACTAAGGCTACTCAGTGCGCTCAATAGGTACCCGTCGCGACTCGAGAGGAAAGCGGAGTACTTTGCTTCCCCTAGAAACAAGGCCGGACTTCCCGGGTGAGTCTGGAATGCCACCCCGAGATCCCTGTCACCCCTGGAGAGGAATATTCGGTCCTGGACACAAGCCTAGATATGGTCTATTTTGCCCCGCAGTGACTCGAGTGGGATCCCAGCTCACCCTCGCAACTCGAATGAAAGATTGGACTTCCATGGGCCAACACAGGAGGAAATCTGAATTCCCCGTCGAAACTCGAGACTCCCGCCGCAATGCGAGAAAAACCACGTGGTTCACTCGTCATCCCAAGATGAGGCCCTGGCCCGCTACAGCGTCTCAAGTGAAGTCCCACGTTCCGTCTTGAAGTGCGAAATGCTACTTTTCACCCTTGATGTAACCCCAAAAGTTCCCCGACACACCGTTCTCACCGAGGGGAACACCGAATTTCCCGGCACCACTTCATCTGATCACTTTCTTCCCTCCTGATCACGACAGGAGGGTAAATTCCCCTGCTTTGTCTGGAAGGAGTTCCCGCCCATCCCGGCGCACCTAAGGATGAGGCCTTTCTCAGGAGGAAATTCGAGACGTAGCCTCGTGGGTGGTGCCACATGCCGAAAGACCCCGATTGTGTGGTCCGCTCTGGATAAGAACCCGATGCCCGGACACCACTTCGAAGGCAACCCTGTGGATGAAGGCACAACAGAAGGGTTACTAAAACTCCCGTGCATCGTCCGGAAAAACCCGCAGGTTCTACACACAGCTCGACAAGTGGAATGTCACCCCGTGAACAACTCGATAGGCAAGCCAAGTTCGTTTCCTCCACACAAGACGAGGCCTGACTCTCCTGTCCCAACTCTTCAGGGACCCTGCCATCCGAGTCAGAAATGGAGAGGAAACCTGAGGTTCCTGCCTCAACTCGAGATGAGGCCCTCTTCCATTGCACCAAACCCAGATGAGTCGCGAGAGGCCCCTCCCAACTCCACAGTATCCCTGAATTCTCAGAGGCACCTTGAGAATCTATCTGAGGTCACCGGCACAAGTCGAGGGAACCCAGGGTTTCCTGCTGTGACCCAAGAAAGACCTTGAGAGTCCTTCGGCGCGTCTTGAGGCCCGATTCCCCTACCATGACTCGAGAGCAAAGACCCGCTCCCCATCGCCATGCGCATGGAGACCTGACTTCCCTGATGCCTGAAGAGAGTCTCCCTGAGCTCCCCGTCGTACCTCTTTGGAAACACCATTCAGGCACCGCAGCTCGAGAAAACCCACAATACGCCCCTGTCATCACGAGATGAGGGACTTCTTTCCTGCCTGGCATGGAGAGCAAAACCGAGTCCTCTCTCCAGACTCCACAGGAGGCTTGACTCTCTTTAGGCCTCTCAGTTGGCTCCAAGAGATACCTGTCAGGACTTGAAGGGAGAGCAGAGTCCTTTGCTTCCCCTCGAGACGAGGCCTGACTCCCCGTGTGAGTCTGGAATGCAACCCCGAGTTTCTGTCGCACCTGGAGAGGAAAACTCGGTCCTGGACACAAGCCTAGATGAGGTCTATTTTGCACTGCAGTTACCAGAGAGCAATCGCCAGCTCTTCCTCGCAAATCGAATGGAAGATTGGACTTCCCTGGGCCAATACAATTGGAAGCCTGAATTCGACATCGTAACTTGAGAATCCCACCGAAACTCGAGAAAATCCACGTGGTTCCCCCATCAGCGCTAGATGAGGCCCTTGCCCGCTACAGCGACTCAAGAGAAGTCCCACGTTCTGTCTTGAAGTGCGAAACGGTACTTGGCACCCTTGATGCAATCTCAAAATTCCCCGACATACCGGTCTCACTCGAAAGGAACACCGAGGTTCCCGGAACCACTTCATTTGAGCTCCTTCTCCCCTCGTGATCGCGACAGGAGTGTCGATTCCCCTGCTATGTCTGGAAGGGGTTCCCGACCTTTCCAGCGCGCCTAAGGATGAGGCAGGTCTCACGAGGAAATTCGAGACATAGCCTCGTGGGTGGTGCCACAAGCCGAAAGACCCCGATTTCCCGGTCTGCTCTTGATAAGAACGTGATGCCCTGACACCTTTACGAAAGAAAACCTGTGGATGAAAGCACAACACGAAGGGGCACTGACACCCCCGTGCATTGTCCAGAAAAACCCGCAGGTTACAAACACAGTTCGACAAGTGGTCTGTCACCCCGTGAACAACTCGAGAGGCAAGTGGAGTTCCATTCCTCCACACAAGACGAGACCTGATTTTCTGTACCAACTCTGCAGGAAAAATGCGATCCGAGTCAGTACCGGCGCCAGGAAACCCAGGAGAGGAAACATGAGGTTCCTGCCTCCACTCGAGATGAGGCTCTCATCCATTGCACCAAACCCAGTGGACTCCCGAGAGGCCCCTCCCAACTCCACAGTACCCCTGACTTCTCAGAGGCACCCGGAGAAGCTCCATGAGGTCACCGGCACATGTCGAGGGAACCCAGGGTTTCCTGCCACAATGGGAAAAAGACCTCGAGAGTCCTACTTCAACGTGTCTTGAAGCCCGAATCTGCTTCCATGGCTCTATAGAAATGACACGCACCCCCTCGCCACGCACATGGAGACCTGACTTCCCTGGTGACATAAGAGAGGCTCCCTGAGCTCCCCATCATACCTCGTGAGAAACCCCACACTGACGCCGCAGCTCGAGAAAACCCACCATACGCCCCTGTCATCGCGAGATGAGGGCCTTCTTTTCCTGCATGGCCTGGAGAGGAATCCCGAATCCTCTTTCCAAACTCCACAGGAGGCTTGACTCCCTTTAGGCCACTTAGTGGGCTCCAAGAGATACCCGTCGCGACTCGAGAGGAGAATGGAGTCCTTTGCTTCCCCTCGAGACAAGGCCTGACTCACCAGGTGGGTCTGGAATGCTACGCTGAGATCCCTGTCTCCCCTGGAGAGGAACATTAGGTCCTGGAAACAAGCCTAGATGAGGTCTCTTTTGCCCTTCTGTAACTCGAGAGCAATCCCCCGCTCTCCCTAACAACTCGAATGGAAGATTGGACTTCCCTGGGCCAACACAAGAGGAAGCCTGAATTCCCCTTCGTAACTCGAGAATCCTGCCGCAACTTGAGAAAAAGCACTTGGTTCCCTTGTCATCGCAAGATGAGGCCCTTGCCCGCTACAGCTTCTCAAGAAAAGTCCCACGTTCCGTCCTGAAGTGCGAAACGATACTTGACACCCTTGATGTGACCCCAAAAGTTCCCCGAAATATCGTTCTCATTCGAGGTGAACACCGAGGTTCCCGGCACCAGTTTATCTGAGCCCCTTCTCCCCTCCTGTTCGTGATAGGAGGGTCACTTCCCCTGCTTTGTTTGTAAGGGGTTCCCAACCTTCACGGGGCACTTCAGGATGAGGCCGGTCTCACGAGGATATTCGAGACGTAGCTCGCGGGTGGTGCCACATGCCAAAAGACTATGATTTCCCGGTACGCTCTTGATAAGAACCCGATGCCTGGACACCTCTTCGAAGGCAACCCTGTGGATGAAGGCACAACACAAAGGGGCACTGACACCCTCGTGCATCGTCTGGAAAAACCCGCAGGTTCCACATACAGCTCAACAAGTGGCTTGTCATCCCTGAAGAACTCGAGAGGCAAGTGGGGTTTCATTCCTCTACACAAGACGAGGCCTGACTCTCCTGTCCCAACTCTGCAGGGACTTTGCGATCCGAATCAGACCAGCGCCAGTGACGTCACGAGAGGAACGCTGAGGTTCCTGTCTCCACTCGAGATTAGGACCTCTTCCATTGCACGAAACCCAGTGGAGTCCCGAGAGACGCGTCCCAGCTCCACAGTATCCCTGACTTCTCAGAGGCACCCTGAGAAGCTCCCTGAGGTCACCAGCACAATTCGAGTGAACCCAGGGTTTACTGCCGCCACCATAGAAAGAACTCAAGAGTCCTTCTTCAACGCGCTTTGAGGCCTGATTCCCCTACCATGACTCGAGGGCAATGACGCGCTCCCTCTGCTACACTCATGAAGCCCTGACTTCCCTGGCGCCACACGAGAGGCTCCCTGAGCTCCCCGTCATACCTCGTGAGAAACCCCACACTGGCGCCGCAGATAGAGAAAACCCACGAGACGCCCCCGTTTTCGCGACATGACGGCCTTCTTTTCTAGCATGGCCTGGAGAGCAATCCCGAGTCCTCTCTCCAAACTCCACAGTAGGCTTGACTCCCTTTTGGTCACTCAGTGGATTCCAAGACATACCCGTCGCGACTCGAGAGGAGAGCGGAGTCTTTTCCTTCCCCTCGAGGCGAGGCCTGACTCCTCGGGTGAGTCTGATATGCGAACCGGAGATCCCTGTCGCACCTGGAGAGAAACATTAGGTCCTGGACACAAGCCTAGATGAGGTCTCTTTTTTCCTGCAGTGACTCGAGAGCAATCCCCAACTCTCCCTCGCAACTCGAATGGAAGACTGGACTTCCCTGGGCCAACAGAAGAGGAAGCCTGAATTTCTCGTTGTAACTCAAGAATCCCGCCACAACTCAAGAAAAACCACGTCGTTCCCTCTTCATTGCAAGATGCGGCCATTGCCGCTACAGCGTCTCAAAAGAAGTCTTACTTTCCATCTTGAAGTGCTATACGGTACTTGGCACCTTTGATGCGACCCCAAAAGTTCCCCAACACACTGGTCTCACTGGAGGGGAATACCGAGGTTCCCGGCATCACCTCATCTGTGCCCCTTCTCCCCTCCTGATCGAGACAGGAGGGTCGATTCCCCTGCTTTGTCTGCAAGGGGTTCCGACCTTCCCGGCGCACCTCAGGATGAGGCCGGTCTCACTAGGAAATTCGAGACGTAGCCTGGTGGGTGGTGCCACATGCGGAAAGACCCCGATTTCCCGGTCCGCTCTTAATAAGAACCCGATGCCCTGGCACCTCTTCGAAAGCAAACCTGTGGATGAATGCACAACACGAAGGGGTACTGACATCCCCATGCATAGTACGGAAAAACACGCAGATTCCAAACACAGATCAACAAGTGTCCTGTCATCCCTTGAAGAACTAGAGAGGCATGCGGAGTTCCGTTCCTCCACACAAGAGAAGGCCTGACTCTCCTTTCCCAACTCTGCAGGGACCGTGCGATCGGAGTCAGAAATGTAGATGAAACCTGACGTTCCTGCATCAACTCGAAATGAGGCCCTCTTCCATTGTGCCATACCCAGTGGAGTCCCAAGAGGCCCCTCCCAACTCCACAGTATCCCTGACTTCTCAGAGGCACCCTCAGAAGCTCTCTGCGGTCACTGACACAAGTCGAGTGAGCCCAGGGTTTCCTGCTGCATTCTGAGAAAGACCTCGAGAGTCCTTCTTTACCGCGTCTTGAGGCCTGATACCCTACCATGACTGGAGAGCAATGACGCATTTCCCTTGCCACGCCCATTGAAACCTAACTTCCCTGGCGCCACACGAGAGGCTCCCTGCGCTCCCCGTCCTACCTCATGAAAACCCCACACTGGCACCGCCGCTCGAGGAAACTCACAAGACGCCCCCGTCATCGTAAGATGAGGGCCTTCTTTTCCTACATGACCTAGAGAGCAAACCCGAGTCCACTCTCCAAACTCCACTGGAGGCCTGTCTCCCTTTAGGCCACTCAGTAGCCTCCAAGAGATACACGTCGCTACTCTAGAGGAGATCGGTGTCCGTTGCTTCCCCTAGAGCCGAGTCCTGACTACTTGGGTGAGCCTGGAATGGGATCCCGAGATCCGTGTCGCCCCTGTAGAGGAAAACTCGGTCCTGGACACAAGCCTAAATGAGGTCTTTTTTGTCCTGCATTGACTCAAGTGCAATCCCCAGCTCTCCCTCGCAACTCGAATGGATGATTGGACTTCCCTGGGCCAACACAAGAGGAAGCCTGTATTCCCCGTTGTAATTCGAGAATCCCGCGGCAACTGGAGAAAAACAATGTGGTTCCTCCGTCATCGAAATATGAGGCCTCTGTCAGCTATAGCCTCTCCAGGGAAGTCCCATGTTCCGTCTTGAAGTGTGAAACGGTACTTGGCACCCTTGATGCCACCCCCAAATTTCTCTGACACCCCGGTCTCACTCGAGGAGAACATGGAGGTTCCCAGCACCGCTTCAGCTGAGCCTCTTCTCCCCTCCTGATGGCGACAGGAGGGTCGATTCCCCTGCTTTGTCTGGAAGGGGTTCCCAGACTTCCCGGCGAACCTCAGGATGAGGCCAGTCTCACAAGGGAATTCGAGACGTAGCCTCGTGTGTTGTGCCACATGCCGAAAGACCCCGATTTCCTGGTCCGCTATTGATAAGATCCCGATTCCCAGTCACCTCTTCGAAGGTAACCCTGTGGATGAAGGCACAACACGAAGGGGCACTGACACCCCTGTGCATTGTCCCCCAAAACCGCAGGTTCCACATACAACTCGACAGGTGGCCTGTCATCCCGTGAACAACTCGAGAGGCAAGCGGAGTTCCATTACTCCACACAAGACGAGGTCTGACTCTCCTGTCCCAACTCTGCAGGGACACTGCTATCCGAGTCAGAAATGGAGAGGAACCCTGACGTTACTGCCTCAATCCGAGATTAGGTCCTCTTCAATTGCACCAGTCCCTGTGAATTTCCGAGAAGCCCCTCTCAACTCCACAGTATCCCTGACTTCTCTGAGGAACCCCGCTAAGTTCCCTGAGGTTATGGGCACAAGTCGAGGGAACCCAGGGTTTCCTGCCACACCCCGAGAAAGACCTCGAGAGTTCTTCTTCGAAGCGTCTTGAGGCTCGATTCCCCTACCATGACTCGAGAGCAATGAGGCGCTCCCCCTCGCCACGTCCATGGAGACCTGACTTCCGTGGCACCACAGGAGTCTCCCTGAGCTCCCCGTCCTATCTCGTGAGAAACCCCAACCAGGCACTGCACCTTGAGAAAACCCACGAGACGGCCCCGTCATCCCGAGATGAGGGCCTTCTTTTCCTGCATGGCCTAGACAGCAATCCCGAGTCCTCTGTCCAAACTCCACAGGAGGCTTAACTCCATTTAGGCCACTCTTGGGCTCCAAGGGATACCGGTCGCGACTCGAGAGGAGAGCGGAGTCCATTCATTCCCTTCGAGATGAGGCCTGACTCCCCGGGTGAGTCTGGAATGCAACCCCGAGATCCCTGTCGCCCCTGGAGAGAAAAACTCGGTCCTGGACACAAACCTAGATGAGCTCTATTTTGCCCTGCAGTGACTCGAGAGCAATCTCCAGCTCTCACTTGCAACTCGAATGGAAGATTGGACTTCCCTGGGCCAACACAAGAGGAAACCTGTATTCCCCGTCGTAACTCAAGAATCCTGCTGCAACTCGAGAAAAAACACGTGGGTCCCCTGTTAGCGCTAGATGAGGCCCTTGCCCACTACAGCGTCTCAAGAGAAGTCCCAGGTTCCGTCTTGAAGTGTGAAACGGTACTTGGCACCCTTGATGCAACCCGGAAAGTTACCTGACTTACCAGTTTCACTCAAGGGGAGCACCGAGGTTCCCGGCACTACTTCATCTGAGCCCTTTCTCTCCTCCTGATCCCGAAAGGAGGGTCGATTCCCCTGCTTTGTCTGGAAAGGGTTCCCGGACTTTCCTGCGCGCCTCAGGATGAGGCCGATCTCACGAGGAAATTCGAGACGTAGCCTCGTGGGTGGTGCAACATGCTGAAAGACCCCGATTTCCCGGTCCGCACTTGAGGAGAACCCGATGCCCGGACACCTCTTCGAAGGCAACCCTGTGGATGAAGGCACAACAGGAAGGAGCACTGACGCCCCCGTGCATCTCCGAAAAACCCTCAGGTTCCACACACATCACGAAAAGTGGTGTCATCCTTGAACAACTTGAGATGTAAGCGGAGTTCCATTCCTCCGCAGAACACGAGACCTGACACTCCTGAGCAAACTCAGCAGGGACCCTGCTATCTGAGTCAGATCCGGCTCCAGGAAGTCAGGAGCAGAACCCTGAGGTTCCTGCCTCAACTCGAGATGAGGCCCTCTTCCATTGCACCAAACCCAGAGGAGTCCCGAGAGGCCTCTCCCAAATCCACAGTATCCCTGACTTCTCAGAGGCACCCTGAGAAGCTCCCTGAGGTCACCGGCACAAGTCAAGGGAACCCAGGGTTTCCTGCCGCAACCCTAGAAAGACATCGAGAGTCCTTTTTCAACCCGTCATGAGGCCCGATTCCCCTACCCTGACTGGAGAGCAATGACGCGCTCCCCCTTGCCCCGCCCATGGAGACCTGACTTCCCTGTTGCCACCCGAGAGGCTACCTGAACTCCCCGTCGTACCTCGTGAGAAACACCACACTGGCGCCGCAGCTCGAGAAAACCCACGAGACGCCCCTGTCATGGTGAAATGAGGCCCTTCTTTCCTGCATGACCTGAAGAGCAATCCCGAATCCTCTCTCCAAACTCCAAAGGAGGCTTGACTCCCTTTAGGTCACTCAGTGGGCTCCAAGAGATACCCGTCGATACTCAGGAGGAGAGCGGTGTCCTTTGCTTCCCCTCGAGATGAGGCCTGACTACGAGGGTGAGTCTGGAATGCAACCCTGGATCCCTGTCGCCCCTGGAGAGGAACGTTAGGTCCTGGACAAAAGCCTAGATGAGGTCTCTTTGGCCCTGCAGTGACTCAAGCGCAACCCCTAGCTTTCCCTTGCAACTCGAATGGAAGATTGGCCTTTCTGGGCCAACACAAAAGGAAGCCTGAATTTCCAGTCGTAATGCGAGAAACCCGCCGCAAATCGAGAAAAATCACGTGGTTCCCCGTATTACAAGATGAGGCCCTTGCCCCCTACAGCATCTCAAGAGAAGTCTCACATTCCGTCTTGAAGTGCAAAACAGTACTTGGCACCCTTGATGCGACCCCAAATGTTCCCCTATATACCGATCTCACTAGAGGGGACACTGAAGTTCCCGGCACCACTTCATCTGAGGCCTTTCTCCTCTCCTGATTGCGATAGGAGGGTCGATTCCACTGCTTTGTCTCGAAGGGTTTCCCGACCTTCCCGGCGCACCTGAGGATGAGGCCGGTCTCACGAGGAAATTCGAGACGTAGCCTCGAGGGCCATACTACATGCCGAAAGACCCCGATTCCATGGTCCACTTTTGATCAAAACCAGACTCCTGGACACCTCTTCGAAGGCAAGCCTGTGGATGAAGGCACAACACGTAGGGGCACTGACACCCCGTGCATCTTCCGGAAAAACCCGCAGGTTCCTCACACAGCTCCACAAGTGGTCTGTCACCTCGTGAACAACTCGAGAAGCAAGCGGAGTTCCATTCCTCCACACAAGACGATGCCTGACTCTCCTGTCACAACTCTAGGGACCTTGCACACCGAGTCAGAAAAGGAGAGGAAGCCTGAGGTTCCTCCCTCCACTCAAGACGAGGCCCTTTTCCATCGCCGCAAAACCAGTGGAGTCCCGAGAGGCCCGTCCCAAATCCACAGTATGCCTGACTTCTCAGAGGCACTCTGAGAAGCTCCCTGAGGTCACAGGCACAAGTCAAGGGAACCCTGGGTTTTATGCAGTGGCCCGAGAAAGACCTCGAGAGTCCTTCTTCAACCCGTCTTGAGGCCCGATTACCCTACCATGACTCGAGAGCAATGACGAGCTCCCCCTAGCCATCTCATGGGGACCTGACTTCCCTGGCGCCACACGAGAGGCTCCCTGAGCTCCCTCTCATACCTCGTCAGAAACCCGGCACTAGCGCGGCAGTCTAGAAAACCCACGAGACGCCGCCATCATCGCGAGATGAGGGCCTTCTTTTCCTGCATGGCCTGGAGAGGAATCCCGAGTCCTCTATCCAAACACCACAGGAGGCTTGACTCCCTTTAGGGCACACAGTGGGCTCCAAGAGATACCCATCGCGACTCAAAAGGACAGCGGAGTTCTTTGCTTCCCTCGAGACGAGGCCTGATTCCCCGGGTGAGTCTGGTATGCAACCCCCAGATCACTGTCGCCCCTAGGGACGAACATTAAGTCCTGGACACAAGCCTAGATGAGGTCTATTCTGTCCTGCAGTGACTCGAGAGCAATCCCTAGCTCTCCCTTGAAACTCGAATGGAAGGTAGGACTTCCCTGGTCCAACACATGAGGAAGACTGTATTCCCCGTCGAAACTCGAGAATCCCGCCACAACTCGAGAAACCCCACGTGGTTCACCGTCATCGCAAGATGAGGCCCTTGCCCCCTACAGCGTCTCAAGGGAAGTCCCACGTTCCGTCTTGAAGTGCAAAACAGTATTGGCACCCTTGATGCGACCTCAAAAGTTCCTCGCCACACCGGTCTGACTCAAGGAGAACACCGAGGTTCCCAGCACCACTACATCTGGGCCCCTTCTCCCCTCCTGTTCGCGACAGGAGGGTCGATTCCCCTATTTTGTCTTGAAGGGGTTCCCGCCTTTCCCGGTGCATCTCAGGATGAGGCCGGTCTCACGAGGATATTCGAGACATAGGCACGTGGATGGTGACACATGCCGAAAGACCCCGATTTCCCGGTCCGCTCTTGATAAGATCCCAATGCCCGGACACCTCTTTGAAGATAACCCTTTTGATGAAGGCACAACACGAAGGGGCACTGACACCCCTGGGTATCGTCCGGAGAAACCCACAGGTACCACACACAGCTCGAGAAGTGACCTGTCACCCCGTGAACAACTGGAGAGGCAAGCAGAGTTCCATTCCTCCACACAAGACGAGGCCTGACTCTCCTGTTCGAACTCTGCAGCGAAACTGCGATCCGAGTCAGATCTGGCCCAGGGGAAGTCAGGAGAGGAAACATGAGTTTCCTGCCTCCACTCGAGATGAGGCCCTCTTCCATTGCACCGAACCCAGTGGAGTCCCGAGAGGCCCCTCCCAACTGCACAGTATCCCTGACTTCTCAGAGGCACCCTTAGACCTTCCTGAGATCACTGGCACAAGTCGAGGGAACCAAGGGTTTCCTGCCCCAACCTGTAAAAGACCTCGAGAGTCCTTCTTCAACGCGTCTTGAGGTGTGATTCCCCTACCATGACTCAAGAGCAATGACGCGCTCCCCCTAGCCATGCGCATAGAAACCTGACTTCCCTGGCACCACAGGAGAGGCTCCCTGAGCTCCCAATTATACCTCGTGAGCAACACCACACTGGAGCCGCAGCTCGAGAATACCCACGAGACGCCCCAGTCCTCACGAGATGAGGGCCTTCTTTTGCTGTATGGCCTGGAGAGCAATCCTGAGTCCTCTCTCCAAACTCCACAGGAGGCTTGACTCATTTTAGGCCACACAGTGAGCTCCAAGATATACCCGTCGCGACTTGACAGGAGAGCGGTGTCCTTGGCTTCCTCTCGAGACGAGGCCTGACTCCCCGGGTGAGTCGAGAATACAATGCCGAGATCGCTGTCGCCCCAGCAGAGGAACATTAGGTCCTGGACACAAGCCTAGATGAGGTCTATTTGGCCCTGCAGTGTCTCGAGAGCAATCCCCAGTTCTAACTCGCAATTCGAATGAAAACTGGACTTCCCTCGGCCAGTTGAAGAGGAAGCCTGAATTCCCCATCGTAACTCGAGAATCCCGCCCCAACTCAAGAAAAACCACGTGGTTCCCCCGTCATCGAAAGATGAGGCCCTTGCCCGCTACAGCGTCTCAAGAGAAGTCCCACGTTCCGTATTGAAGAGCGAAAAGTTACTTGGAACCCTTGATGCGACCCCAAAAGTTCCCCGACATACCAGTCTCACTTGAGGAGAACACCGAGGTTCCCGGCACCACTTCATCTGAGACTCTTCTCCCCTCTTGATCGCGACAGGAGGTTCGATTCCCCTGCTTTGTCTGGAAGGCGTTCCCGACCTTCCCGGCGCACATCAAGATGAGGCCAGTCTCACGAGGAAATTCGAGACATAGCCTCGTGGGTGGTGCGACATGCCAAAAGACCCCGATTCCCTGGTCCGCTCTTGATAAGAACCCGATGGCAGAACCCAACTCGAAGGCAATCCTGTGGATCAAGGCACAACACGAAGGGGCAGTGACACCCCGGTGCATCGTCCAGAAAAACCTGCAAGTTCCACATACAAATCGACAAGTGGCCTGTCACCCCATGAACAACGCGAGAGTCAAGCAGAGTTCCATTCCTCCACACAAGACGAGGCCTGACTCTCCTGTCCCAACTCTGCAGGGACTCTTCGATCCGAGTCAGATCCGGCACATTCGAAGCCAGGAGAGGAACCCTGAGGTTCCTGCCTCAACTTGTCATGAGGCCCTCTTCCATTGCACCAAACCCAGTGGAGTTCCGAGAGGCCCCTCCCAACTCCACAGTGACCCTGACTTCTCAGAGGCACGCTGAGAAGCTTCCTGAGGTCACTGGCACAAGTCGATGGAACCCAGGGTTTCCTGCTGCAACCCAAGAAAGACCTCGAGAGTCCTTCTTTAACACGTCTTCAGGCCCAATTCCCCTACCATGACTCGAGAACAATGACGGGCTCCCTCTCACCACGTGCATAGAGACCTGACCGCCCTGGCACCACGTGTGAGGCTCACTGAGCTCCCAGTCTTACTTCGTGAGAAACCCCACACTAGCGCCACAGCTCGAGAAAACCTACGAGATGCCCCAGTCATCGGGAGATGAGGGCCTTCATTTCCTGCATTGCCTGGAGAGCAATCCCGTGTCCTCCCTCCAAACACCAGAGGAGGTTTGACTCCCTTTAAGCCACTCAGTGGGCTCCAAGACATACTCGTCCGACTCGAGAGGAGAGCAGAGTCCTTTGCTTCCCCTCGAGACGAGGCCTGACTCCAGGGTGAGTCTGGAATGCAACCCCGAGATTCCTGTCGCCCCTTGACATGAACATTAGGTTCTGCACACAAGCCTTGGTGGGGTCTCTTTTGCCTTCAGTGACTAGAGCGCTCCTCCAGCTCTTCCTCGAATCTCGAATGGAAGATAAGACTTTTGTGGGCCAACACAAGAGGAAGCATGAATTCGCTGTGGTAACTCAAATATCCCACCGCAACTCGAGAAAAACCAAGTGGTTCCCCAGTCATTCCAAGATGAGTCCCTTTCCCGCTGGAGCACCCCAAGAGAAGTCCCACTTTCCATTTTGAAGAGCGAAACGGTACTTGGAACGTGTTATGCGACCCCAAAAGTTACCCGACATACCTGTCTCACTTGAGGGAAACACCGAGGTTATCAGCAGCACTTCATCTGAGCCACTCTCCCCTCCTGATCGCCACAGGAGGGTCGATTCCTCTGCTTTGTCTGGAAGGGTTTCATGACCTTCGCGGCACAACTCAGGATGAGGCCGGTTTCATGAGGAAATTCGAGACTAGCCACGTGGGTGGTGCCAAATCCTGAACGACCCCGATTTCCCGGTCCGCTCTTCATAAGAACCCGATGCCCGGACAGCTCTTCGAAGGCAACCCTGTGGATGAAGACAAAAACGAAGGGTCACTGACACCCCCGTGCATCGTCTGGAAAAACCTGCAGATTCCACAAACAGTTTGACAAGGGGCCTGAAACCCCATGAACAACTTGAGAGGCAAGCGGAGTTCCATTCCTCAGAAAAGACGTAGCCTGACTCTCCTGTCCCAACTCTGCAGGGACCCCGCGGTCGGAATCCGAAACAGAGAGGAAGCCTGAGGTTCCTGCCTCCCCTCGAGGTGAGGCCCTCTTCCATTGCGCCATTCCCAGCGGAGTCCTGAGGGGCCCCGCAAACACCACAGGATCACTCGCCTCTCAGAGGCACCCTGGGAAGTTCCCTAAGGTCCCCGGCAGAAGGCGAGGGAAACGAGGGTTTCCCGCCGCCCCCCGAGAAAGACCTCGAGATTCCTTCTTCAACGCGTCTCGAGGCCCTAGTCCCCTCCTGTGACTGGAGAGCCATGACGCGCTCCCCCTCGCAACGCGCATGGAGACCTGACTTCCCTGGCGCCGCACGAGAGGCTCCCTGAGATCCTCGTCGTGCCTTGGGAGAAAAGCCCCACGGGCGCCGCAGCTCGAGGAAACCCCTGAGACGCCCCCGTCCTCGCGAGCTGAGGGCCTTCTTTTCCTGCATGGCCTGGAGAGCAATCCCGGGTCCTCTCTCCAAACGGAAGAGGAGGCTGGACTCCCTTGAGGCCGCTCAGGGGGCTCCAAGAGACCCGCGTCGCGACTCGAGAGGAAAGCGGAGTCCTTGGCTACCCCTCAAGACGAGGCCTGACTCCCTGGGGGAGCCTGGAATGCAACCCCGAGATGCCTGCCTTCCCTGGAGAGGAATATTAGGTCACGGACATACGCCTAGGTGAGGTCTCTTCGGCCCTGCAGTGACCCGAGCGCAACCCCCAGCTTTCCCTCACAACTCGAGGGGAAGATTGGGCTTCCCAGGGACACCCCAAGAGGAAGCCTGAGATCCCCGTCGTAACTCGAGAATCCCGCCGCAACTGGAGAAAAACCACGTGGTTCCCACCTCTTGGCAAGATGAGGCCCTTGCCCGCGATGGCGTCTCAAGGGAAGTCCCCTGTTCCGCCCTGAAGGGCGAAACGGTCCCTGACAGCCTTCCTGCGACCCCCAAAAGTTCCCTGACACGCCGGGTTCCCTCAAGGGCAACACCGAGGGTCCCGGCACTGCTTCATCTGAGCCCCTTCTCCCCTCCTGATCACGACAGGAGAGTCGATTCCCCTGCGTGGTCTGCAAGGGGTTCCCGGCCTTCCCGGCGCACCTCAGGATGAGGCCGGTCTCACGAGGAAATTCGAGACGAGCCACGTGGGTGGTGCCACATGCCGAACGACCCCAATTCCCCGGTCCGCCCTTGAGAAGGACCCGAGGCCCGGACCCCTCTTCGAAGGCAACCCTGTGGGTGAAGGCACAACACGAAGGGGCACTGCCACCCCCGTGCATCGTCCGCAAAGACCCGCGGGTTCCACACACAGCTCGACGAGGGCCCTAGACCCCCTGAACAGCTCGAGAGGCAAGCGGGGTTCCCTTCCTCAGACAAGACGAGGCCTGACTCTCCTGTCCCAACTCTGCAGGGACCCTGCGGTCGGAGTCCGAAACGGAGAGGAAGCCTGAGGTTGCTTCCTCCCCTCGAGGTGAGGCCCTCTTCCGTTGTGCCAGACCCAGCGGGGTCAGGAAGGGCTCCGCCACTTCCATAGGATCCCTCGCAACTCAGAGGCACCCTGGCAAGTTCCCTAAGGTCCCCTGCAGAAGGCGAGGGAAACGAGGGTTTCGCGCCGCCCCCCGAGAAAGACCTCGAGAGTCCTTCTTCAACGCGTCTCGAGGCCCTAGTCCCCTCCCGTGACTCGAGAGCCAGGACGCGCTCCCCCTCGCCACGCGCATGGAGACCTGACTTCCCTGGCGTCGCACGAGAGGCTCCCTGAGATCCTCGTCGTGCCTCGGGAGAAAACCCCCACGGGCGCCGCAGCTCGAGGAAACCCATGAGACGCCCCCGTCCTCGCGAGCTGAGGGCCTTCTTTTCCTGCATGGCCTGGAGAGCAATCCCGGGTCCTTTCTCCAAATGGAAGAGGAGGCTGCACGCCCTTGAGGCCGCTCAGGGGGCTCCAAGAGACCCGCGTCGCGACTCGAGAGGAGAGCGGAGTCCTTGGCTTCCCCTCGAGACGAGGACTGACTCCCCGGGGGAGCCTGGAATGCAACCCCGAGATCCCTGCCTTCCCTCGAGAGGAAAATTAGGTCCCGGACACACGCCTAGGTGAGGTCTCTTCGGCCCTGCAGTGACTCGAGCGCAACCCCCAGCTTTCCCTCGCAACCCGAGGGGAAGATTGGGCTTCCCAGGGCCAACCCAAGGGGAAGGCTGAGATCCCCGTCATAACTCGAGAATCCCGCCGCAACTCGAGAAAAACCACGTGGTTCCCACCTCTTTGCAAGATGAGGCCCTTGCCCGCAATGGCGTCTCAAGGGAAGTCCCCTGTTCCGCCCTGAAGGGCGAAACGGTCCCTGACAGCCTTCCTGCGACCCCTAAAAGTTACCCGACAAGCCGGGTTCCCTCGAGGGCAACACCGAGTGTCCCGGCACTTCTTCATTTGAGCCCCTTCTCCCCTCCTGATCGCGACAGGAGAGTCGATTCCCCTGCGTGGTCCGGAAGGTGTTCTCGGCCTTCCCGGCGCACCTCAGGATGAGGCCGGTCTCACGAGGAAATTCGAGACGAGCCACGTGGGTGGGGCCACATGCCGAACGCCCCCGATTCCCCGGTCCGCCCTTGAGAAGGACCCGAGGCCCGGACCCCTCTTCGAAGGCAACCCTGTGGGTGACGGCAGAACACGAAGGGGCACTTCCACGCCCGTGCATCGTCCGCAAAGACCCGCGGGTTCCACACACAGCTCGACGAGGGGCCTGAGACCCCCTGAGCAACTCGAGAGGCCAGCGGGGTTCCGATCCTCAGACAAGACGAAGCCTGACTCTCCTGTCCCAACTCTGCAGGGACCCTGCGGTCGGAGTCCGAAACGGAGAGGAAGCCTGAGGTTCCTGCCTCCCCTCGAGGTGAGGCCCTCTTCCGTTGCGCCAGTCCCAGCGGAGTCTCGAGAGTCTCCGCCAACTCCACAGGATCCCTCGCCTCTCAGAGGCTCCCTGGGAAGCTACCTAAGGTCCCCGGCAGAAGGCCAGGAAATGAGGGTTTCCTGCCGTCCCCCGAGAAAGACCTCGAGAGTCCTTCTTCAACGCGTCTCGAGGCCCTAATCCCCTCCCGTGACTCGATAGCCATGACGCGCTCCCCCTCGCCACGCGCATGGAGACCTGACTTCCCTGGCGCCACACGAGAGGCTCCCTGAGATCCTCGTCGTGCCTCGGGAGAAAGCCCCCACGGGCGCTGCAGCTCGAGGAAACCCCTGAGACTCCCCTGTCCTCGCGAGCTGAGGGCCTTCTTTTCCTGCATGGCCTGGAGAGCAATCCCGGGTCCTCTCTCCAAACGGAAGAGGAGGCTGGACTCCCTTGAGGCCGCTCAGGGGGCTCCAAGAGACCCGCGTCGGGACTCGAGAGGAGAGCGGAGTCCTTGGCTTCCCCTCTAGACAAGGCTTGACTCCCCGGAGGGAGCCTGGAATGCAACCCCAAGATCCCTGCCTTCCCTGGAGACGAATATTTGTTCCTGGACACACGCCTAGGTGAGGTCTCTTCGCCCTGCAGTGACCCGAGCGCAACCCCCAGCTTTCCCTCGCAACTCGAGGGGAAGATTGGGCTTCCCAGGGCCAACCCAAGAGGAAGCCTGAGATCCCCGTCGTAACTCGAGAATCCCGCTGCAACTCGAGAATAACCACGTGGTTCTCGCCTCTTGGCAAGATGAGGCCTTGCCCGCGACGGCGTCTCAAGGGAAGACCCCTGTTCCGCCCTGAAGGGCGAAACGGTCCCTGACAGCCTTCCTGCGACCCCCAAATATTCCCCGACATGCCGGGTTCCCTCGAGGGCAACACCGAGAGTCCCGGCACCGCTTTATCTGAGCCCCTTCTCCCCTCCTGATCGAGACAGGAGAGTCGATTCCCCTGCGTGGTCTGGAAGGGGTTCCCGGCCTTCCCGGCGCACTTCAGGACGAGGCCGGTTTCACGAGGAAATCCGAGACGAGCCCCGTGGGTGGTGCCACATGCCGAACCACCCCGATCTCCCGGTCCGCTCTGTATCAGGACCTGATGCCCGGACACCTCTTCGAAGGCAGCCCTGTGGGTGAAGGCACAACACGAAGGGGCACTGACACCCCGTGCGTTGTCCGGAAACACCCGCAGGTGCCACACACAGCTCGACAAGTGGAATGTCACCCCGTGAACAACTTGATAGGCAAGCGGAGTTCAATTCCTCCACACAAGACGAGGCCTGACTCTCCTGTCATAACTCTTCAGGGACCCTGCCATCCGAGTTAGAAATGGAGAGGAAACCTGAGGTTCCTGCCTCAACTCGAGATGAGGCCCTCTTCCATTGCACCAAACCCAGATGAGTCGCGAGAGGCCCTTCCCAACTCCACAGTATCCTTTAATACTCAGAGGCACCTTGAGAATCTACCTGAGGTCACCAGCACAAGTCAAGGGAACCCAGGGTTTCCTGCTGCAACCCGAGAAAGACCTTGAGAGTCCTTCGGCGTGTCTTGAGGCCCGATTCCCCTACCATGACTCGAGAGCAAAGACCCGCTCCCCATCGCCATGCGCATGGAGACCTGACTTCCCTGACGCCTGAAGAGTGTCTCCCTGAGCTCCCCGTCGTACCTCTTCGGAAACCCCATTCAGGCACCGCAGCTCGAGAAAACCCACGATACGCCCCCGTCATCACGAGATGAGGGACTTCTTTCCTGCCTGGCATGGAGAGCAAAACCGAGTCCTCTCTCCGGACTCCACAGGAGGCTTGACTCTCTTTAGGCCTCTCAGTTGGCTCCAAGAGATACCTGTCAGGACTTGAAGGGAGAGCGGAGTCCTTTGCTTCCCCTCGAGACGAGGCCTGACTCCCCGTGTGAGTCTGGAATGCAACCCCGAGTTCCTGTCGCACCTGGAGAGGAAAACTCGGTCCTGGACACAAGTCTAGATGAGGTCTATTTTGCACTGCAGTTACTAGAGAGCAATCGCCAGCTCTCCCTCGCAAATCGAATTGAAGATTGGACTTCCCTGGGCCAATACAATTGGAACCCTGAAATCGACATCGTAACTCGAGAATCCCGCCGAAACTCGAGAAAATCCACGTGGTTCCCCCATCAGCGCTAGATGAGGCCCTTGCCCGCTACAGCGACTCAAGAGAAGTCCCACGTTCTGTCTTGAAGTCCGAAACAGTACTTGGCACCCTTGATGCAATCTCAAAATTCCCCGACATACCGGTCTCACTCAAAAGGAACACCGAGGTTCCCGGAACCACTTCATTTGAGCTCCTTCTCCCCTCGTGATCGCGACAGGAGTGTCGATTCCCCTGCTATGTCTGGAAGGGGTTCCCGACCTTTCCAGCGCGCCTAAGGATGAGGCAGGTCTCACGAGGAAATTCGAGACGTAGCCTCGTGGGTGGTGCCACAAGCCGAAAGACCCCGATTTCCCGGTCTACTCTTGATAAGAACGCGATGCCCTGACACCTTTACGAAGGAAAACCTGTGGATGAAAGCACAACACGAAGGGGCACTGACACCCCCGTGCATCGTCCAGAAAAACCCGCAGGTTACAAACACAGTTCAACAAGTGGTCTGTCACCCCGTGAACAACTCGAGAGGCAAGTGGAGTTCCATTCCTCCACACAAGACGAGACCTGATTTTCTGTACCAACTCTGCAGGGAAACTGCGATCCGAGTCAGTACCGGCGCCAGGAAACCCAGGAGAGGAAACATGAGGTTCCTGCCTCCACTCGAGATGAGGCTCTCATCCATTGCACCAAACCCAGTGGAGTCCCGAGAGGCCCCTCCCAACTCCACAGTACCCCTGACTTCTCAGAGGCACCCGGAGAAGCTCCATGAGGTCACTGGCACATGTCGAGGGAACCCAGGGTTTCCTGCCACAATGGGAAAAAGACCTCGAGAGTCCTACTTCAACGTGTCTTGAAGCCCGAATCTGCTTCCATGGCTCTATAGAAATGACACGCACCCCCTCACCACGCACATGGAGACATGACTTCCCTGGCGCCATAAGAGAGGCTCCCTGAGCTCCCCATCGTACCTCGTGAGAAACCCCACACTGACGCCGCAGCTCGAGAAAACCCACCATATGCCCCTGTAATCGCGAGATGAGGGCCTTCTTTTCCTGCATGGCCTGGAGAGGAATCCCGAATCCTCTTTCCAAACTCCACAGGAGGCTTGACTCCCTTTAGGCCACTTAGTGGGCTCCAAGAGATACCCGTCGCGACTCGAGAGGAGAATGGAGTCCTTTGCTTCCCCTCGAGACAAGGCCTGACTCACCAGGTGGGTCTGGAATGCAACCCCGAGATCCCTGTCTCCCCTGGAGAGGAACATTAGGTCCTGGAAACAAGCCTAGATGAGGTCTCTTTTGCCCTTCTGTAACTCGAGAGCAATCCCCCGCTCTCCCTAACAACTCGAATGGAAGATTGGGCTTCCCTGGGCCAACACAAGAGGAAGCCTGAATTCCCCTTCGTAACTCGAGAATCCCCCCGCAACTCGAGAAAAAGCACTTGGTTCCCTCGTCATCGCAAGATGAGGCCCTTGCCCGCTACAGCTTCTCAAGAAAAGTCCCACGTTCCGTCTTGAAGTGCGAAACGATACTTAACACCCTTG
Organism: Bubalus kerabau; assembly: GCF_029407905.1. Classification (NCBI taxonomy): domain Eukaryota; kingdom Metazoa; phylum Chordata; class Mammalia; order Artiodactyla; family Bovidae; genus Bubalus; species Bubalus kerabau. The sequence goes on along the minus strand of NW_026577883.1, from coordinate 243,734 downwards.
ATGTGACCCCAAAAGTTCCCCGAAATATCGGTCTCACTCGAGGTGAACACCGAGGTTCCCGGAACCAGTTTATCTGAGCCCCTTCTCCCCTCCTGTTCGTGATAGGAGGGTCACTTCCCCTGCTTTGTTTGTAAGGGGTTCCCGACCTTCACGGGCCACTTCAGGATGAGGCCGGTCTCACTAGGAAATTCGAGACGTAGCTCGCGGGTGGTGCCACATGCCAAAAGACTATGATTTCCCGGTACGCTCTTGATAAGAACCCGATGCCTGGACACCTCTTCGAAGGCAACCCTGTGGATGAAGGCACAACACAAAGGGGCACTGACACCCTCGTGCATCGTCTGGAAAAACCCGCAGGTTCCACATACAGCTCAACAAGTGGCTTGTCACCACTGAAGAACTCGAGAGGCAAGTGGGGTTTCATTCCTCTACACAAGACGAGGCCTGACTCTCCTGTCCCAGCTCTGCAGGGACTTTGCGATCCGAATCAGACCAGCGCCAGTGAAGTCACGAGAGGAACGCTGAGGTTCCTGCCTCCACTCGAGATTAGGACCTCTTCCATTGCACGAAACCCAGTGGAGTCCCGAGAGGCGCGTCCCAGCTCCACAGTATCCCTGACTTCTCAGAGGCACCCTGAGAAGCTCCCTGAGGTCACCAGCACAATTCGAGTGAACCCAGGGTTTACTGCCGCCACCATAGAAAGAACTCAAGAGTCCTTCTTCAACGCGCTTTGAGGCCTGATTCCCCTACCATGACTCGAGGGCAATGATGCGCTCCCTCTGCTACACTCATGAAGCCCTGACTTCCCTGGCGCCACACGAGAGGCTCCCTGAGCTCCCCGTCATACCTCGTGAGAAACCCCACACTGGCGCCGCAGATAGAGAAAACCCACGAGACGCCCCCGTTTTCGCGACATGACGGCCTTCTTTTCTAGCATGGCCTGGAGAGCAATCCCGAGTCCTCTCTCCAAACTCCACAGTAGGCTTGACTCCCTTTTGGTCACTCAGTGGACTCCAAGACATACCCGTCGCGACTCGAGAGGAGAGCGGGGTCTTTTCCTTCCCCTCGAGGCGAGGCCTGACTCCTCGGGTGAGTCTGATATGTGAACCGGAGATCCCTGTCGCCCCTGGAGAGAAACATTAGGTCCTGGACACAAGCCTAGATGAGGTCTCATTTTTCCTGAAGTGACTCGAGAGCAATCCCCAACTCTCCCTCGCAACTCGAATGGAAGACTGGACTTCCCTGGGCCAACAGAAGAGGAAGCCTGAATTTCCCGTTGTAACTCAAGAATCCCGCCACAACTCGAGAAAAACCACGTCGTTCCCTCTTCATCGCAAGATGCGGCCATTGCCGCTACAGCGTCTCAAAAGAAGTCTTACGTTCTATCTTGAAGTGCGATACGGTACTTGGCACCTTTGATGCGACCCCAAAAGTTCCCCAACAGACTGGTCTCGCTGGAGGGGAACACCAAGTTCCCGGCATCACCTCATCTGTGCCCCTTCTCCCCTCCTGATCGAGACAGGAGGGTCGATTCCCCTGCTTTGTCTGCAAGGGGTTCCGACCTTCCCGGCGCACCTCAGGATGAGGCCGGTCTCACTAGGAAATTCGAGACGTAGCCTGGTGGGTGGTGCCACATGCGGAAAGACCCCGATTTCCCGGTCCGCTCTTAATAAGAACCCGATGCCCTGGCACCTCTTCAAAAGCAAACCTGTGGATGAATGCACAACACGAAGGGGTACTGACATCCCCATGCATAGTACGGAAAAACACGCAGATTCCAAACACAGATCGACAAGTGTCCTGTCATCCCTTGAAGAACTAGAGAGGCATGCGGAGTTCCGTTCCTCCACACAAGAGAAGGCCTGACTCTCCTTTCCCAACTCTGCAGGGACCGTGCGATCGGAGTCAGAAATGTAGATGAAACCTGACATTCCTGCATCAACCCGAGAGGCCCCTCCTAACTCCACAGTATCCCTGACTTCTCAGAGGCACCCTCAGAAGCTCTCTGCGGTCACTGGCACAAGTCGAGTGAACCCAGGGTTTCCTGCTGCATTCTGAGAAAGACCTTGTGAGTCCTTCTTTACCGCGTCTTGAGGCCCGATACCCTACAATGACTGGAGAGCAATGACGCATTTCCCTCGCCACGCCCATTGAAACCTAACTTCCCTGGCGCCACACGAGAGGCTCCCTGCGCTCCCCGTCCTACCTCATGAAAACCCCACACTGGCACCTCCGCTCGAGAAAACACATGAGACGCCCCCGTCATCGTAAGATGAGGGCCTTCTTTTCCTACATGACCTAGAGAGCAATCCCGAGTCCACTCTCCAAACTCCACTGGAGGCCTGTCTCCCTTTAGGCCACTCAGTAGCCTCCAAGAGATACACGTTGCTACTCTAGAGGAGAGCGGAGTCCGTTGCTTCCCCTCGAGCCGAGGCCTGACTACTTGGGTGAGTCTGGAATGGGATCCCGAGATCCGTGTCGCCCCTGTAGAGGAAAACTCGGTCCTGGACACAAGCCTAAATGAGGTCTTTTTTGTCCTGCATTGACTCAAGTGCAATCCCCAGCTCTCCCTCGCAACTCGAATGGATGATTGGACTTCCCTGGGCCAACACAAGAGGAAGACTGTATTTCCCGTTGTAATTCGAGAATCCCGCGGCAACTGGAGAAAAACAACCTGGCTCCTCCGTCATCGAAATATGAGGCCCCTGTCAGCTATAGCGTCTCCAGGGAAGTCCCATGTTCCGTCTTGAAGTGTGAAACAGTACTTGGCACCCTTGATGCGACCCCCAAATTTCCCTGACACCCCGGTCTCACTCGAGAAGAACATGGAGGTTCCCAGCACTGCTTCAGCTGAGCCTCTTCTCCCCTCCTGATGGCGACAGGAGGGTCGATTCCCCTGCTTTGTCTGGAAGGGGTTCCCAGACTTCCCGGCGAACCTCAGGATGAGGCCAGTCTCACGAGGGAATTCGAGACGTAGCCTCGTGGGTTGTGCCACATGCTGAAAGACCCTGATTTCCTGGTCCGCTATTGATAAGATCCCGATGCCCGGTCACCTCTTCGAAGGTAACCCTGTGGATGAAGTCACAACACGAAGGGGCACTGACACCCCTGTGCATCGTCCCCCAAAACCGCAGGTTCCACATACAACTCGACAGGTGGCCTGTCATCCCGTGAACAACTCGAGAGGCAAGCGGAGTTCCATTACTCCACACAAGACGAGGTCTGACTCTCCTGTCCCAACTCTGCAGGGACCCTGCTATTCGAGTCAGAAATGGAGAGGAACCCTGACGTTACTGCCTCAATCCGAGATTAGGTCCTCTTCAATTGCACCAGTCCCTGTGAAGTTCCGAGAAGCCCCTCTCAACTCCACAGTATCCCTGACTTCTCAGAGGAACCCCGCTAAGCTCCCTGAGGTTATGGGCACAAGTCGAGGGAACCCAGGGTTTCCTGCCACACCCCGAGAAAGACCTCGAGAGTTCTTCTTCGAAGCGTCTTGAGGCTCGATTCCCCTACCATGACTCGAGAGCAATGAGGCGCTCCCCCTCGCCACGTCCATGGAGACCTGACTTCCGTGGCACCACAGGAGTCTCCCTGAGCTCCCCGTCCTATCTTGTGAGAAACCCCAACGAGGCACTGCACCTTGAGAAAACCCACGAGACGCCCCCGTCATCGCGAGATGAGGGCCTTCTTTTCCTGCATGGCCTAGAGAGCAATCCCGAGTCCTCTCTCCAAACTCCACAGGAGGCTTAACTCCATTTAGGCCATTCTTGGGCTCCAAGGGATACCCGTCGCGACTCGAGAGGAGAGCGGAGTCTATTCATTCCCTTCGAGATGAGGCCTGACTCCCCGGGTGAGTCTGGAATGCAACCCCGAGATCCCTGTCGCCCCTGGAGAGAAAAACTCTGTCCTGGACACAAACCTAGATGAGCTCTATTTTGCCCTGCAGTGACTCGAGAGCAATCTCCAGCTCTCACTTGCAACTCGAATGGAAGATTGGACTTCCCTGGGCCAACACAAGAGGAAACCTGTATTCCCCGTCGTAACTCAAGAATCCTGCCGCAACTCGAGAAAAAACACGTGGGTCCCCCGTCAGCGCTAGATGAGGCCCTTGCCCACTACAGCGTCTCAATAGAAGTCCCAGGTTCCGTCTTGAAGTGCGAAACGGTACTTGGCACCCTTGATGCAACCCGGAAAGTTACCCGACTTACCAGTTTCACTCAAGGGGAGCACCGAGATTCCCGGCACTACTTCATCTGAGCCCTTTCTCTCCTCCTGATCCCGAAAGGAGGGTCGATTCCCCTGCTTTGTCTGGAAAGGGTTCCCGGACTTTCCTGCGCGCCTCAGGATGAGGCCGATCTCACGAGGAAATTCGAGACATAGCCTCGTGGGTGGTGCAACATGCTGAAAGACCCCGATTTCCTGGTCCGCACTTGAGGAGAACCCGATGCCCGGACACCTCTTCGAAGGCAACCCTGTGGATGAAGGCACAACAGGAAGGAGCACTGACACCCCCGTGCATCTCCGAAAAACCCGCAGGTTCCACACACATCACGAAAAGTGGTGTCATCATTGAACAACTTGAGATGTAAGCGGAGTTCCATTCCTCCGCAGAACACGAGACCTGACACTCCTGAGCAAACTCAGCAGGGACCCTGCTATCTGAGTCAGATCCGGCTCCAGGAAGTCAGGAGCAGAACCCTGAGGTTCCTGCCTCAATTCGAGATGAGGCCCTCTTCCATTGCACCAAACCCAGAGGAGTCCCGAGAGGCCTCTCCCAAATCCACAGTATCCCTGACTTCTCAGAGGCACCCTGAGAAGCTCCCTGAGGTCACCGGCACAAGTCAAGGGAACCCAGGGTTTCCTGCTGCAACCCTAGAAAGACATCGAGAGTCCTTTTTCAACCCGTCATGAGGCCCGATTCCCCTACCCTGACTGGAGAGCAATGACGCGCTCCCCCTTGCCCCGCCCATGGAGACCTGACTTCCCTGTTGCCACCCGAGAGGCTACCTGAACTCCCCGTCGTACCTCGTGAGAAACACCACACTGGCGCCGCAGCTCGAGAAAACCCACGAGACGCCCCCGTCATCTCGAGATGTGGGCCTTCTTTTCCTGCATGGCCTGGAGAGCAATCCCGAGTCCTCTCTCCAAACTGAAGAGGAGGGTTGACTCCCTTTAGACCACTCAGTGGGCTCCAAGAGATATGCGTCGCAACTCGAGAGGAGAGCCGAGTCCTTTGCTTCCCCTCGAGACGAGGCCTAACTCCCTGGGTGAGTCTGTAATGCAAACCCGAGATCCCTGTCGCCCTTGGAGAGGATCATTGGGTCCTGAACACAAGGCTAGATGAGGTCGCTTTTGCCCTGCAGTAACTCGAGAGCACTCCCCAGCTTTCCCTCGCAACCCGAATAGAAGATGGACCTCCCTGGGCCAACACAAGAGGAAGCCTGAATTCCCAGTAGTAATTCGAGAATTCCGCCTCAACTCAAGAAAAACCACATGATTCCCCCGTCATTGCAAGATGAGGCCCTTGCCTGCTCCAGCGTCTCAAGAGTAGTCCCACGTGCTGTCTTGAAGTGCGAAATGATATTTGGCACCCTTAATGCTACCCCAAAAGTTCCCCGACATACGGGTTGCACTCGAGGGGAACACCAAGGTTCCTGGCACCACTTCATCTGAGCCCCTTCTCCCCTCCTGATCGCGAAAGGAGGGTCGATTCCCCTGCTTTGTCTGCAAGGGGTTCCCGACCTTCTCCGCGCACCTCAGATGAGGCTGTCTCACGAGGAAATTCGAGACGTAGCCTCGATGGTGGTGCCACATGCCGAAAGACCGCGATTTCCCGATCCGCTCTTGATAAGAACGCGATGCCCAGACACCTATTCGAAGATAGTGTGGATGAAGGCACAACACGAAGGGGCACTGACAACCCCGTGCATCGTCCGGAAAAGACCGCAGGTTACTCTTACAGCTCAACAAGTGCCTGTCACCCAGTGAACAACTCGAGAGGCAAGCGGAGGTCCATTCCTGCACACAAGACGAGGCCTGACTCACCTCCCCAACTATGCAGGGGGCTGCGATCGGAATCAGAAATGGAGAGGAACCCTGAGGTTCCTGCCTCCCCTCGAGATGAGGCCCCCTTCCATTTCACCAAACCCAGTGGAGTCCCGAGAGGTCTTTCCCAACTCCACAGTATCCCTGACTTCTCAGAGGCACCTGGAGAATCTCCCTGAGGTCACCGGCACAAGTCGAGGGAACACAGGTATTCTTGCCAAGACCCGAGAGAGATCTTGAGAGTCCTTCTTCAACGCGTCTAGAGGCCTGATTCCCCTACCATGACTCGAGAGCAATGACGCACTCCCCCTCGCCACACGCATCGAGACGTAACTTCCCTGGCGCCACATAAGAGGCTCCCTGAGCTCCCCGTCGTACCTCCTGAGAAACCAACACAGGCGCTGCAGCTCGGTAAAACCACCGAGACCCCCCGTCATCGTGAGATGAGGGCCTTCTTTTCCTGCATGTCCTGGAGTGCAATCCCGAGTCCTCTCTCCAAACTCCAGAGGAGGCTTGACTCCCTTTAGTCCACTCAGTGGGCTCCAAGAAATACCCGTCGCGACTCGAGAAGAGAGAGAAGTCCTTTGGTTCCCCTCGAGATGACGCCTGACTCCCGGGTGAGTCTGGACTGCAACCGCAAGATCCCAGTCATCCCTTGAGAGGAATATTAGGTCCTAGACACAAGCCTGGATGAGGTCTCTTTTGCCCTGCAGTGACTCGAGCGCAACCCCCAGCTCTCCCTCGCAACTCGAATGGAAGATTGGGCTTCCCTGGGCCAACACAAGAGGAAGCCAGAAATCCCCTTCGTAACTCGAGAATCCCGCCGCAACTCGAGAAAAACCACGTGTTTCCAACGTCATCCCAAGATGAGGCCCTTGCCTGCTATGGCGTCTCAAGAAAAGAACCACGTTCCGTCTTGAAGTGTGAAACGGTACTTTGCACCCTTGATGCAACACCAAATGTTCCCGGACACGCCGGTCTCACTCGACAGGAACACCGAGGTTCCCGCACCACTTCATCTGAGCACCTTCTCCCCTCCTGTTCGAGACAGGAGGGTCTATTCCCCTGCTTTGTTTGGAAGGGGTTCCCCACATTCCCGGCGCACCTCAGGATGAGGCCGGTCTCACGAGGAAATTCGAGACGTAGCGTCGTGGGTGGTGTCACATGCCGAAATACACCGATTTCCCGGCCCACTCTTGAGAAGAACCCGATGCCCGGACACCTCTTCGAAGGCAACCCTGTGGACAAAGGCACAAAACGAAGGGTCACTGACACTCCCGTGCATCATTCGGTAAAAGCTGCAGGTTCCACACACAGCTCAACAAGAGGCCTGTCATCCCATGAACAACTCGAGAGGCAAGCAGAGTTCCATTCCTCCACTCAAGACGAGGTCTGACTCTCCGGTCCCAACTCTGAAGGGACCCTGCGATCAGAGTCCGAAATGGAGAGGAACCCTGAGGTTCCTGTCTCCACTCGAGATGAGGCCCTCTTCCATTACACCAAAAACAGTGGAGGCCCGAGAGGCCCCTCCCAAATCCACAGTATCCCGACTTCTCAGAGGCACCCTTAGAAGCTCCCTGAGGTCACCGGCACAAGTCGAGGGAACACAGGGTTTCCTGACGCAACCCGAGAAAGACCTCGAAAATCCTCCTTCAACACGTCTTGAATCCCGATTCCCCTACCATGACTCGAGAGCAATGACGCGTTCCCCCTCACCACTCGCATGGAGACTTGACTTCCCTGGCGCCACACGAGAGGCTCCCTGAGCTCCCCGTCATACCTCGTGAGAAATCCCACACTGGATCCCCAGCTCGAGAAAACCCACGAGACGCCTCCATCATCGCGAGATGAAGGCCTTCTTTTCCTGCATGGCCTGGAGAGCATCTCGAGGCCTCTCTTCAAACTCCACAGGAGGCCTGACTCCCTTTAGCCCACTCTGTGGGCTCAAGAGATACCCGTTGGGACTCGAGAGGAGAGCGGAATTCTTTGCTTCCCCTATATACCAGGCCTGACTCCTCAGTTGAGTCTGGAATGCAACCCCGAGATCCCTGTCGCCCCTGGAGAGGAACATTGGGTCCTAGACACAAGCATAGATGAGGTCTCATTTGCCCTGAAGTGACTCGAGAGCAATCCCCTGCTCTCCCTCGCAACTCGAATGGAAGAATGGACTTCCCTGGGACAACACAAGAGGAAGCCTGAATTCCCCGTCGTAAATCGAAAATCCCGCCGCAACTCGAGAAAAACCACGTGGTTCCCCCGTCATCGCAAGATGAGACCCTTGCCAGCTACAGCGTCTCAGGAGAAGCCCCACGTTCCATCTTGAAGTTTAAAATGATAATTGGCAACCTTGATGTTACCACAAAAGTTCCCCGACACCCTGGTCTCACTCGAGGGGAACACCTAGGTTCGGTGCACCGCTTGTTCTGAGCCCCTTATCCCCTCCTGATCATGACGGGAGGGTCGATTACCCTGCTTTGTCTGGAAGGGGTTCCGGACCTTCCCGGCGCACCTCAGGATGAGGCCGGTCTCACGAGGAAATTCGAGACGTAGCCTTGTGGTTGGTGCCACACGCCGAAAGACCCCGATTTCCCTGTCTGCTCTTGATAAGAACCCAATGCTAGGACACCTCTTCGAAGGCAATCCTGTGGATGAAGGCACAAAACGAAGGGGTCTGACACCCTCGTGCATCGTTGGAAAAGCCCGCAAGTTCCACATACAGATCGCCAAGTGGCTTGTCACCCCATGAACAACTCGAGAGGCAAGAGGAGTTCAATTCCTCCACACAAGACGAGGCCTGACTCTCCTGTCCCAACTCTGCATGGACACTGAGATCCGATTCAGAAATGGAGAGGAACCCTGAGGTTCCTGCCTCAACTCGAGATAAGGCCCTCTTCTACTGCACCAAACCCAGTGGAGTTCGGAGCGGCCCCTCCCAACTGCACAGTATCCCTGACTTCTCAGAGGCACCCTGAGAAGCTCCCTGAGGTCACGGGCATAAGTCGAGGGAACCCAGGGTTTCCTGCCATAACCTGAGAAAAACCTCGAGAGTCCTTCTTCACGCGTCTTGATGCCCGATTCCTCTACCATGACTGGAGAAAAATGACGCGCTCCCCCTCGCCACGCGCATGAAGATCTGACTTCCCTGGCACCACATGAGAGGCTCCCTGAGCTCCCCATCATACCTCGTGAGAAACCCCACACTGCGCCGCAGCTCAAGAAAACCCACGAGACGCCCCTGTCATGGTGAAATGAGGGCCTTCTTTCCTGCATGACCTGAAGAGCAATCCCGAATCCTCTCTCCAAACTCCAAAGGAGGCTTGACTCCCTTTAGGTCAGTCAGTGGGCTCCAAGAGATACCCGTCGATACTCAGGAGGAGAGCGGTGTCCTTTGCTTCCCCTCGAGATGAGGCCTGACTACGAGGGTGAGTCTGGAATGCAACCCTGGATCCCTGTCGCCCCTGGAGAGGAACGTTAGGTCCTGGACAAAAGCCTAGATGAGGTCTCTTTGGCCCTGCAGTGACTCAAGCGCAACCCCTAGCTTTCCCTTGCAACTCGAATAGAAGATTGGCCTTTCTGGGTCAACACAAGAGGAAGCCTGAATTTCCAGTCGTAATGCGAGAAACCCGTCGCAAATCGAGAAAAATCATGTGGTTCCCCGTATTGCAAGATCAGGCCCTTGCCCCCTACAGCATGTCAAGAGAAGTCTCACATTCCGTCTTGAAGTACAAAACAGTACTTGGCACCCTTGATGCGACCCCAAATGTTCCCCTATATACCGATCTCACTAGAGGGGACACTGAAGTTCCCGGCACCACTTCATCTGAGGCCTTTCTCCTCTCCTGATCGCGACAGGAGGGTCGATTCCCATGCTTTGTCTGCAAGGGGTTCCCGTCATTCCCCGCGAACCTCCGGATGAGGCCGGTCTCATGAGGAAATTCGAAAAGTAGCCTCATGGTTGGTGCCACATGCTGAAAGATCCCGAATTCCCGGTCCACTCTAGATAAGAACCTGACGCCCGGACATCTCTTCGAAGGCAACCCTGTGGATGAAGGCACAACACGAAGGGACACTGACATCCCCATGCATCGTCTGGAAAAACCCGCCGATTCCACTCACAGCTCCAAATGTGGACTGTCACCTCATGAACAACTCGAGAGGCAAGTGAAGTTGCATTCCTTCACACAAGACGAGGCCTTACTCTCCTGGCCCAACTCTTCAGGGACCCTGCGATCGGAGTCAGAAATGGAGAGGAACCCTGAGGTTCCTGCCTCAACTAGAGAAGAGGCCCTCTTCCATTGAACCAAACTCAGTGGTGTCCCGAGAGGCCCCTTCCAACACCACAGTATCCCTGAATTCTCAGAGGCTCCCTGAGAAGCTACCTGAGGTCACTGGCACAAGTCGAGGGAACCCAGAGTTTCCTGAAGTAACCCGAGAAAGACTTGGAGAGTCCTTTTTCAACGTCTCTTGATGCCCGATTCCCCTACCATGTCTCCAGAGGAAGGACGCGCTCCCCTCGCCACAAGCAGGAAAATTGACTTCCCTAGTACCACACAAGAGGCTCCCTGAGTACCCCATCCTATCTCGTGAGAAAACCCACAGTGGCGCCGCAGTTCGAGAAAAACCACAAGATGCCCCCGTCAAGGAGAGATGGGGGCCTTCTTCTCCTGCCTGACCTGGAGAGCAATCCCTGGTCCTCTCTCCAAACTTCACAGGAGGATTGACTCCCTTTAGGCCACTCAGTTGGGTCCAAGAAATACCCGGTGCGACTCGAGAGGAGAGCGGAGTCCTTTGCTTCCCTGGAGACGAGGCCTGACTCCCCGGGTGAGTTTGGAATGCAACCCCGAGATCCCTGTCGCCCCTGGAGTGGAACATTATGTCCTAGACACAAGCCTAGATGAGGTCTATTTTGCCCTACAGTGATCGAGAGCAACCTCCATCTCTCCCTCACAACTTGAATGGAAGATTGGTCTTCCCAAGGTCAACACAAGAGGAAGTCTGAATTTCCCATCGTAATTCGAGAATTCAGCCTAAAGTCTTAAAAACCATGTGGTTCCCCTTTCATCTCAATATGAGGCCCTTGCCAGCTAGAGTCTCAAGAGAAGTCCCATGTTCCATCTTAAAGTTCGAAATGCTACTTGGCACCCTTGATGCGACCCCAAAGTTCCCCAACATACCGGTCTCACTCCAGGGGAACACCGAAGTTCCCGGCGTCTCCAGGGAAGTCCCATGTTCCATTCTTAAGTGCGAAACGGTACATGAAACCCTTGATGCGACCGCAAAAGTTCCCCGACACGCTGGGTTCCCTCGAGGGGAACACCGAGGGTCCCGGCACCACTTCATCTGAGCCCCTTCTCCCCTCCTGATCGCGACAGGAGAGTCGATTCCCCTGCTTTCTCTGGAAGGGGTTCCCGGCCTTCCTGGTGCACCTCAGGATGAGGCCGGTCTCTGGAGGAAATTCGAGACTAGCCATGTGTGAGGTGCCACGTGCCGAACAACCCCGATTTTCCGGTCTGCTCTGGATAAGAACCCGATGCCCGGACACCTCTTCAAAGGCAACCCTGTGAGTGAAGGCACAACACGAAGGGGCACTGACACCACCGTGCATCATCCGGAAAAACACGCAGGGTCTACACACAGCTCGACAAGGGGCCTGAGACTCCCGGAACAACTCGAGAGGCAACCAGAATTCCATTCCTCAGACAAGACGAGGCATGACTCTCCTGTCCCAACACTGCAGGGACCGTGCAGTCGGAGTCAGAATCGGAGAGGAAGCCTGAGGTTCCTGCCTCTCCTCGAGATGAGGCCCTCTTCCATTGCGCCGAACCCAGCAGAGTCCCGAGAGGCCCCGCCAACTCCACAGCATCCCTCACCTCTCAGAGGCACCCTGGGAAGTTCCCTATAGTCCCCTGCAGAAGTCGAGGGAAACGAGGGTTTCCTGCCGCCACCCGAGAAAGACATGGAGAGTCCTTCTTCAACGCGTCTTGATGCCCTAGTCGCTTCCCATGACTCGAGAGTGATGACCAGCTCCCCCTCGCCATGCGAATGGAGACATGAGTTCCCTGGCACCGCACGAGAGGCTCCCTGAGGTCCTCGTCCTGCCTTGTGAGAAAACCCCCACGGGCGCCGCAGCCTGAGGAAACCCATGAGACGCCCCTGTCATCGCGAGCTGAGGGCCCCCTTTTCCTGCCTGGCCTTGAGAGCAATCCCGAGTCCTCTCTCCAAACTGAAGAGGAGGCTCGACACCCTTGAGTCCACTCATTGGGCTCCAAGAGATCCGTGTCGCGACTTGAGAGGAATGCGGTGTCCTCTTCTTCCCCTCGAGGCGAGGCCTGACTCCCCGGGGGAGTCTGGAATGCAACCCCGAGATCCCTGTCTTCCCTTGAGAGGAATATTAGGTCCTGGACACACGCCTCGATGAGGTCTCTTTGGCCCTGTAGTGACTCGAGCAGAACCCCCAGCTTTCCCTCGCAACTCCAGGGGAAGATTGGGCTTCCCAGGGCCAACCCAAAAGGAAGCCTGAAATCCCCGTCGTTTTCGAGAATCCAGACGCAACTCGAGAAAAACCACGTGGTTCCAACGTCTTCACAGGTTGAGGCCCTTGCCCGCTACAGCGTCTCCAGGGAAGTCCCATGTTCCGTCCTGAAGTGGGAAACGGTACTTGGCTCCCTTGATGCGACCCCTAAAGTTCCCTGAAACGCCGGGTTCCCTCGAGTGGAACACCTAGAGTCCCGGCCCCACTTCATCTGAGCCTCATCTCCCCTCCTGATCGCGACAGGAGATTCGATTCCCATGCTTTGTGTGGAAGGTGTTCCCGGCCATTCCCAGCTCACCTCAGTATGATGCTGGTCTCACGAGGAAATTCGAGATGAGCCACGTGTGTGGTGCCACATGCCGAACGACCCCGATTTCCTGGTCCGCTCATGAAATGAACCCGATACCCGGACACCTCTTTGAAGGCAACTCTGTGGGGGAAGGCACAAAATGAAGGGGCAATGACACCCCCGTGCATCTTCTGGAAACACCCGCAGGTTCCACACACAGCTCGACAAGGGGCCTGAGACCCACTGAACGACTCGAGAGGCAAGCAGAGTTCCGTTACTCAGACAAGATGAGGCCTGACTCTCCTGTCCCAACCCTGCAGGGACCCTGAGGTCGGAGTCAGAAATGGAGAGGAAGCTGAGGTTCCTGCCTCCAATCGAGATGAGGCCCTCTTTCATTTCGTCAAACCTAGTGGAGTCCCGAGAGGCCCCTCTAACTCCTCAGTATCCCTCACCTCTCAGAGGCACCTGGGAAGTTCCCTAAGGTCCCCAGTAGAGGTCGAGGGAAACGAGGGTTTCCCACCCCAACCCAAGAAAGACCTCGAGAGTCCTTCTTAAATGCGTCTTGAGGCCCTAGTCCCTCCCATGACTCCAGAGCAATGACGCGATCTGCCTGGCCACACGCATGGAGGCCTGACTTCTCTGGCGCCGCACGAGAGGCTCCCTGATCTCCCCATCATATCTCGTGAGAAACCCCACACTGGCGCCGCAGCTCGAGAAAACCCATGAGACGCTCCCGTCATCACGAGAGGAGGGCCATCTTTAACTGAATGGTATGCAGATCAAGCGTGAACCTTCTGTCCAAGCTACACAGGACGCTTGACTCCCTTTAGGCCACTCATTGGGCTCCAAGAGTTACATGTCGCGACTCGAGAGGATATTGGAGTCCTTTGCTTCCACTCGAGACGAGGCGTGACCCACCGGGTGAGACTGGAATGCGACCCCGATATCCCTGTTGCCCCTGGACAGCAATACTACATCCTGGACCCAAGCCTAGATGAGGACTCTTTGCCCTGAAGTGACTCGAGAGCAACCCACAGCTCTCTCTGACAAGTTGAATGGAAGATTGGACTTCCTGGGCCAACACAAGAGGAAGCCTGAATTCCCCGTCGTAACTCGAGAATCCCGCCGCAACTCGAGAAAAACTACGTGTTTCCCTCGTCATCGCAATATGAGGCCCTTGCCCGCTGGAGCATCTCCAGAGAATTCCCACGTTCCGTCATGAAGTGCGAAACTGTACTTGGCACCCTTGATGCGACCCCAAAAGTGCCGTGATATACCGGTCTCACTCGAGGGGACCACCGAGGTTCCCGGCACCACTTCATTTAAGCCCCTTCTCCCCTCCTGATCGTGACCGGTGGGTCGATTCCCCTGCTTTGTCTGCAAGGGGGCCCGACCTTCCCTGCACAACTCAGGATGAGGCCGGTCTCATGGGGAAATTCGATACGTAGCTTTGTGGGTGGTGCCACTTGCTGAAAGACTCCAATTTCCCGGTCCGCTCTTGATAAGAATCCGATGCTCGGACACCTCTTGGAAGGCAGCCTTGAGTATGAAGGTACAACACGAAGGGGCACTAACACACCTGTGCATCATCCGGAAAAACGGGCAGGTTACACACACAGCTCGACAAGTGGCCTGTCACCTCGAGAACAACTCGAGAGGCAAGAGGAGTCCCATCCTCCAGAAAAGACGAGGCCTGACTCTCCTGTACCAACATGCAGGGACCCTGCGGTCGGAGTCCGAAACGGAGAGGAAGCCTGAGGTTCCTGCCTCCCCTCAAGGTGAGGCCCTCTTCCGTTGCGCCAGACACAGCGGAGTCCCAAGAGGCCCCGCCAACTACACAGGATCCCTCACCTCTCAGAGGCACCCTGGGAAGTTCCCTAAGGTCCCCGGCAGAAGGCGAGGGAAACGAGGGTTTCCCGCCGCCACCCGACAGAGACCTCGAGAGTCCTTCTTCAACGCATCTCGAGGCCCTAGTCCCCTCCCGTGACTCGAGAGCCATGACGCGCTCCCCCTCGCCCCGAGCATGGAGACCTGACTTCCCTGGCGCCGCACGAGAGGCTCCCTGAGATCCTCGTCTTGCCTCGGGAGAAAACCCCCACGGGCGCAGCAGCTCGAGGAAACCCCTGAAACGGCCCCATCCTCGCGAGCTGAGGGCCTTCTGTTCCTGCATGGCCTGGAGAGAAATCCCGGGTCCTCTCTCCAAACTGAAGAGGAGGCTGGACTCCCTTGAGGCCACTCAGTGGGCTCCAAGAGATCCGGGTCACGACTCAAGGGGAGAGCGGAGTCCTTGGCTTCCCCTCGAGACGAGCCCTGACTCCCCGGGGTAACCTGGAATGCAAACCCGAGATCCCTGCCTTCCCTGGAGAGGAATATTAGGTCCCAGACACACGCCTAGATGAGGTGTCTTGGGCCCTGCAGTGACTCGAGCGCAACCCCCAGCTTTCCCTCGCCACTAAAATAGAAGATTGGGCTACCCAGGGCCGACACCAGAGGAAGCCTGTAATCCCCCGTCGTAACACGAGAATCCCGCCGCAACTCGAGAAAAACCACGTGGTTCCCACCTCTTCGCAAGATAAGGCCCTTGCCCGTGACGGCGTCTCAAGGGAAGTCCCCTGTTCCGCCCTGAAGTGCGAAACGGGACCTGACAGCCTTCATGCGACCCCAAAAGTTCCCCGACACGCCTGGTTCCCTCGAGGGGAACACCGAGGGTCCCGACACCGCTTCCTCTGAGCCCCTTCTCCCCTCCTGATCGCGACAGGAGAGGCGATTCCCCTGCGTGGTCTGGAAGGGGTTCACGGCCTTCCCGGCGCACCTCAGGATGAGGCCGGTCTCACGAGGAAATTCGAGACGAGCCACGTGGGTGGGGCCACATGCGGAACGCCCCCGATTCCCCGGTCCGCTCTTGAGAAGGACCCGAGGCCCGGACCCTCTTCGAAGGCAACCCTGTGGGTGAAGGCACAACACGAAGGGGCACTGCCACCCCCGTGCATCGTCCACAAAGACCCGCGGGTTCCACACACAGCTCGACGAGGGGCCTGAGACCCCCTGAGCAACTCGAGAGGCCAGCGGGGTTCCCTTCCTCAGACAAGACGAGGCCTGACTCTCCTGTCCCAACTCTGCAGGGACCCTGCGGGCGGAGTCAGAATCGGAGAGGAAGCCTGAGGTTCCTGCCTCTCCTCGAGATGAGGCCCTCTTCCATTGCGCCGAACCCAGCAGAGTCACGAGAGGCCCCGCCAACTCCACAGCATCCCTCACCTCTCAGAGGCACCCTGGGAAGTTCCCTAAGGTCCCCGGCAGAAGGCGAGGGAAACGAGGGTTTCCCGCCGCCCCCCGAGAAAGACCTCGAGAGTCCTTCTTCAACGCGTCTCGAGGCCCTAGTCCCCTCCCGTGACTCGAGAGCCATGACGCGCTCCCCCTCGCCACACACATGGAGACCTGACTTCCCTGGGGCCGCACGAGAGGCTCCCTGAGATCCTCGTCGTGCCTCGGGAGAAAACCCCCACGGGCGCCGCAGCTCGAGGAAACCCCTGAGACGCCCCCGTCCTCGCGAGCTGAGGGCCTTCTTTTCCTGCATGGCCTGGAGAGCAATCCCGGGTCCTCTCTCCAAACGGAAGAGGAGGCTGGACTCCCTTGAGGCCGCTCTGGGGGCTCCAAGAGACCCGCGTCGCGACTCGAGAAGAGAGCGGAGTCCTTGGCTTCCCCTCGAGACGAGGCCTGACTCCCCGGGGGAGCCTGGAATGCAACCCTGAGATCCCTGCCTTCCCTGGAGAGGAATATTAGGTCCCGGACACACGCCTAGGTGAGGTCTTTTCGGCCCTGCAGTGACTCGAGCGCAACCCCCAGCTTTCCCTCGCAACCCGAGGGGAAGATTGGGCTTCCCAGGGCCAACCCAAGGGGAAGGCTGAGATCCCCGTCGTAACTCGAGAATGCCGCCGCAACTCGAGAAAAACCACGTGGTTCCCACCTCTTGGCAAGATGAGGCCCTTGCCCGCGACGGCGTCTCAGGGAAGTCCCCTGTTCCGCCCTGAAGGTCGAAACGGTCCCCGACAGCCTTCCTGCGACCCCCAAATGTCCCCCGACACGCCGGGGTCCCCCAAGGGCAACACCGAGGGTCCCAGCACCGCTTCTTCTGAGACCCTTCTCCCCTCCTGATCGCGACAGGAGAGGCGATTCCCCTGCGTGGTCTGGAAGGGGTTCCCGGCCGTCCCGGCGCACCTCAGGATGAGGCCGGTCTCACGAGGAAATTCGAGACTAGCCACGTGGGTGGGGCCACATGCCGAACGCCCCCGATTCCCCGGTCCGCTCTTGAGAAGGACCCGAGGCCCGGACCCCTCTTCGAAGGCAACCCTGTGGGTGAAGGCACAACACGAAAGGGCACTGCCACCCCCGTGCATCGTCCGCAAAGACGGGCGGGTTCCACACACAGCTCGACGAGGTGCCTGAGACCCCCTGAGCAACTCGAGAGGCCAGCGGGGTTCCCTTCCTCAGACAAGACGAGGCCTGACTCTCCTGTCCCAACTCTGCAGGGACCCTGCGGTCGGAGTCCGAAACGGAGAGGAAGCCTGAGGTTCCTGCCTCCCCTCGAGGTGAGGCCCTCTTCCGTTGCGCCAGACCCAGCGGAGTCCCGAAGGGCCCCGCCACCTCCACAGGATTCCTCGCCTCTCAGAGGCACCCTGGGAAGTTCCCTAAGGTCCCCGGCAGAAGGCGAAGGAAACGAGGGTTTCCCGCCGCCCCACGAGAAAGACCTCGAGAGTCCTTCTTCAACGCGTCTCGAGGCCCTAGTCCCCTCCCGTGACTCGAGAGCCAGGACGCACTCCCCCTCGCCACGCGCATGGAGACCTGACTTCCCTGGCGCCGCACGAGAGGCTCCCTGAGATCCTCGTCGTGCCTCGGGAGAAAACCCCCACGGGCGCCGCAGCTCGAGGAAACCCCTGAGACGCCCCTGTCCTCGCGAGCTGAGGGCCTTCTTTTCCTGCATGGCCTGGAGAGCAATCCCGGGTCCTCTCTCCAAACGGAAGAGGAGGCTGGACTCCCTTGAGGCCGCTCAGGGGGCTCCAAGAGACCCGCGTCGCGACTCGAGAGGAGAGCGGAGTCCTTGGCTTCCCCTCGAGACGAGGCCTGACTCCCCGGGGGAGCCTGGAATGCAACCCCGAGATCCCTGCCTTCCCTGGAGAGGAATATTAGGTCCCGGACACAGGCCTAGGTGAGGTCTCTTTGGCCCTGCAGTGACTCGAGCGCAACCCCCAGCTTTCCCTAGCAACCCGAGGGGAAGATTGGGCTTCCCAGGGCCAACCCAAGGGGAAGGCTGAGATCCCCGTCGTAACTCGAGAATGCCGCCGCAACTCGAGAAAAACAACGTGGTTCCCACCTTTTGGCAAGATGAGGCCCTTGCACGCCACAGCGTCTCCGGGAAGTCCCCTGGTCCGCCCTGAAGGGCGAAACGGTCCCTGACAGCCATCCTGCGACCCCCAAAAGTCCCCCGACACGCCGGGGTCCAGCGAGGGCAACACCGAGGGTCCCGGCACCGCTTCCTCTGAGCCCCTTCTCCCCTCCTGATCGCGACAGGAGAGGCGATTCCCCTGCGTGGTCTGGAAGGGGTTGCCGGCCTTCCCAGCGCACCTCAGGATGAGGCCGGCCTCACGAGGAAATTCGAGACGAGCCACGTGGGTGGGGCCACATGCCGAACGCCCCCGATTCTCCAGTCCGCTCTTGAGAAGGACCCGAATCCCGGACCCCTCTTCGAAGGCAACCCTGTGGGTGAAGGCACAACACGAAGGGGCACTGCCACCCCCGTGCATCGTCCGCAAAGACCCGCGGGTTCCACACACAGCTCGACGAGGGGCCTGAGACCCCCTGAGCAACTCGAGAGGCCAGCGGGGTTCCCTTCCTCACACAAGACGAGGCCTGACTCTCCTGTCCCAACTCTGCAGGGACCCTGCGGTCGGAGTCCGAAACGGAGAGGAAGCCTGAGGTTCCTGCCTCCCGTCGAGGTGAGGCCCTCTTCCGTTGCGCCAGACCCAGCGGAGTCCCGAGGGGCCCCGCCACCTCCACAGGATCCCTCGCCTCTCAGAGGCACCCTGGCAAGTTCCCTAAGGTCCCCGGCAGAAGGCGAGGGAAACGAGGGTTTCCCGCCGCCCCCCGACAAAGACCTCGAGAGTCCTTCTTCAACGCGTCTCGAGGCCCTAGTCCCCTCCCGTGACTCGAGAGCCAGGACGCGCTCCCCCTCGCCACGCGCATGGAGACCTGACTTCCCTGGCGCCGCACGAGAGGCTCCCTGAGATCCTCGTCGTGCCTCGGGAGAAAACCCCCACGGGCGCCGCAGCTCGAGGAAACCCCTGAGACGCCCCCGTCCTCGCGAGCTGAGGGCCTTCTTTTCCTGCATTGCTTGGAGAGCAATCCCGGGTCCTCTCTCCAAACGGAAGAGGAGGCTGGACTCCCTTGAGGCCGCTCAGGGGGCCCCGAGAGATCCGCGTCGCGACTCGAGAGGAGAGCGGAGTTTTGCTTCCCTTCGACATGAGGCCTGACTTCCTGGGTGAGTCTTGAATGCAAACCTGAGATCCCTGTGGCCCTTGGAGAGGAACATTAGGTCCTGGACACAAGCCTAGATGAGGTCTCCTTTGCCCTGCAGTGACTCGAGTGCAACCCCCAGCTCTGCCTCGCAACTCGAATGGATGATTGGACTTCCCTGGCCCAACACAAGAGGAAGCCTGAAATCCCCGTCGTAACTCGAGAATCCCGCCGCAACTCGAGAAAAACCACGTGGCTCCCCCGTCATCGCAAGATGAGGCCCTTGGCCGCTACAGCGTATCAAGAGAAGTCCCACGTTCCATCCTGAAGTACAAAACGGTACTTGGCACCCTTGATGCGACCCCCAAAGTTCCCTGACATACCGGTCTCACTCGAGGGAAACACCAAAGTTCACGGCACCACTTCCTGTGAGCCCCTTCACCCCTCCTGATCGCGACAGAAGGGTCGATTCCCATGTTTTGTCTGCAAGGGGTTCCCGACGTTCCCCGCGAACCTCCGGATGAGGCCGGTCTCATGAGGAAATTCGAAAAGTAGCCTCATGGTTGGTGCCACATGCTGAAAGATCCCGAATTCCCGGTCCACTCTAGATAAGAACCTGACGCCTGGACATCTCTTCGAAGGCAACCCTGTGGATGAAGGCACAAAACGAAGGGACACTGACATCCCCATGCATCGTCTGGAAAAACCCGCAGACTCCACTCACAGCTCCAAATGTGGACTGTCACCCCATGAACAACTCGAGAGGCAAGTGAAGTTGCATTCCTTCACACAAGACGAGGCCTTACTCTCCTGTCCCAACTCTTCAGGGACCCTGCAATTGGAGTCAGAAATGGAGAGGAACCCTGAGGTTCCTGCCTCAACTAGAGAAGAGGCCCTCTTCCATTGAACCAAACTCAGTGGTGTCCCGAGAGGCCCCTCCCAACACCACAGTATCCCTGAATTCTCAGAGGCTCCCTGAGAAGCTACCTGAGGTCACTGGCACAAGTCGAGGGAACCCAGAGTTTCCTGAAGTAACCCGAGAAAGACTTGGAGAGTCCTTTTTCAACGTCTCTTGATGCCCGATTCCCCTACCATGACTCCAGAGCAAGGACGCGCTCCCCTCGCCACAAGCAGGAAAACTGACTTCCCTAGTACCACACAAGAGGCTCCCTGAGTACCCCCATCGTACCTCGTGAGAAAACCCACAGTGGCGCCGCAGTTCGAGAAAAACCACAAGATGCCCCCGTCAAGGAGAGATGGGGGCCTTCTTTTCCTGCCTGACCTGGAGAACAATTCCTGGTCCTCTCTCCAAACTTCACAGGAGTATTGACTCCCTTTAGGCCACTCAGTTGGGTCCAAGAAATACCCGGTGCGACTCGAGAGGAGAGCGGAGTCCTTTGCTTCCCTGGAGACGAGGCCTGACTCCCCGGGTGAGTTTGGAATGCAACCCCGAGATCCCTGTCGCCCCTGGAGTGGAACATTTTGTCCTAGACACAAGCCTAGATGAGGTCTATTTTGCCCTACAGTGACTCGAGAGCAACCTCCATCTCTCCCTCACAATTTGAATGGAAGATTGGTCTTCCCACGGTCAACACAAGAGGAAGTCTAAATTTCCCATCGTAATTCGAGAATTCAGCCTCAAGTCTTAAAAACCATGTGGTTCCCCGTTCATCGCAATATGAGGCCCTTGCCAGCTTGAGTCTCAAGAGAAGTCCCACGTTCCATCTTAAAGTTCGAAATGCTACTTGGCACCCTTGATGCGACCCCAAAGTTCCCCAACATACAGGTCTCACTCCAGGGGAACACCGAAGTCCCCGGTGTCTCCAGGGAAGTCCCATGTTCCGTCCTTAAGTGCGAAATGGTACTTGACACCCTTGATGCGACCGCAAAAGTTCCCCGACACGCTGGGTTCCCTCGAGGGGAACACCGAGGGTCCCGGCACCACATCATCTGAGCCCCTTCTCTCTTCCTGATCGCGACAGGAGAGTCGATTCCCCTGCGTGGTCTGGAAGGGATTCCCGGCCTTCCTGGCGCACCTCAGGATGAGGCCGGTCTCAGGAGGAAATTCGAGACTAGCCACGTGTGAGGTGCCACGTGCCGAACGACCCCGATTTTCCGGTCTGCTCTGGATAAGAACCCGATGCCCGGACACCTCTTCGAAGGCAACCCTGTGGGTGAAGGCACAACACGAAGGGGCACTGACACCCCCGTGCATCATCCGGAAAAACCCGCAGGGTCTACACACAGCTCGACAAGGGGCCTGAGACTCCCGGAACAACTCGAGAGGCAACCAGAATTCCATTCCTCAGACAAGACGAGGCATGACTCTCCTGTCCCAACACTGCAGGGACCGTGCAGTAGGAGTCCGAAACCGAGAGGAAGCCTGAGGTTCCTGCCTCCCCTCGAGATGAGGCCCTCTACCATTGCGCCGAACCCAGCAGAGTCCCGAGAGGCCCTGCCAACTACACAGCATCCCTCACCTCTCAGAGGCACCGTGGGAAGTTCCCTAAGGTCCCCTGCAGAAGTCGAGGGAAACGAGGGTTTCCCGCCGCAACCCGAGAAAGACCTCGAGAGTCCATCTTCAACGCCTCTTGAGGACCTAGCCGCTTCCCATGACTCTTGAGTGATGACCAGCTCCCCCTCGCCATGGGCATGGAGACCTGACTTCCCTGGCGCCGCACGAGAGGCTCCCTGAGATCCTCGTCGTGCCTCGTGAGAAAACCCCCATGGGCGCAGCAGCCAGAGGAAACCCATGAGACGCCCCCGTCATCGCGAGATGAGGGCCTTCTTTTCCTGCCTGGCCTGGAGAGCAATCCCGAGTCCTCTCTCCAAACTGAAGA
Organism: Bubalus kerabau; assembly: GCF_029407905.1. NCBI lineage: Eukaryota > Metazoa > Chordata > Mammalia > Artiodactyla > Bovidae > Bubalus > Bubalus kerabau. The sequence goes on along the minus strand of NW_026577883.1, from coordinate 221,521 downwards.
GGAGGCTCGACACCCTTGAGTCCACTCAGTGGGCTCCAAGAGATCCGCGTCACGACTCGAGAGGAGAGCGGAGTCCTTGGCTTCCCCTCGAGACGAGGCCTGACTCCCCGGGGGAGCCTGGAATGCAACCCCGAGATCCCTGCCTTCCCTGGAGAGGAATATTAGGTCCCGGACACACGCCTAGGTGAGGTCTCTTTGGCCCTGTAGTGACTCGAGCAGAACCCCCAGCTTTCCATCGCAACTCGAATTGAAGACTGGGCTTTCCAGGGCCAACCCAAGAGAGACCTAAATTCCTGTCGTTTTCGAGAATCCCGATGCAACTCAAGAAAAACGACGTGGTTCCAACGTCTTCACAGGATGAAGCCCTTGCCCGCTCCAGCGTCTCCAGGGAAGTCCCATGTTCCGTCCTGAAGTGGGAAACGGTACTTGGCTCCCTTGATGCGACCTCTAAAGTTCCCTGAAACGCCGGGTTCCCTCGAGTGGAACACCGAGGGTCCCGGCACCACTTCATCTGAGCCCCATCTCCCCTCCTGATAGCGACAGGAGAATCGATTCCCCTACTTTGTGTGGAAGGGGTTCCCGGCCTTCCCGGCGCACCTCAGGATGATGCTGGTCTCACGAGGAAAATCGAGATGAGCCACGTGGGTGGTGCCACATGCAGAATGACCCCGATTTCCCGGTCCGCTCTTGAAATGAACCCGATGCCCGGACACCTCTTTGAAGGCAACCCTGTGGGGGAAGGCACAAAATGAAGGGGCAATGACACCCCCGTGCATCTTCTGGAAACACCCGCAGGTTCCACACACAGCTTGTCAAGGGCCCTGAGACCCCCTGAACGACTCGAGAGGCAAGCGGGGTTCCCTTCCTCAGACAAGACGAGGCCTGACTCTCCTGTCCCAACTCTGCAGGGACCCTGCGGTCGGAGTCTGAAAGGGAGAGGAAGCCTGAGGTTCCTGCCTCCCCTCGAGGTGAGGCCCTCTTCCCTTGCGCCAGACCCAGCGGAGTCCCGAGGGGCCCCGCCACCTCCACAGGATCCCTCGCCTCTCAGAGGCACCCTGGGAAGTTCCCTAAGGTCCCCGGCAGAAGGCGAGGGAAACGAGGGTTTCCCGCCGCCCCCTGAGAAAGACCTCGAGAGTCCTTCTTCAACGCGTCTCGAGGTCCTAATCCCCTCCCTGGACTAGAGAGCAAAGATGCGCTCCCCCTCGCCTCGCCCATGGAAACCTGGCTTCCCTGGCGCCGCACTAGAGGCTCCTGAGATCCTCGTCGTGCCTTGTGAGAAAACCCCCACGGGCGCCGCAGCTCGAGGAAACCCCTGAGACGCCCCCGTCCTCTCGAGGTGAGGGCCCTCTTTTCCTGCCTGGCCTGGAGAGCAATCCCGAGTCCTCTCTCCAAACTGAAGAGGTGGCTTGACTCCCTTGAGGCCAGTCTGTGGGCTCCAAGAGATCCGTGTCGCGGCTCGAAAGGAGAGCGCAGTACTTTGCTTCCCCTCGAGGCGAGGCCTGGCTCCCCGGGGGAGTCTGGAGTGCGACCCTGAGACACTTGTCTTCCCATGAGAGGACTATTAGGTCCTGGACACACGCCTAGATGAGGTCTCTTTGGTCCTGCAGTGACTCGAGCACAACCCCCAGCTTTCCCTCGCAACTCGAAAGGAAGTTTGGGCTTCCCAGGGCCAACCCAAGAGGAAGCCTGAAATCCCCGTCGTAACTCGAGAATCCCGCCGCAACTCGAGAAAAACCACGTGGCTCCATCGTCTTCGCAGCATGAGCCCCTTGCCCGCCACAGCGTCTCAAAAGAAGTCCCACGTTCCCACTGAAGTGCAAAACGGTACTTGGCACCCATGATGGCACCCCCAAAGTTCCCCAACATATATGCCTCACTCGAGGGGAACACCCATGTTCTCCACACCACATCCTTTGGGCCCCTTCTCCCCTCCTGATTGCAACAGGAGTGTCGATTCTCCTACTTTGTCTGGAAGGGGTTACCGATCTTCCCAGCGCACCTCAGGATGAGGCCGGTCTCACAAGGAAATTGGAGATGTAGCCTCGTGGGTGATGCCACATGCGGAAAGACCCCATTTTCTGGTCCGCTATTAATAAGAACCCGATGCCCGTGCACTTCTTCGAATGCATCCCGTTGGATGAAGGCACAACAAGGAGGGGCCCTGCACACCCGTGCATCTTTTGGAAAATTCTGCAGGTTCCACATACAGCTCGACAAGTGACCTGTTACCTCGTGAACAACTCGAGAGGCAAGCTAAGTTTCATTTCTCCACAGAATACGAGGCCTGACTCTCCTGTCCCAACTCTGCAGGAATCCTGAGATCGGAGTCTGAAATGGAGAGGAACCCTGAGGTTCCTTCCTCAACACGAGATGAGGCCCTCTTGCATTATACCACACCCAGTGGTGTCCCGAGTAGCCCCTCCCAAATCCACAGAATCCCTGACTTCTCAGAGGCACCATGTTAAGCTCCCTGAAGTCACCAGCACAAGTCGAGAAAAACCAGGGTTTCCTGCCGCAACCGGAGAAAGACCTTGAGAGTCATTCTTCAACGCCTCTTGAGGCCCGATTCCCCTACCATGACTCCAGGGCAATGACGCGCTCCCCCTCCACACATGCATGGAGACCTGACTTTCTTGTCACCACACGAGAGACTCCCTGAGCTCCCCATCGTATCTTGTGAGAAACCCCATCCTGGCACCGCACCTCGAGAAAATGCACAAGACACCCCCGTCATCACGATATAAGGGCCTTCTTTTCCTGCATGGCCTGGAGAGCAATCCCGAGTCCTCTCTCCAATCTCCACAGGAGGCTTGACTCCCTTTAGGCCACACAATGGGCTCTAAGAGATACCCGTCGCGACTCAAGAGGAGAGGGGAGTCCATTCATTACCCTCTTGAAGAGGCCTGACTCCTCGGGAGGATCTGGAATGCAACTCCGAGATCCCTGTTGCCCCTTGAAAGGAACATTAGGTCCTAGACACAAGCCTAGATGAGGTCTCTTTTGCCCTGCAATAACTCGAGCCAACCCCCAGCTCTAGCTCTCAACTCGTATGGAAATTTGGACTTCCCTGGGCCAGCACAAGAGGAAGCCTGAATTCCCTGCCGCAACTCGAGAAAAACCACGTGGTTCCCCCGTCATCACAAGATGGGGCCCGTGCTCACTACAGCGTCTCAAGAGAAGTCCCACGTTCCGTGTTGAAGTGCGAAACGTTACTTGGCACCCTTAATGCGACCCCAAATGTTCCCCGACACACCGGTTTCATTTGAGGGGAACACCGAGGTTCCCGGCACCACTTCTTTTGAGCCCCTTCTCCCCTCCTGATAGCGACAAGAGGGTCGATTCCCCTGCTTTGACTTAAAGGAGTTCCCGACATTCACGGCGCACCTCAGGATGAAGCCGGACTCATGGGAAATTTCGAGACGTGGCCTCGTGGGGGGTGCCACATGCCGAAAGACCCCGATTTCCCAGTACACTCTTGAGAAGAACCCGATGACCAGACACCTCTTTGAAGACAACCCTGTGGATGAAGGTACAACAAAAGGGGCACTGACACCCCTGTGCATCGTCCAGAAAAACCCGCAGGTTCCACATACAGCTCTACAAGAGGCCTGTCACCCCGTGAACAACTCGAGATGCAAGCGGATTTCCATTCCTCCACACAAGATGAGTCCTGACTCTCCTCTCCCATCTCTGCAGGAACATGCGATCTGAGTCAGAAATGAAGAGGAAACCTGATGTTCCTGCTTTATCTAAAGATGATGCCTTTTTCCATTTCACCAAACCCAGTGGAGTTCCGAGAGGTCACTCCCAACTCCACAGTATCCCTGATTTCTCAGAGGCACCTGAGAAGCTCCCTGACGTAACATGCATGAGTCGAGGGAACCCATGGTTTCCTGCCACAACCTGAGAAAGACCTTGAGAGTCCTTCTTCAATGCGTCTTGAGGTCCAAATCCCCTATCATGACAAGAGAGCAATGACGCACTCCCCCTCGCCACGCGCATGGAGACCTGACTTCCCTGGCGCCACACAAGATGCTCCCTGAGCTCCCAGCATACCACGTGGGAAACACCACACTTGTGCCTCAGCTCGAGAAAACCCACGAGATGCCCCTGTCATCGCGAGATGAGGGCCTTCTTTTTCTGCATGGCCTGGAGAGCAATATCGAGTCCTCTCTCCAAAATCCACAGGAAGCTTGGCTCCCTGTAGGCCACTCAGTGGGCTCCAAGAGATATCCGTCTCGACTCGAGAGGAGAGTGGAGTCATTTGCTTCCCCTCGAGATGAGGCCTGACTCCCCGGGTGAGTCTGGAATGCAACCCCGAGATCCCTGTCGCCCCTGGAGAGGAACATTAGATCCTGGACACAAGCCAAGATGAGGTCTCTTTTTCCGTACAGTGACTCGTGCGCAATCCCCAGCTCTCCCTCGCAACTCGAATTGAAGATTGGACTTCCCTGGGCCAACACAAGAGGAAGCCTGAAATCCCCGTCGTAACTCGAGAATCCCGCCGTAACTCGAGAAAAACCAAGTGGTTCCCCCATCATCGCAATATGAGGCACTTTCCCGCTACAGCATCTCAAGAGTAGTCCCACGTTCCATCTTGAAGTGCGAAACAGTACTTGGCACCCTTGATGCGACCCCAAAAGTTCCCCAACATACCGGTCTCACTTGAGGGGAACACCGAAGTTCCCGGCACCATTTCTTTTGAGCGCCTTCTCCCCTCCTGATCACGACAGGAGGGTCGATTCCCCTGCTTTGTCTGCAAGGGTTTCCCGACCTTAACGGCGCACCTCAGGATGATGCCGGTCTCACGAGGAAGTTCGAGACGTAGCCTCGTGGGTGGTGCCACATGCCGAAAGACTCCGATTGCCCGGTCCGCTCTTGATAAGAACCCGATGCCTGGACACCCCTTAGAAGGCAACCCTGTGGATGAAGGCACAACACGAAGGGGCACAGACACACCCGTGCATCATCCGGAAAAACCTACAGGTTCCACACACAGCTGGACACGTAGTCTGTCACCCCGTGCACAACTCGAGAGGCAAGCTGAGTTCCATTCTCCACACAGGATGAGGCCTGACTCTCCTGTCCCAAATCTGCTGGGACCCTGCAATCTGAATCAGAAATGGAGAGGAACCCTGAGGTTCCTTCCTCAACTCGAGATGAGGCCCTCTTCCATAGCACCAAAACCACTGGAGTCCCTAGAGGTCCCTCCAACCCACAGTGTCCCTGATTTCTCAGAGGCACCCTGACAAGCTCCCTGAGATCTCCAGCACAAGTCGATGGAACCCAGGGTTTCCTGCCGCAACCCGAGAAAGACTGGATAGTCCTTCTTTGATGCGTCTTGAGGCCCGATTGCCCTACCATGTCTCAAGAGCAATGAAGCGCTCCCAGTACCCACACGCATGGAGACTTAACTTCCCTGGCACCTCACGAGAGGCTCCCTGAGGTCCCCGTCGTACCTCGTGAGAAACCCCACACTGGCGCTGCAGCTCGAGAAAACCCACGAGACGCCCCCGTTATCGTGAGATGAGGGCCATCATTAACTGCATGGCCTGGAGGACAATCCCGAGTCGTCTCTCCAAACTCCACGGGAGGCTTGACTCACTAAGGCTACTCAGTGCGCTCAATAGGTACCCGTCGCGACTCGAGAGGAAAGCGGAGTACTTTGCTTCCCCTAGAAACAAGGCCGGACTTCCCGGGTGAGTCTGGAATGCCACCCCGAGATCCCTGTCACCCCTGGAGAGGAATATTCGGTCCTGGACACAAGCCTAGATATGGTCTATTTTGCCCCGCAGTGACTCGAGTGGGATCCCAGCTCACCCTCGCAACTCGAATGAAAGATTGGACTTCCATGGGCCAACACAGGAGGAAATCTGAATTCCCCGTCGAAACTCGAGACTCCCGCCGCAATGCGAGAAAAACCACGTGGTTCACTCGTCATCCCAAGATGAGGCCCTGGCCCGCTACAGCGTCTCAAGTGAAGTCCCACGTTCCGTCTTGAAGTGCGAAATGCTACTTTTCACCCTTGATGTAACCCCAAAAGTTCCCCGACACACCGTTCTCACCGAGGGGAACACCGAATTTCCCGGCACCACTTCATCTGATCACTTTCTTCCCTCCTGATCACGACAGGAGGGTAAATTCCCCTGCTTTGTCTGGAAGGAGTTCCCGCCCATCCCGGCGCACCTAAGGATGAGGCCTTTCTCAGGAGGAAATTCGAGACGTAGCCTCGTGGGTGGTGCCACATGCCGAAAGACCCCGATTGTGTGGTCCGCTCTGGATAAGAACCCGATGCCCGGACACCACTTCGAAGGCAACCCTGTGGATGAAGGCACAACAGAAGGGTTACTAAAACTCCCGTGCATCGTCCGGAAAAACCCGCAGGTTCTACACACAGCTCGACAAGTGGAATGTCACCCCGTGAACAACTCGATAGGCAAGCCAAGTTCGTTTCCTCCACACAAGACGAGGCCTGACTCTCCTGTCCCAACTCTTCAGGGACCCTGCCATCCGAGTCAGAAATGGAGAGGAAACCTGAGGTTCCTGCCTCAACTCGAGATGAGGCCCTCTTCCATTGCACCAAACCCAGATGAGTCGCGAGAGGCCCCTCCCAACTCCACAGTATCCCTGAATTCTCAGAGGCACCTTGAGAATCTACCTGAGGTCACCGGCACAAGTTGAGGGAACCCAGGGTTTCCTGCTGTGACCCAAGAAAGACCTTGAGAGTCCTTCGGCGCGTCTTGAGGCCCGATTCCCCTACCATGACTCGAGAGCAAAGACCCGCTCCCCATCGCCATGCGCATGGAGACCTGACTTCCCTGATGCCTGAAGAGAGTCTCCCTGAGCTCCCCGTCGTACCTCTTTGGAAACACCATTCAGGCACTGCAGCTCGAGAAAACCCACAATACGCCCCTGTCATCACGAGATGAGGGACTTCTTTCCTGCCTGGCATGGAGAGCAAAACCGAGTCCTCTCTCCAGACTCCACAGGAGGCTTGACTCTCTTTAGGCCTCTCAGTTGGCTCCAAGAGATACCTGTCAGGACTTGAAGGGAGAGCAGAGTCCTTTGCTTCCCCTCGAGACGAGGCCTGACTCCCCGTGTGAGTCTGGAATGCAACCCCGAGTTTCTGTCGCACCTGGAGAGGAAAACTCGGTCCTGGACACAAGCCTAGATGAGGTCTATTTTGCACTGCAGTTACCAGAGAGCAATCGCCAGCTCTTCCTCGCAAATCGAATGGAAGATTGGACTTCCCTGGGCCAATACAATTGGAAGCCTGAATTCGACATCGTAACTTGAGAATCCCACCGAAACTCGAGAAAATCCACGTGGTTCCCCCATCAGCGCTAGATGAGGCCCTTGCCCGCTACAGCGACTCAAGAGAAGTCCCACGTTCTGTCTTGAAGTGCGAAACGGTACTTGGCACCCTTGATGCAATCTCAAAATTCCCCGACATACCGGTCTCACTCGAAAGGAACACCGAGGTTCCCGGAACCACTTCATTTGAGCTCCTTCTCCCCTCGTGATCGCGACAGGAGTGTCGATTCCCCTGCTATGTCTGGAAGGGGTTCCCGACCTTTCCAGCGCGCCTAAGGATGAGGCAGGTCTCACGAGGAAATTCGAGACATAGCCTCGTGGGTGGTGCCACAAGCCGAAAGACCCCGATTTCCCGGTCTGCTCTTGATAAGAACGTGATGCCCTGACACCTTTACGAAAGAAAACCTGTGGATGAAAGCACAACACGAAGGGGCACTGACACCCCCGTGCATTGTCCAGAAAAACCCGCAGGTTACAAACACAGTTCGACAAGTGGTCTGTCACCCCGTGAACAACTCGAGAGGCAAGTGGAGTTCCATTCCTCCACACAAGACGAGACCTGATTTTCTGTACCAACTCTGCAGGAAAAATGCGATCCGAGTCAGTACCGGCGCCAGGAAACCCAGGAGAGGAAACATGAGGTTCCTGCCTCCACTCGAGATGAGGCTCTCATCCATTGCACCAAACCCAGTGGACTCCCGAGAGGCCCCTCCCAACTCCACAGTACCCCTGACTTCTCAGAGGCACCCGGAGAAGCTCCATGAGGTCACCGGCACATGTCGAGGGAACCCAGGGTTTCCTGCCACAATGGGAAAAAGACCTCGAGAGTCCTACTTCAACGTGTCTTGAAGCCCGAATCTGCTTCCATGGCTCTATAGAAATGACACGCACCCCCTCGCCACGCACATGGAGACCTGACTTCCCTGGTGACATAAGAGAGGCTCCCTGAGCTCCCCATCATACCTCGTGAGAAACCCCACACTGACGCCGCAGCTCGAGAAAACCCACCATACGCCCCTGTCATCGCGAGATGAGGGCCTTCTTTTCCTGCATGGCCTGGAGAGGAATCCCGAATCCTCTTTCCAAACTCCACAGGAGGCTTGACTCCCTTTAGGCCACTTAGTGGGCTCCAAGAGATACCCGTCGCGACTCGAGAGGAGAATGGAGTCCTTTGCTTCCCCTCGAGACAAGGCCTGACTCACCAGGTGGGTCTGGAATGCTACGCTGAGATCCCTGTCTCCCCTGGAGAGGAACATTAGGTCCTGGAAACAAGCCTAGATGAGGTCTCTTTTGCCCTTCTGTAACTCGAGAGCAATCCCCCGCTCTCCCTAACAACTCGAATGGAAGATTGGACTTCCCTGGGCCAACACAAGAGGAAGCCTGAATTCCCCTTCGTAACTCGAGAATCCTGCCGCAACTTGAGAAAAAGCACTTGGTTCCCTTGTCATCGCAAGATGAGGCCCTTGCCCGCTACAGCTTCTCAAGAAAAGTCCCACGTTCCGTCCTGAAGTGCGAAACGATACTTGACACCCTTGATGTGACCCCAAAAGTTCCCCGAAATATCGTTCTCATTCGAGGTGAACACCGAGGTTCCCGGCACCAGTTTATCTGAGCCCCTTCTCCCCTCCTGTTCGTGATAGGAGGGTCACTTCCCCTGCTTTGTTTGTAAGGGGTTCCCAACCTTCACGGGGCACTTCAGGATGAGGCCGGTCTCACGAGGATATTCGAGACGTAGCTCGCGGGTGGTGCCACATGCCAAAAGACTATGATTTCCCGGTACGCTCTTGATAAGAACCCGATGCCTGGACACCTCTTCGAAGGCAACCCTGTGGATGAAGGCACAACACAAAGGGGCACTGACACCCTCGTGCATCGTCTGGAAAAACCCGCAGGTTCCACATACAGCTCAACAAGTGGCTTGTCATCCCTGAAGAACTCGAGAGGCAAGTGGGGTTTCATTCCTCTACACAAGACGAGGCCTGACTCTCCTGTCCCAACTCTGCAGGGACTTTGCGATCCGAATCAGACCAGCGCCAGTGACGTCACGAGAGGAACGCTGAGGTTCCTGTCTCCACTCGAGATTAGGACCTCTTCCATTGCACGAAACCCAGTGGAGTCCCGAGAGACGCGTCCCAGCTCCATAGTATCCCTGACTTCTCAGAGGCACCCTGAGAAGCTCCCTGAGGTCACCAGCACAATTCGAGTGAACCCAGGGTTTACTGCCGCCACCATAGAAAGAACTCAAGAGTCCTTCTTCAACGCGCTTTGAGGCCTGATTCCCCTACCATGACTCGAGGGCAATGACGCGCTCCCTCTGCTACACTCATGAAGCCCTGACTTCCCTGGCGCCACACGAGAGGCTCCCTGAGCTCCCCGTCATACCTCGTGAGAAACCCCACACTGGCGCCGCAGATAGAGAAAACCCACGAGACGCCCCCGTTTTCGCGACATGACGGCCTTCTTTTCTAGCATGGCCTGGAGAGCAATCCCGAGTCCTCTCTCCAAACTCCACAGTAGGCTTGACTCCCTTTTGGTTACTCAGTGGATTCCAAGACATACCCGTCGCGACTCGAGAGGAGAGCGGAGTCTTTTCCTTCCCCTCGAGGCGAGGCCTGACTCCTCGGGTGAGTCTGATATGCGAACCGGAGATCCCTGTCGCACCTGGAGAGAAACATTAGGTCCTGGACACAAGCCTAGATGAGGTCTCTTTTTTCCTGCAGTGACTCGAGAGCAATCCCCAACTCTCCCTCGCAACTCGAATGGAAGACTGGACTTCCCTGGGCCAACAGAAGAGGAAGCCTGAATTTCTCGTTGTAACTCAAGAATCCCGCCACAACTCAAGAAAAACCACGTCGTTCCCTCTTCATTGCAAGATGCGGCCATTGCCGCTACAGCGTCTCAAAAGAAGTCTTACTTTCCATCTTGAAGTGCTATACGGTACTTGGCACCTTTGATGCGACCCCAAAAGTTCCCCAACACACTGGTCTCACTGGAGGGGAATACCGAGGTTCCCGGCATCACCTCATCTGTGCCCCTTCTCCCCTCCTGATCGAGACAGGAGGGTCGATTCCCCTGCTTTGTCTGCAAGGGGTTCCGACCTTCCCGGCGCACCTCAGGATGAGGCCGGTCTCACTAGGAAATTCGAGACGTAGCCTGGTGGGTGGTGCCACATGCGGAAAGACCCCGATTTCCCGGTCCGCTCTTAATAAGAACCCGATGCCCTGGCACCTCTTCGAAAGCAAACCTGTGGATGAATGCACAACACGAAGGGGTACTGACATCCCCATGCATAGTACGGAAAAACACGCAGATTCCAAACACAGATCAACAAGTGTCCTGTCATCCCTTGAAGAACTAGAGAGGCATGCGGAGTTCCGTTCCTCCACACAAGAGAAGGCCTGACTCTCCTTTCCCAACTCTGCAGGGACCGTGCGATCGGAGTCAGAAATGTAGATGAAACCTGACGTTCCTGCATCAACTCGAAATGAGGCCCTCTTCCATTGTGCCATACCCAGTGGAGTCCCAAGAGGCCCCTCCCAACTCCACAGTATCCCTGACTTCTCAGAGGCACCCTCAGAAGCTCTCTGCGGTCACTGACACAAGTCGAGTGAGCCCAGGGTTTCCTGCTGCATTCTGAGAAAGACCTCGAGAGTCCTTCTTTACCGCGTCTTGAGGCCTGATACCCTACCATGACTGGAGAGCAATGACGCATTTCCCTTGCCACGCCCATTGAAACCTAACTTCCCTGGCGCCACACGAGAGGCTCCCTGCGCTCCCCGTCCTACCTCATGAAAACCCCACACTGGCACCGCCGCTCGAGGAAACTCACAAGACGCCCCCGTCATCGTAAGATGAGGGCCTTCTTTTCCTACATGACCTAGAGAGCAAACCCGAGTCCACTCTCCAAACTCCACTGGAGGCCTGTCTCCCTTTAGGCCACTCAGTAGCCTCCAAGAGATACACGTCGCTACTCTAGAGGAGATCGGTGTCCGTTGCTTCCCCTAGAGCCGAGTCCTGACTACTTGGGTGAGCCTGGAATGGGATCCCGAGATCCGTGTCGCCCCTGTAGAGGAAAACTCGGTCCTGGACACAAGCCTAAATGAGGTCTTTTTTGTCCTGCATTGACTCAAGTGCAATCCCCAGCTCTCCCTCGCAACTCGAATGGATGATTGGACTTCCCCGGGCCAACACAAGAGGAAGCCTGTATTCCCCATTGTAATTCGAGAATCCCGCGGCAACTGGAGAAAAACAATGTGGTTCCTCCGTCATCGAAATATGAGGCCTCTGTCAGCTATAGCCTCTCCAGGGAAGTCCCATGTTCCGTCTTGAAGTGTGAAACGGTACTTGGCACCCTTGATGCCACCCCCAAATTTCTCTGACACCCCGGTCTCACTCGAGGAGAACATGGAGGTTCCCAGCACCGCTTCAGCTGAGCCTCTTCTCCCCTCCTGATGGCGACAGGAGGGTCGATTCCCCTGCTTTGTCTGGAAGGGGTTCCCAGACTTCCCGGCGAACCTCAGGATGAGGCCAGTCTCACAAGGGAATTCGAGACGTAGCCTCGTGTGTTGTGCCACATGCCGAAAGACCCCGATTTCCTGGTCCGCTATTGATAAGATCCCGATTCCCAGTCACCTCTTCGAAGGTAACCCTGTGGATGAAGGCACAACACGAAGGGGCACTGACACCCCTGTGCATTGTCCCCCAAAACCGCAGGTTCCACATACAACTCGACAGGTGGCCTGTCATCCCGTGAACAACTCGAGAGGCAAGCGGAGTTCCATTACTCCACACAAGACGAGGTCTGACTCTCCTGTCCCAACTCTGCAGGGACACTGCTATCCGAGTCAGAAATGGAGAGGAACCCTGACGTTACTGCCTCAATCCGAGATTAGGTCCTCTTCAATTGCACCAGTCCCTGTGAATTTCCGAGAAGCCCCTCTCAACTCCACAGTATCCCTGACTTCTCTGAGGAACCCCGCTAAGTTCCCTGAGGTTATGGGCACAAGTCGAGGGAACCCAGGGTTTCCTGCCACACCCCGAGAAAGACCTCGAGAGTTCTTCTTCGAAGCGTCTTGAGGCTCGATTCCCCTACCATGACTCGAGAGCAATGAGGCGCTCCCCCTCGCCACGTCCATGGAGACCTGACTTCCGTGGCACCACAGGAGTCTCCCTGAGCTCCCCGTCCTATCTCGTGAGAAACCCCAACCAGGCACTGCACCTTGAGAAAACCCACGAGACGGCCCCGTCATCCCGAGATGAGGGCCTTCTTTTCCTGCATGGCCTAGACAGCAATCCCGAGTCCTCTGTCCAAACTCCACAGGAGGCTTAACTCCATTTAGGCCACTCTTGGGCTCCAAGGGATACCGGTCGCGACTCGAGAGGAGAGCGGAGTCCATTCATTCCCTTCGAGATGAGGCCTGACTCCCCGGGTGAGTCTGGAATGCAACCCCGAGATCCCTGTCGCCCCTGGAGAGAAAAACTCGGTCCTGGACACAAACCTAGATGAGCTCTATTTTGCCCTGCAGTGACTCGAGAGCAATCTCCAGCTCTCACTTGCAACTCGAATGGAAGATTGGACTTCCCTGGGCCAACACAAGAGGAAACCTGTATTCCCCGTCGTAACTCAAGAATCCTGCTGCAACTCGAGAAAAAACACGTGGGTCCCCTGTTAGCGCTAGATGAGGCCCTTGCCCACTACAGCGTCTCAAGAGAAGTCCCAGGTTCCGTCTTGAAGTGTGAAACGGTACTTGGCACCCTTGATGCAACCCGGAAAGTTACCTGACTTACCAGTTTCACTCAAGGGGAGCACCGAGGTTCCCGGCACTACTTCATCTGAGCCCTTTCTCTCCTCCTGATCCCGAAAGGAGGGTCGATTCCCCTGCTTTGTCTGGAAAGGGTTCCCGGACTTTCCTGCGCGCCTCAGGATGAGGCCGATCTCACGAGGAAATTCGAGACGTAGCCTCGTGGGTGGTGCAACATGCTGAAAGACCCCGATTTCCCGGTCCGCACTTGAGGAGAACCCGATGCCCGGACACCTCTTCGAAGGCAACCCTGTGGATGAAGGCACAACAGGAAGGAGCACTGACGCCCCCGTGCATCTCCGAAAAACCCTCAGGTTCCACACACATCACGAAAAGTGGTGTCATCCTTGAACAACTTGAGATGTAAGCGGAGTTCCATTCCTCCGCAGAACACGAGACCTGACACTCCTGAGCAAACTCAGCAGGGACCCTGCTATCTGAGTCAGATCCGGCTCCAGGAAGTCAGGAGCAGAACCCTGAGGTTCCTGCCTCAACTCGAGATGAGGCCCTCTTCCATTGCACCAAACCCAGAGGAGTCCCGAGAGGCCTCTCCCAAATCCACAGTATCCCTGACTTCTCAGAGGCACCCTGAGAAGCTCCCTGAGGTCACCGGCACAAGTCAAGGGAACCCAGGGTTTCCTGCCGCAACCCTAGAAAGACATCGAGAGTCCTTTTTCAACCCGTCATGAGGCCCGATTCCCCTACCCTGACTGGAGAGCAATGACGCGCTCCCCCTTGCCCCGCCCATGGAGACCTGACTTCCCTGTTGCCACCCGAGAGGCTACCTGAACTCCCCGTCGTACCTCGTGAGAAACACCACACTGGCGCCGCAGCTCGAGAAAACCCACGAGACGCCCCTGTCATGGTGAAATGAGGCCCTTCTTTCCTGCATGACCTGAAGAGCAATCCCGAATCCTCTCTCCAAACTCCAAAGGAGGCTTGACTCCCTTTAGGTCACTCAGTGGGCTCCAAGAGATACCCGTCGATACTCAGGAGGAGAGCGGTGTCCTTTGCTTCCCCTCGAGATGAGGCCTGACTACGAGGGTGAGTCTGGAATGCAACCCTGGATCCCTGTCGCCCCTGGAGAGGAACGTTAGGTCCTGGACAAAAGCCTAGATGAGGTCTCTTTGGCCCTGCAGTGACTCAAGCGCAACCCCTAGCTTTCCCTTGCAACTCGAATGGAAGATTGGCCTTTCTGGGCCAACACAAAAGGAAGCCTGAATTTCCAGTCGTAATGCGAGAAACCCGCTGCAAATCGAGAAAAATCACGTGGTTCCCCGTATTACAAGATGAGGCCCTTGCCCCCTACAGCATCTCAAGAGAAGTCTCACATTCCGTCTTGAAGTGAAAAACAGTACTTGGCACCCTTGATGCGACCCCAAATGTTCCCCTATATACCGATCTCACTAGAGGGGACACTGAAGTTCCCGGCACCACTTCATCTGAGGCCTTTCTCCTCTCCTGATTGCGATAGGAGGGTCGATTCCACTGCTTTGTCTCGAAGGGTTTCCCGACCTTCCCGGCGCACCTGAGGATGAGGCCGGTCTCACGAGGAAATTCGAGACGTAGCCTCGAGGGCCATACTACATGCCGAAAGACCCCGATTCCATGGTCCACTTTTGATCAAAACCAGACTCCTGGACACCTCTTCGAAGGCAAGCCTGTGGATGAAGGCACAACACGTAGGGGCACTGACACCCCGTGCATCTTCCGGAAAAACCCGCAGGTTCCTCACACAGCTCCACAAGTGGTCTGTCACCTCGTGAACAACTCGAGAAGCAAGCGGAGTTCCATTCCTCCACACAAGACGATGCCTGACTCTCCTGTCACAACTCTAGGGACCTTGCACACCGAGTCAGAAAAGGAGAGGAAGCCTGAGGTTCCTCCCTCCACTCAAGACGAGGCCCTTTTCCATCGCCGCAAAACCAGTGGAGTCCCGAGAGGCCCGTCCCAAATCCACAGTATGCCTGACTTCTCAGAGGCACTCTGAGAAGCTCCCTGAGGTCACAGGCACAAGTCAAGGGAACCCTGGGTTTTATGCAGTGACCCGAGAAAGACCTCGAGAGTCCTTCTTCAACCCGTCTTGAGGCCCGATTACCCTACCATGACTCGAGAGCAATGACGAGCTCCCCCTAGCCATCTCATGGGGACCTGACTTCCCTGGCGCCACACGAGAGGCTCCCTGAGCTCCCTCTCATACCTCGTCAGAAACCCGGCACTAGCGCGGCAGTCTAGAAAACCCACGAGACGCCGCCATCATCGCGAGATGAGGGCCTTCTTTTCCTGCATGGCCTGGAGAGGAATCCCGAGTCCTCTATCCAAACACCACAGGAGGCTTGACTCCCTTTAGGGCACACAGTGGGCTCCAAGAGATACCCATCGCGACTCAAAAGGACAGCGGAGTTCTTTGCTTCCCTCGAGACGAGGCCTGATTCCCCGGGTGAGTCTGGTATGCAACCCCCAGATCACTGTCGCCCCTAGGGACGAACATTAAGTCCTGGACACAAGCCTAGATGAGGTCTATTCTGTCCTGCAGTGACTCGAGAGCAATCCCTAGCTCTCCCTTGAAACTCGAATGGAAGGTAGGACTTCCCTGGTCCAACACATGAGGAAGACTGTATTCCCCGTCGAAACTCGAGAATCCCGCCACAACTCGAGAAACCCCACGTGGTTCACCGTCATCGCAAGATGAGGCCCTTGCCCCCTACAGCGTCTCAAGGGAAGTCCCACGTTCCGTCTTGAAGTGCAAAACAGTATTGGCACCCTTGATGCGACCTCAAAAGTTCCTCGCCACACCGGTCTGACTCAAGGAGAACACCGAGGTTCCCAGCACCACTACATCTGGGCCCCTTCTCCCCTCCTGTTCGCGACAGGAGGGTCGATTCCCCTATTTTGTCTTGAAGGGGTTCCCGCCTTTCCCGGTGCATCTCAGGATGAGGCCGGTCTCACGAGGATATTCGAGACATAGGCACGTGGATGGTGACACATGCCGAAAGACCCCGATTTCCCGGTCCGCTCTTGATAAGATCCCAATGCCCGGACACCTCTTTGAAGATAACCCTTTTGATGAAGGCACAACACGAAGGGGCACTGACACCCCTGGGTATCGTCCGGAGAAACCCACAGGTACCACACACAGCTCGAGAAGTGACCTGTCACCCCGTGAACAACTGGAGAGGCAAGCAGAGTTCCATTCCTCCACACAAGACGAGGCCTGACTCTCCTGTTCGAACTCTGCAGCGAAACTGCGATCCGAGTCAGATCTGGCCCAGGGGAAGTCAGGAGAGGAAACATGAGTTTCCTGCCTCCACTCGAGATGAGGCCCTCTTCCATTGCACCGAACCCAGTGGAGTCCCGAGAGGCCCCTCCCAACTGCACAGTATCCCTGACTTCTCAGAGGCACCCTTAGACCTTCCTGAGATCACTGGCACAAGTCGAGGGAACCAAGGGTTTCCTGCCCCAACCTGTAAAAGACCTCGAGAGTCCTTCTTCAACGCGTCTTGAGGTGTGATTCCCCTACCATGACTCAAGAGCAATGACGCGCTCCCCCTAGCCATGCGCATAGAAACCTGACTTCCCTGGCACCACAGGAGAGGCTCCCTGAGCTCCCAATTATACCTCGTGAGCAACACCACACTGGAGCCGCAGCTCGAGAATACCCACGAGACGCCCCAGTCCTCACGAGATGAGGGCCTTCTTTTGCTGTATGGCCTGGAGAGCAATCCTGAGTCCTCTCTCCAAACTCCACAGGAGGCTTGACTCATTTTAGGCCACACAGTGAGCTCCAAGATATACCCGTCGCGACTTGACAGGAGAGCGGTGTCCTTGGCTTCCTCTCGAGACGAGGCCTGACTCCCCGGGTGAGTCGAGAATACAATGCCGAGATCGCTGTCGCCCCAGCAGAGGAACATTAGGTCCTGGACACAAGCCTAGATGAGGTCTATTTGGCCCTGCAGTGTCTCGAGAGCAATCCCCAGTTCTAACTCGCAATTCGAATGAAAACTGGACTTCCCTCGGCCAGTTGAAGAGGAAGCCTGAATTCCCCATCGTAACTCGAGAATCCCGCCCCAACTCAAGAAAAACCACGTGGTTCCCCCGTCATCGAAAGATGAGGCCCTTGCCCGCTACAGCGTCTCAAGAGAAGTCCCACGTTCCGTATTGAAGAGCGAAAAGTTACTTGGAACCCTTGATGCGACCCCAAAAGTTCCCCGACATACCAGTCTCACTTGAGGAGAACACCGAGGTTCCCGGCACCACTTCATCTGAGACTCTTCTCCCCTCTTGATCGCGACAGGAGGTTCGATTCCCCTGCTTTGTCTGGAAGGCGTTCCCGACCTTCCCGGCGCACATCAAGATGAGGCCAGTCTCACGAGGAAATTCGAGACATAGCCTCGTGGGTGGTGCGACATGCCAAAAGACCCCGATTCCCTGGTCCGCTCTTGATAAGAACCCGATGGCAGAACCCAACTCGAAGGCAATCCTGTGGATCAAGGCACAACACGAAGGGGCAGTGACACCCCGGTGCATCGTCCAGAAAAACCTGCAAGTTCCACATACAAATCGACAAGTGGCCTGTCACCCCATGAACAACGCGAGAGTCAAGCAGAGTTCCATTCCTCCACACAAGACGAGGCCTGACTCTCCTGTCCCAACTCTGCAGGGACTCTTCGATCCGAGTCAGATCCGGCACATTCGAAGCCAGGAGAGGAACCCTGAGGTTCCTGCCTCAACTTGTCATGAGGCCCTCTTCCATTGCACCAAACCCAGTGGAGTTCCGAGAGGCCCCTCCCAACTCCACAGTGACCCTGACTTCTCAGAGGCACGCTGAGAAGCTTCCTGAGGTCACTGGCACAAGTCGATGGAACCCAGGGTTTCCTGCTGCAACCCAAGAAAGACCTCGAGAGTCCTTCTTTAACACGTCTTCAGGCCCAATTCCCCTACCATGACTCGAGAACAATGACGGGCTCCCTCTCACCACGTGCATAGAGACCTGACTGCCCTGGCACCACGTGTGAGGCTCACTGAGCTCCCAGTCTTACTTCGTGAGAAACCCCACACTAGCGCCACAGCTCGAGAAAACCTACGAGATGCCCCGGTCATCGGGAGATGAGGGCCTTCATTTCCTGCATTGCCTGGAGAGCAATCCCGTGTCCTCCCTCCAAACACCAGAGGAGGTTTGACTCCCTTTAAGCCACTCAGTGGGCTCCAAGACATACCCGTCCGACTCGAGAGGAGAGCAGAGTCCTTTGCTTCCCCTCGAGACGAGGCCTGACTCCAGGGTGAGTCTGGAATGCAACCCCGAGATTCCTGTCGCCCCTTGACATGAACATTAGGTTCTGCACACAAGCCTTGGTGGGGTCTCTTTTGCCTTCAGTGACTAGAGCGCTCCTCCAGCTCTTCCTCGAATCTCGAATGGAAGATAAGACTTTTGTGGGCCAACACAAGAGGAAGCATGAATTCGCTGTGGTAACTCAAATATCCCACCGCAACTCGAGAAAAACCAAGTGGTTCCCCAGTCATTCCAAGATGAGTCCCTTTCCCGCTGGAGCACCCCAAGAGAAGTCCCACTTTCCATTTTGAAGAGCGAAACGGTACTTGGAACGTGTTATGCGACCCCAAAAGTTACCCGACATACCTGTCTCACTTGAGGGAAACACCGAGGTTATCAGCAGCACTTCATCTGAGCCACTCTCCCCTCCTGATCGCCACAGGAGGGTCGATTCCTCTGCTTTGTCTGGAAGGGTTTCATGACCTTCGCGGCACAACTCAGGATGAGGCCGGTTTCATGAGGAAATTCGAGACTAGCCACGTGGGTGGTGCCAAATCCTGAACGACCCCGATTTCCCGGTCCGCTCTTCATAAGAACCCGATGCCCGGACAGCTCTTCGAAGGCAACCCTGTGGATGAAGACAAAAACGAAGGGTCACTGACACCCCCGTGCATCGTCCGGAAAAACCTGCAGATTCCACAAACAGTTTGACAAGGGGCCTGAAACCCCATGAACAACTTGAGAGGCAAGCGGAGTTCCATTCCTCAGAAAAGACGTAGCCTGACTCTCCTGTCCCAACTCTGCAGGGACCCTGCGGTCGGAGTCCGAAACGGAGAGGAAGCCTGAGGTTCCTGCCTCCCCTCGAGGTGAGGCCCTCTTCCATTGCGCCATTCCCAGCGGAGTCCTGAGGGGCCCCGCAAACACCACAGGATCACTCGCCTCTCAGAGGCACCCTGGGAAGTTCCCTAAGGTCCCCGGCAGAAGGCGAGGGAAACAAGGGTTTCGCGCCGCCCCCCGAGAAAGACCTCGAGAGTCCTTCTTCAACGCGTCTCGAGGCCCTAGTCCCCTCCCGTGACTGGAGAGCCATGACGCGCTCCCCCTCGCCACGCGCATGGAGACCTGACTTCCCTGGCGTCGCACGAGAGGCTCCCTGAGATCCTCGTCGTGCCTCGGGAGAAAACCCCCACGGGCGCCGCAGCTCGAGGAAACCCATGAGACGCCCCCGTCCTCGCGAGCTGAGGGCCTTCTTTTCCTGCATGGCCTGGAGAGCAATCCCGGGTCCTTTCTCCAAATGGAAGAGGAGGCTGCACGCCCTTGAGGCCGCTCAGGGGGCTCCAAGAGACCCGCGTCGCGACTCGAGAGGAGAGCGGAGTCCTTGGCTTCCCCTCGAGACGAGGACTGACTCCCCGGGGGAGCCTGGAATGCAACCCCGAGATCCCTGCCTTCCCTCGAGAGGAAAATTAGGTCCCGGACACACGCCTAGGTGAGGTCTCTTCGGCCCTGCAGTGACTCGAGCGCAACCCCCAGCTTTCCCTCGCAACCCGAGGGGAAGATTGGGCTTCCCAGGGCCAACCCAAGGGGAAGGCTGAGATCCCCGTCGTAACTCGAGAATCCCGCCGCAACTCGAGAAAAACCACGTGGTTCCCACCTCTTTGCAAGATGAGGCCCTTGCCCGCAATGGCGTCTCAAGGGAAGTCCCCTGTTCCGCCCTGAAGGGCGAAACGGTCCCTGACAGCCTTCCTGCGACCCCTAAAAGTTACCCGACAAGCCGGGTTCCCTCGAGGGCAACACCGAGTGTCCCGGCACTTCTTCATTTGAGCCCCTTCTCCCCTCCTGATCGCGACAGGAGAGGCGATTCCCCTGCGTGGTCCGGAAGGTGTTCTCGGCCTTCCCGGCGCACCTCAGGATGAGGCCGGTCTCACGAGGAAATTCGAGACGAGCCACGTGGGTGGGGCCACATGCCGAACGCCCCCGATTCCCCGGTCCGCCCTTGAGAAGGACCCGAGGCCCGGACCCCTCTTCGAAGGCAACCCTGTGGGTGACGGCAGAACACGAAGGGGCACTTCCACGCCCGTGCATCGTCCTCAAAGACCCGCGGGTTCCACACACAGCTCGACGAGGGGCCTGAGACCCCCTGAGCAACTCGAGAGGCCAGCGGGGTTCCGATCCTCAGACAAGACGAAGCCTGACTCTCCTGTCCCAACTCTGCAGGGACCCTGCGGTCGGAGTCCGAAACGGAGAGGAAGCCTGAGGTTCCTGCCTCCCCTCGAGGTGAGGCCCTCTTCCGTTGCGCCAGTCCCAGCGGAGTCTCGAGAGTCTCCGCCAACTCCACAGGATCCCTCGCCTCTCAGAGGCTCCCTGGGAAGCTACCTAAGGTCCCCGGCAGAAGGCCAGGAAATGAGGGTTTCCTGCCGTCCCCCGAGAAAGACCTCGAGAGTCCTTCTTCAACGCGTCTCGAGGCCCTAATCCCCTCCCGTGACTCGATAGCCATGACGCGCTCCCCCTCGCCACGCTCATGGAGACCTGACTTCCCTGGCGCCACACGAGAGGCTCCCTGAGATCCTCGTCGTGCCTCGGGAGAAAGCCCCCACGGGCGCTGCAGCTCGAGGAAACCCCTGAGACTCCCCTGTCCTCGCGAGCTGAGGGCCTTCTTTTCCTGCATGGCCTGGAGAGCAATCCCGGGTCCTCTCTCCAAACGGAAGAGGAGGCTGGACTCCCTTGAGGCCGCTCAGGGGGCTCCAAGAGACCCGCGTCGGGACTCGAGAGGAGAGCGGAGTCCTTGGCTTCCCCTCTAGACAAGGCTTGACTCCCCGGAGGGAGCCTGGAGTGCAACCCCAAGATCCCTGCCTTCCCTGGAGACGAATATTTGTTCCTGGACACACGCCTAGGTGAGGTCTCTTCGCCCTGCAGTGACCCGAGCGCAACCCCCAGCTTTCCCTCGCAACTCGAGGGGAAGATTGGGCTTCCCAGGGCCAACCCAAGAGGAAGCCTGAGATCCCCGTCGTAACTCGAGAATCCCGCCGCAACTCGAGAATAACCACGTGGTTCTCGCCTCTTGGCAAGATGAGGCCTTGCCCGCGACGGCGTCTCAAGGGAAGACCCCTGTTCCGCCCTGAAGGGCGAAACGGTCCCTGACAGCCTTCCTGCGACCCCCAAATATTCCCCGACATGCCGGGTTCCCTCGAGGGCAACACCGAGAGTCCCGGCACCGCTTTATCTGAGCCCCTTCTCCCCTCCTGATCGAGACAGGAGAGTCGATTCCCCTGCGTGGTCTGGAAGGGGTTCCCGGCCTTCCCGGCGCACTTCAGGACGAGGCCGGTTTCACGAGGAAATCCGAGACGAGCCCCGTGGGTGGTGCCACATGCCGAACCACCCCGATCTCCCGGTCCGCTCTGTATCAGGACCTGATGCCCGGACACCTCTTCGAAGGCAGCCCTGTGGGTGAAGGCACAACACGAAGGGGCACTGACACCCCGTGCGTTGTCCGGAAACACCCGCAGGTGCCACACACAGCTCGACAAGTGGAATGTCACCCCGTGAACAACTTGATAGGCAAGCGGAGTTCAATTCCTCCACACAAGACGAGGCCTGACTCTCCTGTCATAACTCTTCAGGGACCCTGCCATCCGAGTTAGAAATGGAGAGGAAACCTGAGGTTCCTGCCTCAACTCGAGATGAGGCCCTCTTCCATTGCACCAAACCCAGATGAGTCGCGAGAGGCCCTTCCCAACTCCACAGTATCCTTTAATACTCAGAGGCACCTTGAGAGTCTACCTGAGGTCACCAGCACAAGTCAAGGGAACCCAGGGTTTCCTGCTGCGACCCGAGAAAGACCTTGAGAGTCCTTCGGCGCGTCTTGAGGCCCGATTCCCCTACCATGACTCGAGAGCAAAGACCCGCTCCCCATCGCCATGCGCATGGAGACCTGACTTCCCTGACGCCTGAAGAGTGTCTCCCTGAGCTCCCCGTCGTACCTCTTCGGAAACCCCATTCAGGCACCGCAGCTCGAGAAAACCCACGATACGCCCCCATCATCACGAGATGAGGGACTTCTTTCCTGCCTGGCATGGAGAGCAAAACCGAGTCCTCTCTCCGGACTCCACAGGAGGCTTGACTCTCTTTAGGCCTCTCAGTTGGCTCCAAGAGATACCTGTCAGGACTTGAAGGGAGAGCGGAGTCCTTTGCTTCCCCTCGAGACGAGGCCTGACTCCCCGTGTGAGTCTGGAATGCAACCCCGAGTTCCTGTCGCACCTGGAGAGGAAAACTCGGTCCTGGACACAAGTCTAGATGAGGTCTATTTTGCACTGCAGTTACTAGAGAGCAATCGCCAGCTCTCCCTCGCAAATCGAATTGAAGATTGGACTTCCCTGGGCCAATACAATTGGAACCCTGAAATCGACATCGTAACTCGAGAATCCCGCCGAAACTCGAGAAAATCCACGTGGTTCCCCCATCAGCGCTAGATGAGGCCCTTGCCCGCTACAGCGACTCAAGAGAAGTCCCACGTTCTGTCTTGAAGTCCGAAACAGTACTTGGCACCCTTGATGCAATCTCAAAATTCCCCGACATACCGGTCTCACTCAAAAGGAACACCGAGGTTCCCGGAACCACTTCATTTGAGCTCCTTCTCCCCTCGTGATCGCGACAGGAGTGTCGATTCCCCTGCTATGTCTGGAAGGGGTTCCCGACCTTTCCAGCGCGCCTAAGGATGAGGCAGGTCTCACGAGGAAATTCGAGACGTAGCCTCGTGGGTGGTGCCACAAGCCGAAAGACCCCGATTTCCCGGTCTACTCTTGATAAGAACGCGATGCCCTGACACCTTTACGAAGGAAAACCTGTGGATGAAAGCACAACACGAAGGGGCACTGACACCCCCGTGCATCGTCCAGAAAAACCCGCAGGTTACAAACACAGTTCAACAAGTGGTCTGTCACCCCGTGAACAACTCGAGAGGCAAGTGGAGTTCCATTCCTCCACACAAGACGAGACCTGATTTTCTGTACCAACTCTGCAGGGAAACTGCGATCCGAGTCAGTACCGGCGCCAGGAAACCCAGGAGAGGAAACATGAGGTTCCTGCCTCCACTCGAGATGAGGCTCTCATCCATTGCACCAAACCCAGTGGAGTCCCGAGAGGCCCCTCCCAACTCCACAGTACCCCTGACTTCTCAGAGGCACCCGGAGAAGCTCCATGAGGTCACCGGCACATGTCGAGGGAACCCAGGGTTTCCTGCCACAATGGGAAAAAGACCTCGAGAGTCCTACTTCAACGTGTCTTGAAGCCCGAATCTGCTTCCATGGCTCTATAGAAATGACACGCACCCCCTCACCACGCACATGGAGACATGACTTCCCTGGCGCCATAAGAGAGGCTCCCTGAGCTCCCCGTCGTACCTCGTGAGAAACCCCACACTGACGCCGCAGCTCGAGAAAACCCACCATATGCCCCTGTAATCGCGAGATGAGGGCCTTCTTTTCCTGCATGGCCTGGAGAGGAATCCCGAATCCTCTTTCCAAACTCCACAGGAGGCTTGACTCCCTTTAGGCCACTTAGTGGGCTCCAAGAGATACCCGTCGCGACTCGAGAGGAGAATGGAGTCCTTTGCTTCCCCTCGAGACAAGGCCTGACTCACCAGGTGGGTCTGGAATGCAACCCCGAGATCCCTGTCTCCCCTGGAGAGGAACATTAGGTCCTGGAAACAAGCCTAGATGAGGTCTCTTTTGCCCTTCTGTAACTCGAGAGCAATCCCCCGCTCTCCCTAACAACTCGAATGGAAGATTGGGCTTCCCTGGGCCAACACAAGAGGAAGCCTGAATTCCCCTTCGTAACTCGAGAATCCCCCCGCAACTCGAGAAAAAGCACTTGGTTCCCTCGTCATCGCAAGATGAGGCCCTTGCCCGCTACAGCTTCTCAAGAAAAGTCCCACGTTCCGTCTTGAAGTGCGAAACGATACTTAACACCCTTGATGTGACCCCAAAAGTTCCCCGAAATATCGGTCTCACTCGAGGTGAACACCGAGGTTCCCGGAACCAGTTTATCTGAGCCCCTTCTCCCCTCCTGTTCGTGATAGGAGGGTCACTTCCCCTGCTTTGTTTGTAAGGGGTTCCCGACCTTCACGGGCCACTTCAGGATGAGGCCGGTCTCACTAGGAAATTCGAGACGTAGCTCGCGGGTGGTGCCACATGCCAAAAGACTATGATTTCCCGGTACGCTCTTGATAAGAACCCGATGCCTGGACACCTCTTCGAAGGCAACCCTGTGGATGAAGGCACAACACAAAGGGGCACTGACACCCTCGTGCATCGTCTGGAAAAACCCGCAGGTTCCACATACAGCTCAACAAGTGGCTTGTCACCACTGAAGAACTCGAGAGGCAAGTGGGGTTTCATTCCTCTACACAAGACGAGGCCTGACTCTCCTGTCCCAGCTCTGCAGGGACTTTGCGATCCGAATCAGACCAGCGCCAGTGAAGTCACGAGAGGAACGCTGAGGTTCCTGCCTCCACTCGAGATTAGGACCTCTTCCATTGCACGAAACCCAGTGGAGTCCCGAGAGGCGCGTCCCAGCTCCACAGTATCCCTGACTTCTCAGAGGCACCCTGAGAAGCTCCCTGAGGTCACCAGCACAATTCGAGTGAACCCAGGGTTTACTGCCGCCACCATAGAAAGAACTCAAGAGTCCTTCTTCAACGCGCTTTGAGGCCTGATTCCCCTACCATGACTCGAGGGCAATGATGCGCTCCCTCTGCTACACTCATGAAGCCCTGACTTCCCTGGCGCCACACGAGAGGCTCCCTGAGCTCCCCGTCATACCTCGTGAGAAACCCCACACTGGCGCCGCAGATAGAGAAAACCCACGAGACGCCCCCGTTTTCGCGACATGACGGCCTTCTTTTCTAGCATGGCCTGGAGAGCAATCCCGAGTCCTCTCTCCAAACTCCACAGTAGGCTTGACTCCCTTTTGGTCACTCAGTGGACTCCAAGACATACCCGTCGCGACTCGAGAGGAGTGCGGGGTCTTTTCCTTCCCCTCGAGGCGAGGCCTGACTCCTCGGGTGAGTCTGATATGTGAACCGGAGATCCCTGTCGCCCCTGGAGAGAAACATTAGGTCCTGGACACAAGCCTAGATGAGGTCTCATTTTTCCTGAAGTGACTCGAGAGCAATCCCCAACTCTCCCTCGCAACTCGAATGGAAGACTGGACTTCCCTGGGCCAACAGAAGAGGAAGCCTGAATTTCCCGTTGTAACTCAAGAATCCCGCCACAACTCGAGAAAAACCACGTCGTTCCCTCTTCATCGCAAGATGCGGCCATTGCCGCTACAGCGTCTCAAAAGAAGTCTTACGTTCTATCTTGAAGTGCGATACGGTACTTGGCACCTTTGATGCGACCCCAAAAGTTCCCCAACAGACTGGTCTCGCTGGAGGGGAACACCGAGGTTCCCGGCATCACCTCATCTGTGCCCCTTCTCCCCTTCTGATCGAGACAGGAGGGTCGATTCCCCTGCTTTGTCTGCAAGGGGTTCCGACCTTCCCGGCGCACCTCAGGATGAGGCCGGTCTCACTAGGAAATTCGAGACGTAGCCTGGTGGGTGGTGCCACATGCGGAAAGACCCCGATTTCCCGGTCCGCTGTTAATAAGAACCCGATGCCCTGGCACCTCTTCAAAAGCAAACCTGTGGATGAATGCACAACACGAAGGGGTACTGACATCCCCATGCATAGTACGGAAAAACACGCAGATTCCAAACACAGATCGACAAGTGTCCTGTCATCCCTTGAAGAACTAGAGAGGCATGCGGAGTTCCGTTCCTCCACACAAGAGAAGGCCTGACTCTCCTTTCCCAACTCTGCAGGGACCGTGCGATCGGAGTCAGAAATGTAGATGAAACCTGACATTCCTGCATCAACCCGAGAGGCCCCTCCTAACTCCACAGTATCCCTGACTTCTCAGAGGCACCCTCAGAAGCTCTCTGCGGTCACTGGCACAAGTCGAGTGAACCCAGGGTTTCCTGCTGCATTCTGAGAAAGACCTTGTGAGTCCTTCTTTACCGCGTCTTGAGGCCCGATACCCTACAATGACTGGAGAGCAATGACGCATTTCCCTCGCCACGCCCATTGAAACCTAACTTCCCTGGCGCCACACGAGAGGCTCCCTGCGCTCCCCGTCCTACCTCATGAAAACCCCACACTGGCACCTCCGCTCGAGAAAACACATGAGACGCCCCCGTCATCGTAAGATGAGGGCCTTCTTTTCCTACATGACCTAGAGAGCAATCCCGAGTCCACTCTCCAAACTCCACTGGAGGCCTGTCTCCCCTTAGGCCACTCAGTAGCCTCCAAGAGATACACGTCGCTACTCTAGAGGAGAGCGGAGTCCGTTGCTTCCCCTCGAGCCGAGGCCTGACTACTTGGGTGAGTCTGGAATGGGATCCCGAGATCCGTGTCGCCCCTGTAGAGGAAAACTCGGTCCTGGACACAAGCCTAAATGAGGTCTTTTTTGTCCTGCATTGACTCAAGTGCAATCCCCAGCTCTCCCTCGCAACTCGAATGGATGATTGGACTTCCCTGGGCCAACACAAGAGGAAGCCTGTATTCCCCATTGTAATTCGAGAATCCCGCGGCAACTGGAGAAAAACAACCTGGCTCCTCCGTCATCGAAATATGAGGCCCCTGTCAGCTATAGCGTCTCCAGGGAAGTCCCATGTTCCGTCTTGAAGTGTGAAACGGTACTTGGCACCCTTGATGCGACCCCCAAATTTCCCTGACACCCCGGTCTCACTCGAGAAGAACATGGAGGTTCCCAGCACTGCTTCAGCTGAGCCTCTTCTCCCCTCCTGATGGCGACAGGAGGGTCGATTCCCCTGCTTTGTCTGGAAGGGGTTCCCAGACTTCCCGGCGAACCTCAGGATGAGGCCAGTCTCATGAGGGAATTCGAGACGTAGCCTCGTGGGTTGTGCCACATGCTGAAAGACCCTGATTTCCTGGTCCGCTATTGATAAGATCCCGATGCCCGGTCACCTCTTCGAAGGTAACCCTGTGGATGAAGTCACAACACGAAGGGGCACTGACACCCCTGTGCATCGTCCCTCAAAACCGCAGGTTCCACATACAACTCGACAGGTGGCCTGTCATCCCGTGAACAACTCGAGAGGCAAGCGGAGTTCCATTACTCCACACAAGACGAGGTCTGACTCTCCTGTCCCAACTCTGCAGGGACCCTGCTATCCGAGTCAGAAATGGAGAGGAACCCTGATGTTACTGCCTCAATCCGAGATTAGGTCCTCTTCAATTGCACCAGTCCCTGTGAAGTTCCGAGAAGCCCCTCTCAACTCCACAGTATCCCTGACTTCTCAGAGGAACCCCGCTAAGCTCCCTGAGGTCATGGGCACAAGTCGAGGGAACCCAGGGTTTCCTGCCACACCCCGAGAAAGACCTCGAGAGTTCTTCTTCGAAGCGTCTTGAGGCTCGATTCCCCTACCATGACTCGAGAGCAATGAGGCACTCCCCCTCGCCACGTCCATGGAGACCTGACTTCCGTGGCACCACAGGAGTCTCCCTGAGCTCCCCGTCCTATCTTGTGAGAAACCCCAACGAGGCACTGCACCTTGAGAAAACCCACGAGACGCCCCCGTCATCGCGAGATGAGGGCCTTCTTTTCCTGCATGGCCTAGAGAGCAATCCCGAGTCCTC
Organism: Bubalus kerabau; assembly: GCF_029407905.1. NCBI lineage: Eukaryota > Metazoa > Chordata > Mammalia > Artiodactyla > Bovidae > Bubalus > Bubalus kerabau. The sequence goes on along the minus strand of NW_026577883.1, from coordinate 193,446 downwards.
TCTCCAAACTCCACAGGAGGCTTAACTCCATTTAGGCCATTCTTGGGCTCCAAGGGATACCCGTCGCGACTCGAGAGGAGAGCGGAGTCTATTCATTCCCTTCGAGATGAGGCCTGACTCCCCGGGTGAGTCTGGAATGCAACCCCGAGATCCCTGTCGCCCCTGGAGAGAAAAACTCTGTCCTGGACACAAACCTAGATGAGCTCTATTTTGCCCTGCAGTGACTCGAGAGCAATCTCCAGCTCTCACTTGCAACTCGAATGGAAGATTGGACTTCCCTGGGCCAACACAAGAGGAAACCTGTATTCCCCGTCGTAACTCAAGAATCCTGCCGCAACTCGAGAAAAAACACGTGGGTCCCCCGTCAGCGCTAGATGAGGCCCTTGCCCACTACAGCGTCTCAATAGAAGTCCCAGGTTCCGTCTTGAAGTGCGAAACGGTACTTGGCACCCTTGATGCAACCCGGAAAGTTACCCGACTTACCAGTTTCACTCAAGGGGAGCACCGAGATTCCCGGCACTACTTCATCTGAGCCCTTTCTCTCCTCCTGATCCCGAAAGGAGGGTCGATTCCCCTGCTTTGTCTGGAAAGGGTTCCCGGACTTTCCTGCGCGCCTCAGGATGAGGCCGATCTCACGAGGAAATTCGAGACGTAGCCTCGTGGGTGGTGCAACATGCTGAAAGACCCCGATTTCCCGGTCCGCACTTGAGGAGAACCCGATGCCCGGACACCTCTTCGAAGGCAACCCTGTGGATGAAGGCACAACAGGAAGGAGCACTGACACCCCCGTGCATCTCCGAAAAACCCGCAGGTTCCACACACATCACGAAAAGTGGTGTCATCCTTGAACAACTTGAGATGTAAGCGGAGTTCCATTCCTCCGCAGAACACGAGACCTGACACTCCTGAGCAAACTCAGCAGGGACCCTGCTATCTGAGTCAGATCCGGCTCCAGGAAGTCAGGAGCAGAACCCTGAGGTTCCTGCCTCAATTCGAGATGAGGCCCTCTTCCATTGCACCAAACCCAGAGGAGTCCCGAGAGGCCTCTCCCAAATCCACAGTATCCCTGACTTCTCAGAGGCACCCTGAGAAGCTCCCTGAGGTCACCGGCACAAGTCAAGGGAACCCAGGGTTTCCTGCTGCAACCCTAGAAAGACATCGAGAGTCCTTTTTCAACCCGTCATGAGGCCCGATTCCCCTACCCTGACTGGAGAGCAATGACGCGCTCCCCCTTGCCCCGCCCATGGAGACCTGACTTCCCTGTTGCCACCCGAGAGGCTACCTGAACTCCCCGTCGTACCTCGTGAGAAACACCACACTGGCGCCGCAGCTCGAGAAAACCCACGAGACGCCCCCGTCATCTCGAGATGTGGGCCTTCTTTTCCTGCATGGCCTGGAGAGCAATCCCGAGTCCTCTCTCCAAACTGAAGAGGAGGGTTGACTCCCTTTAGACCACTCAGTGGGCTCCAAGAGATATGCGTCGCAACTCGAGAGGAGAGCCGAGTCCTTTGCTTCCCCTCGAGACGAGGCCTAACTCCCTGGGTGAGTCTGTAATGCAAACCCGAGATCCCTGTCGCCCTTGGAGAGGATCATTGGGTCCTGAACACAAGGCTAGATGAGGTCGCTTTTGCCCTGCAGTAACTCGAGAGCACTCCCCAGCTTTCCCTCGCAACCCGAATAGAAGATGGACCTCCCTGGGCCAACACAAGAGGAAGCCTGAATTCCCAGTAGTAATTCGAGAATTCCGCCTCAACTCAAGAAAAACCACATGATTCCCCCGTCATTGCAAGATGAGGCCCTTGCCTGCTCCAGCGTCTCAAGAGTAGTCCCACGTGCTGTCTTGAAGTGCGAAATGATATTTGGCACCCTTAATGCTACCCCAAAAGTTCCCCGACATACGGGTTGCACTCGAGGGGAACACCAAGGTTCCTGGCACCACTTCATCTGAGCCCCTTCTCCCCTCCTGATCGCGAAAGGAGGGTCGATTCCCCTGCTTTGTCTGCAAGGGGTTCCCGACCTTCTCCGCGCACCTCAGATGAGGCTGTCTCACGAGGAAATTCGAGACGTAGCCTCGATGGTGGTGCCACATGCCGAAAGACCGCGATTTCCCGATCCGCTCTTGATAAGAACGCGATGCCCAGACACCTATTCGAAGATAGTGTGGATGAAGGCACAACACGAAGGGGCACTGACAACCCCGTGCATCGTCCGGAAAAGACCGCAGGTTACTCTTACAGCTCAACAAGTGCCTGTCACCCAGTGAACAACTCGAGAGGCAAGCGGAGGTCCATTCCTGCACACAAGACGAGGCCTGACTCACCTCCCCAACTATGCAGGGGGCTGCGATCGGAATCAGAAATGGAGAGGAACCCTGAGGTTCCTGCCTCCCCTCGAGATGAGGCCCCCTTCCATTTCACCAAACCCAGTGGAGTCCCGAGAGGTCTTTCCCAACTCCACAGTATCCCTGACTTCTCAGAGGCACCTGGAGAATCTCCCTGAGGTCACCGGCACAAGTCGAGGGAACACAGGTATTCTTGCCAAGACCCGAGAGAGATCTTGAGAGTCCTTCTTCAACGCGTCTAGAGGCCTGATTCCCCTACCATGACTCGAGAGCAATGACGCACTCCCCCTCGCCACACGCATCGAGACGTAACTTCCCTGGCGCCACATAAGAGGCTCCCTGAGCTCCCCGTCGTACCTCCTGAGAAACCAACACAGGTGCTGCAGCTCGGTAAAACCACCGAGACCCCCCGTCATCGTGAGATGAGGGCCTTCTTTTCCTGCATGTCCTGGAGTGCAATCCCGAGTCCTCTCTCCAAACTCCAGAGGAGGCTTGACTCCCTTTAGTCCACTCAGTGGGCTCCAAGAAATACCCGTCGCGACTCGAGAAGAGAGAGAAGTCCTTTGGTTCCCCTCGAGATGACGCCTGACTCCCGGGTGAGTCTGGACTGCAACCGCAAGATCCCAGTCATCCCTTGAGAGGAATATTAGGTCCTAGACACAAGCCTGGATGAGGTCTCTTTTGCCCTGCAGTGACTCGAGCGCAACCCCCAGCTCTCCCTCGCAACTCGAATGGAAGATTGGGCTTCCCTGGGCCAACACAAGAGGAAGCCAGAAATCCCCTTCGTAACTCGAGAATCCCGCCGCAACTCGAGAAAAACCACGTGTTTCCAACGTCATCCCAAGATGAGGCCCTTGCCTGCTATGGCATCTCAAGAAAAGAACCACGTTCCGTCTTGAAGTGTGAAACGGTACTTTGCACCCTTGATGCAACACCAAATGTTCCCGGACACGCCGGTCTCACTCGACAGGAACACCGAGGTTCCCGCACCACTTCATCTGAGCACCTTCTCCCCTCCTGTTCGAGACAGGAGGGTCTATTCCCCTGCTTTGTTTGGAAGGGGTTCCCCACATTCCCGGCGCACCTCAGGATGAGGCCGGTCTCACGAGGAAATTCGAGACGTAGCGTCGTGGGTGGTGTCACATGCCGAAATACCCCGATTTCCCGGCCCACTCTTGAGAAGAACCCGATGCCCGGACACCTCTTCGAAGGCAACCCTGTGGACAAAGGCACAAAACGAAGGGTCACTGACACTCCCGTGCATCATTCGGTAAAAGCCGCAGGTTCCACACACAGCTCGACAAGAGGCCTGTCATCCCATGAACAACTCGAGAGGCAAGCAGAGTTCCATTCCTCCACTCAAGACGAGGTCTGACTCTCCGGTCCCAACTCTGAAGGGACCCTGCGATCAGAGTCCGAAATGGAGAGGAACCCTGAGGTTCCTGTCTCCACTCGAGATGAGGCCCTCTTCCATTACACCAAAAACTGTGGAGGCCCGAGAGGCCCCTCCCAAATCCACAGTATCCCGACTTCTCAGAGGCACCCTTAGAAGCTCCCTGAGGTCACCGGCACAAGTCGAGGGAACACAGGGTTTCCTGACGCAACCCGAGAAAGACCTCGAAAATCCTCCTTCAACACGTCTTGAATCCCGATTCCCCTACCATGACTCGAGAGCAATGACGCGTTCCCCCTCACCACTCGCATGGAGACTTGACTTCCCTGGCGCCACACGAGAGGCTCCCTGAGCTCCCCGTCATACCTCGTGAGAAATCCCACACTGGCTCCCCAGCTCGAGAAAACCCACGAGACGCCTCCATCATCGCGAGATGAAGGCCTTCTTTTCCTGCATGGCCTGGAGAGCATCTCGAGGCCTCTCTTCGAACTCCACAGGAGGCCTGACTCCCTTTAGCCCACTCTGTGGGCTCAAGAGATACCCGTTGGGACTCGAGAGGAGAGCGGAATTCTTTGCTTCCCCTATATACCAGGCCTGACTCCTCAGTTGAGTCTGGAATGCAACCCCGAGATCCCTGTCGCCCCTGGAGAGAAAAACTCGGTCCTGGACACAAACCTAGATGAGCTCTATTTTGCCCTGCAGTGACTCGAGAGCAATCCCCTGCTCTCCCTCGCAACTCGAATGGAAGAATGGACTTCCCTGGGACAACACAAGAGGAAGCCTGAATTCCCCGTCGTAAATCGAAAATCCCGCCGCAACTCGAGAAAAACCACGTGGTTCCCCCGTCATCGCAAGATGAGACCCTTGCCAGCTACAGCGTCTCAGGAGAAGCCCCACGTTCCATCTTGAAGTTTAAAATGATAATTGGCAACCTTGATGTTACCACAAAAGTTCCCCGACACCCTGGTCTCACTCGAGGGGAACACCTAGGTTCGGTGCACCGCTTGTTCTGAGCCCCTTATCCCCTCCTGATCATGACGGGAGGGTCGATTACCCTGCTTTGTCTGGAAGGGGTTCCGGACCTTCCCGGCGCACCTCAGGATGAGGCCGGTCTCACGAGGAAATTCGAGACGTAGCCTTGTGGTTGGTGCCACACGCCGAAAGACCCCGATTTCCCTGTCTGCTCTTGATAAGAACCCAATGCTAGGACACCTCTTCGAAGGCAATCCTGTGGATGAAGGCACAAAACGAAGGGGTCTGACACCCTCGTGCATCGTTGGAAAAGCCCGCAAGTTCCACATACAGATCGCCAAGTGGCTTGTCACCCCATGAACAACTCGAGAGGCAAGAGGAGTTCAATTCCTCCACACAAGACGAGGCCTGACTCTCCTGTCCCAACTCTGCATGGACACTGAGATCCGATTCAGAAATGGAGAGGAACCCTGAGGTTCCTGCCTCAACTCGAGATAAGGCCCTCTTCTACTGCACCAAACCCAGTGGAGTTCGGAGCGGCCCCTCCCAACTGCACAGTATCCCTGACTTCTCAGAGGCACCCTGAGAAGCTCCCTGAGGTCACGGGCATAAGTCGAGGGAACCCAGGGTTTCCTGCCATAACCTGAGAAAAACCTCGAGAGTCCTTCTTCACGCGTCTTGATGCCCGATTCCTCTACCATGACTGGAGAAAAATGACGCGCTCCCCCTCGCCACGCGCATGAAGATCTGACTTCCCTGGCACCACATGAGAGGCTCCCTGAGCTCCCCATCATACCTCGTGAGAAACCCCACACTGCGCCGCAGCTCAAGAAAACCCACGAGACGCCCCTGTCATGGTGAAATGAGGGCCTTCTTTCCTGCATGACCTGAAGAGCAATCCCGAATCCTCTCTCCAAACTCCAAAGGAGGCGTGACTCCCTTTAGGTCAGTCAGTGGGCTCCAAGAGATACCCGTCGATACTCAGGAGGAGAGCGGTGTCCTTTGCTTCCCCTCGAGATGAGGCCTGACTACGAGGGTGAGTCTGGAATGCAACCCTGGATCCCTGTCGCCCCTGGAGAGGAACGTTAGGTCCTGGACAAAAGCCTAGATGAGGTCTCTTTGGCCCTGCAGTGACTCAAGCGCAACCCCTAGCTTTCCCTTGCAACTCGAATAGAAGATTGGCCTTTCTGGGCCAACACAAGAGGAAGCCTGAATTTCCAGTCGTAATGCGAGAAACCCGCCGCAAATCGAGAAAAATCATGTGGTTCCCCGTATTGCAAGATCAGGCCCTTGCCCCCTACAGCATGTCAAGAGAAGTCTCACATTCCGTCTTGAAGTACAAAACAGTACTTGGCACCCTTGATGCGACCCCAAATGTTCCCCTATATACCGATCTCACTAGAGGGGACACTGAAGTTCCCGGCACCACTTCATCTGAGGCCTTTCTCCTCTCCTGATCGCGACAGGAGGGTCGATTCCCATGCTTTGTCTGCAAGGGGTTCCCGTCATTCCCCGCGAACCTCCGGATGAGGCCGGTCTCATGAGGAAATTCGAAAAGTAGCCTCATGGTTGGTGCCACATGCTGAAAGATCCCGAATTCCCGGTCCACTCTAGATAAGAACCTGACGCCCGGACATCTCTTCGAAGGCAACCCTGTGGATGAAGGCACAACACGAAGGGACACTGACATCCCCATGCATCGTCTGGAAAAACCCGCCGATTCCACTCACAGCTCCAAATGTGGACTGTCACCCCGTGAACAACTCGAGAGGCAAGTGAAGTTGCATTCCTTCACACAAGACGAGGCCTTACTCTCCTGGCCCAACTCTTCAGGGACCCTGCGATCGGAGTCAGAAATGGAGAGGAACCCTGAGGTTCCTGCCTCAACTAGAGAAGAGGCCCTCTTCCATTGAACCAAACTCAGTGGTGTCCCGAGAGGCCCCTTCCAACACCACAGTATCCTTGAATTCTCAGAGGCTCCCTGAGAAGCTACCTGAGGTCACTGGCACAAGTCGAGGGAACCCAGAGTTTCCTGAAGTAACCCGAGAAAGACTTGGAGAGTCCTTTTTCAACGTCTCTTGATGCCCGATTCCCCTACCATGTCTCCAGAGGAAGGACGCGCTCCCCTCGCCACAAGCAGGAAAATTGACTTCCCTAGTACCACACAAGAGGCTCCCTGAGTACCCCATCCTATCTCGTGAGAAAACCCACAGTGGCGCCGCAGTTCGAGAAAAACCACAAGATGCCCCCGTCAAGGAGAGATGGGGGCCTTCTTCTCCTGCCTGACCTGGAGAGCAATCCCTGGTCCTCTCTCCAAACTTCACAGGAGGATTGACTCCCTTTAGGCCACTCAGTTGGGTCCAAGAAATACCCGGTGCGACTCGAGAGGAGAGCGGAGTCCTTTGCTTCCCTGGAGACGAGGCCTGACTCCCCGGGTGAGTTTGGAATGCAACCCCGAGATCCCTGTCGCCCCTGGAGTGGAACATTATGTCCTAGACACAAGCCTAGATGAGGTCTATTTTGCCCTACAGTGATCGAGAGCAACCTCCATCTCTCCCTCACAACTTGAATGGAAGATTGGTCTTCCCAAGGTCAACACAAGAGGAAGTCTGAATTTCCCATCGTAATTCGAGAATTCAGCCTAAAGTCTTAAAAACCATGTGGTTCCCCTTTCATCTCAATATGAGGCCCTTGCCAGCTAGAGTCTCAAGAGAAGTCCCATGTTCCATCTTAAAGTTCGAAATGCTACTTGGCACCCTTGATGCGACCCCAAAGTTCCCCAACATACCGGTCTCACTCCAGGGGAACACCGAAGTTCCCGGCGTCTCCAGGGAAGTCCCATGTTCCATTCTTAAGTGCGAAACGGTAATTGACACCCTTGATGCGACCGCAAAAGTTCCCCGACACGCTGGGTTCCCTCGAGGGGAACACCGAGGGTCCCGGCACCACTTCATCTGAGCCCCTTCTCCCCTCCTGATCGCGACAGGAGAGTCGATTCCCCTGCTTTCTCTGGAAGGGGTTCCCGGCCTTCCTGGTGCACCTCAGGATGAGGCCGGTCTCTGGAGGAAATTCGAGACTAGCCATGTGTGAGGTGCCACGTGCCGAACAACCCCGATTTTCCGGTCTGCTCTGGATAAGAACCCGATGCCCGGACACCTCTTCAAAGGCAACCCTGTGAGTGAAGGCACAACACGAAGGGGCACTGACACCACCGTGCATCATCCGGAAAAACACGCAGGGTCTACACACAGCTCGACAAGGGGCCTGAGACTCCCGGAACAACTCGAGAGGCAACCAGAATTCCATTCCTCAGACAAGACGAGGCATGAGTCTCCTGTCCCAACACTGCAGGGACCGTGCAGTCAGAGTCAGAATCGGAGAGGAAGCCTGAGGTTCCTGCCTCTCCTCGAGATGAGGCCCTCTTCCATTGCGCCGAACCCAGCAGAGTCCCGAGAGGCCCCGCCAACTCCACAGCATCCCTCACCTCTCAGAGGCACCCTGGGAAGTTCCCTATAGTCCCCTGCAGAAGTCGAGGGAAACGAGGGTTTCCCGCCGCCACCCGAGAAAGACATGGAGAGTCCTTCTTCAACGCGTCTTGATGCCCTAGTCGCTTCCCATGACTCGAGAGTGATGACCAGCTCCCCCTCGCCATGCGAATGGAGACATGAGTTCCCTGGCGCCGCACGAGAGGCTCCCTGAGGTCCTCGTCCTGCCTTGTGAGAAAACCCCCACGGGCGCCGCAGCCTGAGGAAACCCATGAGATGCCCCTGTCATCGCGAGCTGAGGGCCCCCTTTTCCTGCCTGGCCTTGAGAGCAATCCCGAGTCCTCTCTCCAAACTGAAGAGGAGGCTCGACACCCTTGAGTCCACTCATTGGGCTCCAAGAGATCCGTGTCGCGACTTGAGAGGAATGCGGTGTCCTCTTCTTCCCCTCGAGGCGAGGCCTGACTCCCCGGGGGAGTCTGGAATGCAAACCCGAGATCCCTGTCTTCCCTTGAGAGGAATATTAGGTCCTGGACACACGCCTCGATGAGGTCTCTTTGGCCCTGTAGTGACTCGAGCAGAACCCCCAGCTTTCCCTCGCAACTCCAGGGGAAGATTGGGCTTCCCAGGGCCAACCCAAAAGGAAGCCTGAAATCCCCGTCGTTTTCGAGAATCCAGACGCAACTCGAGAAAAACCACGTGGTTCCAACGTCTTCACAGGTTGAGGCCCTTGCCCGCTACAGCGTCTCCAGGGAAGTCCCATGTTCCGTCCTGAAGTGGGAAACGGTACTTGGCTCCCTTGATGCGACCCCTAAAGTTCCCTGAAACGCCGGGTTCCCTCGAGTGGAACACCTAGAGTCCCGGCCCCACTTCATCTGAGCCTCATCTCCCCTCCTGATCGCGACAGGAGATTCGATTCCCATGCTTTGTGTGGAAGGTGTTCCCGGCCATTCCCGGCTCACCTCAGTATGATGCTGGTCTCACGAGGAAATTCGAGATGAGCCACGTGTGTGGTGCCACATGCCGAACGACCCCGATTTCCTGGTCCGCTCATGAAATGAACCCGATACCCGGACACCTCTTTGAAGGCAACTCTGTGGGGGAAGGCACAAAATGAAGGGGCAATGACACCCCCGTGCATCTTCTGGAAACACCCGCAGGTTCCACACACAGCTCGACAAGGGGCCTGAGACCCACTGAACGACTCGAGAGGCAAGCAGAGTTCCGTTACTCAGACAAGATGAGGCCTGACTCTCCTGTCCCAACCCTGCAGGGACCCTGAGGTCGGAGTCAGAAATGGAGAGGAAGCTGAGGTTCCTGCCTCCAATCGAGATGAGGCCCTCTTTCATTTCGTCAAACCTAGTGGAGTCCCGAGAGGCCCCTCTAACTCCTCAGTATCCCTCACCTCTCAGAGGCACCTGGGAAGTTCCCTAAGGTCCCCAGTAGAGGTCGAGGGAAACGAGGGTTTCCCACCCCAACCCAAGAAAGACCTCGAGAGTCCTTCTTAAATGCGTCTTGAGGCCCTAGTCCCTCCCATGACTCCAGAGCAATGACGCGATCTGCCTGGCCACACGCATGGAGGCCTGACTTCTCTGGCGCCGCACAAGAGGCTCCCTGATCTCCCCATCATATCTCGTGAGAAACCCCACACTGGCGCCGCAGCTCGAGAAAACCCATGAGACGCTCCCGTCATCACGAGAGGAGGGCCATCTTTAACTGAATGGTATGCAGATCAAGCGTGAACCTTCTGTCCAAGCTACACAGGACGCTTGACTCCCTTTAGGCCACTCATTGGGCTCCAAGAGTTACATGTCGCGACTCGAGAGGATATTGGAGTCCTTTGCTTCCACTCGAGACGAGGCGTGACCCACCGGGTGAGACTGGAATGCGACCCCGATATCCCTGTTGCCCCTGGACAGCAATACTACATCCTGGACCCAAGCCTAGATGAGGACTCTTTGCCCTGAAGTGACTCGAGAGCAACCCACAGCTCTCTCTGACAAGTTGAATGGAAGATTGGACTTCCTGGGCCAACACAAGAGGAAGCCTGAATTCCCCATCGTAACTCGAGAATCCCGCCGCAACTCGAGAAAAACTATGTGTTTCCCTCGTCATCGCAATATGAGGCCCTTGCCCGCTAGAGCATCTCCAGAGAATTCCCACGTTCCGTCATGAAGTGCGAAACTGTACTTGGCACCCTTGATGCGACCCCAAAAGTGCCGTGATATACCGGTCTCACTCGAGGGGACCACCGAGGTTCCCGGCACCACTTCATTTAAGCCCCTTCTCCCCTCCTGATCGTGACCGGTGGGTCGATTCCCCTGCTTTGTCTGCAAGGGGGCCCGACCTTCCCTGCACAACTCAGGATGAGGCCGGTCTCATGGGGAAATTCGATACGTAGCTTTGTGGGTGGTGCCACTTGCTGAAAGACTCCAATTTCCCGGTCCGGTCTTGATAAGAATCCGATGCTCGGACACCTCTTGGAAGGCAGCCTTGAGTATGAAGGTACAACACGAAGGGGCACTAACACACCTGTGCATCATCCGGAAAAACGGGCAGGTTACACACACAGCTCGACAAGTGGCCTGTCACCTCGAGAACAACTCGAGAGGCAAGAGGAGTCCCATCCTCCAGAAAAGACGAGGCCTGACTCTCCTGTACCAACATGCAGGGACCCTGCGGTCGGAGTCCGAAACGGAGAGGAAGCCTGAGGTTCCTGCCTCCCCTCAAGGTGAGGCCCTCTTCCGTTGCGCCAGACACAGCGGAGTCCCAAGAGGCCCCGCCAACTACACAGGATCCCTCACCTCTCAGAGGCACCCTGGGAAGTTCCCTAAGGTCCCCGGCAGAAGGCGAGGGAAACGAGGGTTTCCCGCCGCCACCCGACAGAGACCTCGAGAGTCCTTCTTCAACGCATCTCGAGGCCCTAGTCCCCTCCCGTGACTCGAGAGCCATGACGCGCTCCCCCTCGCCCCGAGCATGGAGACCTGACTTCCCTGGCGCCGCACGAGAGGCTCCCTGAGATCCTCGTCTTGCCTCGGGAGAAAACCCCCACGGGCGCAGCAGCTCGAGGAAACCCCTGAAACGGCCCCATCCTCGCGAGCTGAGGGCCTTCTGTTCCTGCATGGCCTGGAGAGCAATCCCGGGTCCTCTCTCCAAACTGAAGAGGAGGCTGGACTCCCTTGAGGCCACTCAGTGGGCTCCAAGAGATCCGGGTCGCGACTCAAGGGGAGAGCGGAGTCCTTGGCTTCCCCTCGAGACGAGCCCTGACTCCCCGGGGTAACTTGGAATGCAAACCCGAGATTCCTGCCTTCCCTGGAGAGGAATATTAGGTCCCAGACACACGCCTAGATGAGGTGTCTTGGGCCCTGCAGTGACTCGAGCGCAACCCCCAGCTTTCCCTCGCCACTAAAATAGAAGATTGGGCTACCCAGGGCCGACACCAGAGGAAGCCTGTAATCCCCCGTCGTAACTCGAGAATGCGGCCGCAACTCGAGAAAAACCACGTGGTTCCCACCTCTTGGCAAGATGAGGCCCTTGCCCGCGACGGCGTCTCAGGGAAGTCCCCTGTTCCGCCCTGAAGGTCGAAACGGTCCCCGACAGCCTTCCTGCGACCCCCAAATGTCCCCCGACACGCCGGGGTCCCCCGAGGGCAACACCGAGGGTCCCAGCACCGCTTCTTCTGAGACCCTTCTCCCCTCCTGATCGCGACAGGAGAGGCGATTCCCCTGCGTGGTCTGGAAGGGGTTCCCGGCCTTCCCGGCGCACCTCAGGATGAGGCCGGTCTCACGAGGAAATTCGAGACGAGCCACGTGGGTGGGGCCACATGCGGAACGCCCCCGATTCCCCGGTCCGCTCTTGAGAAGGACCCGAGGCCCGGACCCCTCTTCGAAGGCAACCCTGTGGGTGAAGGCACAACACGAAGGGGCACTGACACCCCCGTGCATCGCCCGCAAAGACCCGCGGGTTCCACACACAGCTCGACGAGGGGCCTGAGACCCCCTGAGCAACTCGAGAGGCCAGCGGGGTTCCCTTCCTCAGACAAGACGAGGCCTGACTCTCCTGTCCCAACTCTGCAGGGACCCTGCGGTCGGAGTCCGAAACGGAGAGGAAGCCTGAGGTTCCTGCCTCCCCTCGAGGTGAGGCCCTCTTCCTTTGCGCCAGACCCAGCGGAGTCCCGAGGGGCCCCGCCACCTCCACAGGATTCCTCGCCTCTCAGAGGCACCCTGGGAAGTTCCCTAAGGTCCCCGGCAGAAGGCGAGGGACACGAGGGTTTCCCGCCGCCCCACGAGAAAGACCTCGAGAGTCCTTCTTCAACGCGTCTCGAGGCCCTAGTCCCCTCCCGTGACTCGAGAGCCAGGACGCGCTCCCCCTCGCCACGCGCATGGAGACCTGACTTCCCTGGCGCCGCACGAGAGGCTCCCTGAGATCCTCGTCGTGCCTCGGGAGAAAACCCCCACGGGCGCCGCAGCTCGAGGAAACCCCTGAGACGCCCCTGTCCTCGCGAGCTGAGGGCCTTCTTTTCCTGCATGGCCTGGAGAGCAATCCCGGGTCCTCTCTCCAAACGGAAGAGGAGGCTGGACTCCCTTGAGGCCGCTCAGGGGGCTCCAAGAGACCCGCGTCGCGACTCGAGAGGAGAGCAGAGTCCTTGGCTTCCCCTCGAGACGAGGCCTGACTCCCCGGGGGAGCCTGGAATGCAACCCCGAGATCCCTGCCTTCCCTGGAGAGGAATATTAGGTCCCGGACACAGGCCTAGGTGAGGTCTCTTTGGCCCTGCAGTGACTCGAGCGCAACCCCCAGCTTTCCCTAGCAACCCGAGGGGAAGATTGGGCTTCCCAGGGCCAACCCAAGGGGAAGGCTGAGATCCCCGTCGTAACTCGAGAATGCCGCCGCAACTCGAGAAAAACAACGTGGTTCCCACCTCTTGGCAAGATGAGGCCCTTGCACGCCACGGCGTCTCAGGGAAGTCCCCTGTTCCGCCCTGAAGGGCGAAACGGTCCCTGACAGCCATCCTGCGACCCCCAAAAGTCCCCCGACACGCCGGGGTCCAGCGAGGGCAACACCGAGGGTCCCGGCACCGCTTCCTCTGAGCCCCTTCTCCCCTCCTGATCGCGACAGGAGAGGCGATTCCCCTGCGTGGTCTGGAAGGGGTTGCCAGCCTTCCCAGCGCACCTCAGGATGAGGCCGGCCTCACGAGGAAATTCGAGACGAGCCACGTGGGTGGGGCCACATGCCGAACGCCCCCGATTCTCCGGTCCGCTCTTGAGAAGGACCCGAATCCCGGACCCCTCTTCGAAGGCAACCCTGTGGGTGAAGGCACAACACGAAGGGGCACTGCCACCCCCGTGCATCGTCCGCAAAGACCCGCGGGTTCCACACACAGCTCGACGAGGGGCCTGAGACCCCCTGAGCAACTCGAGAGGCCAGCAGGGTTCCCTTCCTCAGACAAGACGAGGCCTGACTCTCCTGTCCCAACTCTGCAGGGACCCTGTGGTCGGAGTCCGAAACGGAGAGGAAGCCTGAGGTTCCTGCCTCCCGTCGAGGTGAGGCCCTCTTCCGTTGCGCCAGACCCAGCGGAGTCCCGAGGGGCCCCGCCACCTCCACAGGATCCCTCGCCTCTCAGAGGCACCCTGGCAAGTTCCCTAAGGTCCCCGGCAGAAGGCGAGGGAAACGAGGGTTTCCCGCCGCCCCCCGACAAAGACCTCGAGAGTCCTTCTTCAACGCGTCTCGAGGCCCTAGTCCCCTCCCGTGACTCGAGAGCCAGGACGCGCTCCCCCTCGCCACGCGCATGGAGACCTGACTTCCCTGGCGCCGCACGAGAGGCTCCCTGAGATCCTCGTCGTGCCTCGGGAGAAAACCCCCACGGGCGCCGCAGCTCGAGGAAACCCCTGAGACGCCCCCGTCCTCGCGAGCTGAGGGCCTTCTTTTCCTGCATTGCTTGGAGAGCAATCCCGGGTCCTCTCTCCAAACGGAAGAGGAGGCTGGACTCCCTTGAGGCCGCTCAGGGGGCCCCGAGAGATCCGCGTCGCGACTCGAGAGGAGAGCGGAGTTTTGCTTCCCTTCGACATGAGGCCTGACTTCCTGGGTGAGTCTTGAATGCAAACCTGAGATCCCTGTGGCCCTTGGAGAGGAACATTAGGTCCTGGACACAAGCCTAGATGAGGTCTCCTTTGCCCTGCAGTGACTCGAGTGCAACCCCCAGCTCTGCCTCGCAACTCGAATGGATGATTGGACTTCCCTGGCCCAACACAAGAGGAAGCCTGAAATCCCCGTCGTAACTCGAGAATCCCGCCGCAACTCGAGAAAAACCACGTGGCTCCCCCGTCATCGCAAGATGAGGCCCTTGGCCGCTACAGCGTATCAAGAGAAGTCCCACGTTCCATCCTGAAGTACAAAACGGTACTTAGCACCCTTGATGCGACCCCCAAAGTTCCCTGACATACCGGTCTCACTCGAGGGAAACACCAAAGTTCACGGCACCACTTCCTGTGAGCCCCTTCACCCCTCCTGATCGCGACAGAAGGGTCGATTCCCATGTTTTGTCTGCAAGGGGTTCCCGACGTTCCCCGCGAACCTCCGGATGAGGCCGGTCTCATGAGGAAATTCGAAAAGTAGCCTCATGGTTGGTGCCACATGCTGAAAGATCCCGAATTCCCGGTCCACTCTAGATAAGAACCTGACGCCCGGACATCTCTTCGAAGGCAACCCTGTGGATGAAGGCACAAAACGAAGGGACACTGACATCCCCATGCATCGTCTGGAAAAACCCGCAGACTCCACTCACAGCTCCAAATGTGGACTGTCACCCCGTGAACAACTCGAGAGGCAAGTGAAGTTGCATTCCTTCACACAAGACGAGGCCTTACTCTCCTGGCCCAACTCTTCAGGGACCCTGCAATTGGAGTCAGAAATGGAGAGGAACCCTGAGGTTCCTGCCTCAACTAGAGAAGAGGCCCTCTTCCATTGAACCAAACTCAGTGGTGTCCCGAGAGGCCCCTCCCAACACCACAGTATCCCTGAATTCTCAGAGGCTCCCTGAGAAGCTACCTGAGGTCACTGGCACAAGTCGAGGGAACCCAGAGTTTCCTGAAGTAACCCGAGAAAGACTTGGAGAGTCCTTTTTCAACGTCTCTTGATGCCCGATTCCCCTACCATGACTCCAGAGCAAGGACGCGCTCCCCTCGCCACAAGCAGGAAAACTGACTTCCCTAGTACCACACAAGAGGCTCCCTGAGTACCCCCATCGTACCTCGTGAGAAAACCCACAGTGGCGCCGCAGTTCGAGAAAAACCACAAGATGCCCCCGTCAAGGAGAGATGGGGGCCTTCTTTTCCTGCCTGACCTGGAGAACAATTCCTGGTCCTCTCTCCAAACTTCACAGGAGTATTGACTCCCTTTAGGCCACTCAGTTGGGTCCAAGAAATACCCGGTGCGACTCGAGAGGAGAGCGGAGTCCTTTGCTTCCCTGGAGACGAGGCCTGACTCCCCGGGTGAGTTTGGAATGCAACCCCGAGATCCCTGTCGCCCCTGGAGTGGAACATTTTGTCCTAGACACAAGCCTAGATGAGGTCTATTTTGCCCTACAGTGACTCGAGAGCAACCTCCATCTCTCCCTCACAATTTGAATGGAAGATTGGTCTTCCCACGGTCAACACAAGAGGAAGTCTAAATTTCCCATCGTAATTCGAGAATTCAGCCTCAAGTCTTAAAAACCATGTGGTTCCCCGTTCATCGCAATATGAGGCCCTTGCCAGCTTGAGTCTCAAGAGAAGTCCCACGTTCCATCTTAAAGTTCGAAATGCTACTTGGCACCCTTGATGCGACCCCAAAGTTCCCCAACATACAGGTCTCACTCCAGGGGAACACCGAAGTCCCCGGTGTCTCCAGGGAAGTCCCATGTTCCGTCCTTAAGTGCGAAATGGTACTTGACACCCTTGATGCGACCGCAAAAGTTCCCCGACACGCTGGGTTCCCTCGAGGGGAACACCGAGGGTCCCGGCACCACATCATCTGAGCCCCTTCTCTCTTCCTGATCGCGACAGGAGAGTCGATTCCCCTGCGTGGTCTGGAAGGGATTCCCGGCCTTCCTGGCGCACCTCAGGATGAGGCCGGTCTCAGGACGAAATTCGAGACTAGCCACGTGTGAGGTGCCACGTGCCGAACGACCCCGATTTTCCGGTCCGCTCTTGATTAGAACCCGATGCCCGGACAGCTCTTCGAAGGCAACCCTGTGGGTGAAGGCACAACACGAAGGGGCACTGACACCCCCGTGCATCATCCGGAAAAACCCGCAGGGTCTACACACAGCTCGACAAGGGGCCTGAGACTCCCGGAACAACTCGAGAGGCAACCAGAATTCCATTCCTCAGACAAGACGAGGCATGACTCTCCTGTCCCAACACTGCAGGGACCGTGCAGTAGGAGTCCGAAACCGAGAGGAAGCCTGAGGTTCCTGCCTCCCCTCGAGATGAGGCCCTCTACCATTGCGCCGAACCCAGCAGAGTCCCGAGAGGCCCTGCCAACTACACAGCATCCCTCACCTCTCAGAGGCACCGTGGGAAGTTCCCTATAGTCCCCTGCAGAAGTTGAGGGAAACGAGGGTTTCCCGCCGCAACCCGAGAAAGACCTCGAGAGTCCATCTTCAACGCCTCTTGAGGACCTAGCCGCTTCCCATGACTCTTGAGTGATGACCAGCTCCCCCTCGCCATGGGCATGGAGACCTGACTTCCCTGGCGCCGCACGAAAGGCTCCCTGAGATCCTCGTCGTGCCTCGTGAGAAAACCCCCATGGGCGCAGCAGCCAGAGGAAACCCATGAGACGCCCCCGTCATCGCGAGATGAGGGCCTTCTTTTCCTGCCTGGCCTGGAGAGCAATCCCGAGTCCTCTCTCCAAACTGAAGAGGAGGCTCGACACCCTTGAGTCCACTCAGTGGGCTCCAAGAGATCCGCGTCGCGACTCGAGAGGAGAGCGGAGTCCTTGGCTTCCTCTCGAGACGAGGCCTGACTCCCCGGGGGAGCCTGGAATGCAACCCCGAGATCCCTGCCTTCCCTGGAGAGGAATATTAGGTCCCGGACACACGCCTAGGTGAGGTCTCTTTGGCCCTGTAGTGACTCGAGCAGAACCCCCAGCTTTCCATCGCAACTCGAATTGAAGACTGGGCTTTCCAGGGCCAACCCAAGAGAGACCTAAATTCCTGTCGTTTTCGAGAATCCCGATGCAACTCAAGAAAAACGACGTGGTTCCAACGTCTTCACAGGATGAAGCCCTTGCCCGCTACAGCGTCTCCAGGGAAGTCCCATGTTCCGTCCTGAAGTGGGAAACGGTACTTGGCTCCCTTGATGCGACCTCTAAAGTTCCCTGAAACGCCGGGTTCCCTCGAGTGGAACACCGAGGGTCCCGGCACCACTTCATCTGAGCCCCATCTCCCCTCCTGATAGCGACAGGAGAATCGATTCCCCTACTTTGTGTGGAAGGGTTTCCCGGCCTTCCCGGCGCACCTCAGGATGATGCTGGTCTCACGAGGAAAATCGAGATGAGCCACGTGGGTGGTGCCACATGCAGAATGACCCCGATTTCCCGGTCCGCTCTTGAAATGAACCCGATGCCCGGACACCTCTTTGAAGGCAACCCTGTGGGGGAAGGCACAAAATGAAGGGGCAATGACACCCCCGTGCATCTTCTGGAAACACCCGCAGGTTCCACACACAGCTTGTCAAGGGCCCTGAGACCCCCTGAACGACTCGAGAGGCAAGCGGGGTTCCCTTCCTCAGACAAGACGAGGCCTGACTCTCCTGTCCCAACTCTGCAGGGACCCTGCGGTCGGAGTCTGAAAGGGAGAGGAAGCCTGAGGTTCCTGCCTCCCCTCGAGGTGAGGCCCTCTTCCCTTGCGCCAGACCCAGCGGAGTCCCGAGGGGCCCCGCCACCTCCACAGGATCCCTCGCCTCTCAGAGGCACCCTGGGAAGTTCCCTAAGGTCCCCGGCAGAAGGCGAGGGAAACGAGGGTTTCCCGCCGCCCCCTGAGAAAGACCTCGAGAGTCCTTCTTCAACGCGTCTCGAGGTCCTAATCCCCTCCCTGGACTAGAGAGCAAAGATGCGCTCCCCCTCGCCTCGCCCATGGAAACCTGGCTTCCCTGGCGCCGCACTAGAGGCTCCTGAGATCCTCGTCGTGCCTTGTGAGAAAACCCCCACGGGCGCCGCAGCTCGAGGAAACCCCTGAGACGCCCCCGTCCTCTCGAGGTGAGGGCCCTCTTTTCCTGCCTGGCCTGGAGAGCAATCCCGAGTCCTCTCTCCAAACTGAAGAGGTGGCTTGACTCCCTTGAGGCCAGTCTGTGGGCTCCAAGAGATCCGTGTCGCGGCTCGAAAGGAGAGCGCAGTACTTTGCTTCCCCTCGAGGCGAGGCCTGGCTCCCTGAGGGAGTCTGGAGTGCGACCCTGAGACACTTGTCTTCCCATGAGAGGACTATTAGGTCCTGGACACACGCCTAGATGAGGTCTCTTTGGTCCTGCAGTGACTCGAGCACAACCCCCAGCTTTCCCTCGCAACTCGAAAGGAAGTTTGGGCTTCCCAGGGCCAACCCAAGAGGAAGCCTGAAATCCCCGTCGTAACTCGAGAATCCCGCCGCAACTCGAGAAAAACCACGTGGTTCCATCGTCTTCGCAGCATGAGCCCCTTGCCCGCCACAGCGTCTCAAAAGAAGTCCCACGTTCCCACTGAAGTGCAAAACGGTACTTGGCACCCATGATGGCACCCCCAAAGTTCCCCAACATATATGCCTCACTCGAGGGGAACACCCATGTTCTCCACACCACATCCTTTGGGCCCCTTCTCCCCTCCTGATTGCAACAGGAGTGTCGATTCTCCTACTTTGTCTGGAAGGGGTTACCGATCTTCCCAGCGCACCTCAGGATGAGGCCGGTCTCACAAGGAAATTGGAGATGTAGCCTCGTGGGTGATGCCACATGCGGAAAGACCCCATTTTCTGGTCCGCTATTAATAAGAACCCGATGCCCGTGCACTTCTTCGAATGCATCCCGTTGGATGAAGGCACAACAAGGAGGGGCCCTGCACACCCGTGCATCTTTTGGAAAATTCTGCAGGTTCCACATACAGCTCGACAAGTGACCTGTTACCTCGTGAACAACTCGAGAGGCAAGCTAAGTTTCATTTCTCCACAGAATACGAGGCCTGACTCTCCTGTCCCAACTCTGCAGGAATCCTGAGATCGGAGTCTGAAATGGAGAGGAAACCTGAGGTTCCTTCCTCAACACGAGATGAGGCCCTCTTGCATTATACCACACCCAGTGGTGTCCCGAGTGGCCCCTCCCAACTCCACAGAATCCCTGACTTCTCAGAGGCACCATGTTAAGCTCCCTGAAGTCACCAGCACAAGTCGAGAAAAACCAGGGTTTCCTGCCGCAACCGGAGAAAGACCTTGAGAGTCATTCTTCAACGCCTCTTGAGGCCCGATTCCCCTACCATGACTCCAGGGCAATGACGCGCTCCCCCTCCACACATGCATGGAGACCTGACTTTCTTGTCACCACACGAGAGACTCCCTGAGCTCCCCATCGTATCTTGTGAGAAACCCCATCCTGGCACCGCACCTCGAGAAAATGCACAAGACACCCCCGTCATCACGATATAAGGGCCTTCTTTTCCTGCATGGCCTGGAGAGCAATCCCGAGTCCTCTCTCCAATCTCCACAGGAGGCTTGACTCCCTTTAGGCCACACAATGGGCTCTAAGAGATACCCGTCGCGACTCAAGAGGAGAGGGGAGTCCATTCATTACCCTCTTGAAGAGGCCTGACTCCTCGGGAGGATCTGGAATGCAACTCCGAGATCCCTGTTGCCCCTTGAAAGGAACATTAGGTCCTAGACACAAGCCTAGATGAGGTCTCTTTTGCCCTGCAATAACTCGAGCCAACCCCCAGCTCTAGCTCTCAACTCGTATGGAAATTTGGACTTCCCTGGGCCAGCACAAGAGGAAGCCTGAATTCCCTGCCGCAACTCGAGAAAAACCACGTGGTTCCCCCGTCATCACAAGATGGGGCCCGTGCTCACTACAGCGTCTCAAGAGAAGTCCCACGTTCCGTGTTGAAGTGCGAAACGTTACTTGGCACCCTTAATGCGACCCCAAATGTTCCCCAACACACCGGTTTCATTTGAGGGGAACACCGAGGTTCCCGGCACCACTTCTTTTGAGCCCCTTCTCCCCTCCTGATAGCGACAAGAGGGTCGATTCCCCTGCTTTGACTTAAAGGAGTTCCCGACATTCACGGCGCACCTCAGGATGAAGCCGGACTCATGGGAAATTTCGAGACGTGGCCTCGTGGGGGGTGCCACATGCCGAAAGACCCCGATTTCCCAGTACACTCTTGAGAAGAACCCGATGACCAGACACCTCTTTGAAGACAACCCTGTGGATGAAGGTACAACAAAAGGGGCACTGACACCCCTGTGCATCGTCCAGAAAAACCCGCAGGTTCCACATACAGCTCTACAAGAGGCCTGTCACCCCGTGAACAACTCGAGATGCAAGCGGATTTCCATTCCTCCACACAAGATGAGTCCTGACTCTCCTCTCCCATCTCTGCAGGAACATGCGATCTGAGTCAGAAATGAAGAGGAAACCTGATGTTCCTGCTTTATCTAAAGATGATGCCTTTTTCCATTTCACCAAACCCAGTGGAGTTCCGAGAGGTCACTCCCAACTCCACAGTATCCCTGATTTCTCAGAGGCACCTGAGAAGCTCCCTGACGTAACATGCATGAGTCGAGGGAACACATGGTTTCCTGCCACAACCTGAGAAAGACATTGAGAGTCCTTCTTCAATGCGTCTTGAGGTCCAAATCCCCTATCATGACAAGAGAGCAATGACGCACTCCCCCTCGCCACGCACATGGAGACCTGACTTCCCTGGCGCCACACAAGATGCTCCCTGAGCTCCCAGCATACCACGTGGGAAACACCACACTTGTGCCTCAGCTCGAGAAAACCCACGAGATGCCCCTGTCATCGCGAGATGAGGGCCTTCTTTTTCTGCATGGCCTGGAGAGCAATATCGAGTCCTCTCTCCAAAATCCACAGGAAGCTTGGCTCCCTGTAGGCCACTCAGTGGGCTCCAAGAGATATCCGTCTCGACTCGAGAGGAGAGTGGAGTCATTTGCTTCCCCTCGAGATGAGGCCTGACTCCCCGGGTGAGTCTGGAATGCAACCCCGAGATCCCTGTCGCCCCTGGAGAGGAACATTAGATCCTGGACACAAGCCAAGATGAGGTCTCTTTTTCCGTACAGTGACTCGTGCGCAATCCCCAGCTCTCCCTCGCAACTCGAATTGAAGATTGGACTTCCCTGGGCCAACACAAGAGGAAGCCTGAAATCCCCGTCGTAACTCGAGAATCCCGCCGTAACTCGAGAAAAACCAAGTGGTTCCCCCATCATCGCAATATGAGGCACTTTCCCGCTACAGCATCTCAAGAGTAGTCCCACGTTCCATCTTGAAGTGCGAAACAGTACTTGGCACCCTTGATGCGACCCCAAAAGTTCCCCAACATACCGGTCTCACTTGAGGGGAACACCGAAGTTCCCGGCACCATTTCTTTTGAGCGCCTTCTCCCCTCCTGATCACGACAGGAGGGTCGATTCCCCTGCTTTGTCTGCAAGGGTTTCCCGACCTTAACGGCGCACCTCAGGATGATGCCGGTCTCACGAGGAAGTTCGAGACGTAGCCTCGTGGGTGGTGCCACATGCCGAAAGACTCCAATTGCCCGGTCCGCTCTTGATAAGAACCCGATGCCTGGACACCCCTTAGAAGGCAACCCTGTGGATGAAGGCACAACACGAAGGGGCACAGACACACCCGTGCATCATCCGGAAAAACCTACAGGTTCCACACACAGCTGGACACGTAGTCTGTCACCCCGTGCACAACTCGAGAGGCAAGCTGAGTTCCATTCTCCACACAGGATGAGGCCTGACTCTCCTGTCCCAAATCTGCTGGGACCCTGCAATCTGAATCAGAAATGGAGAGGAACCCTGAGGTTCCTTCCTCAACTCGAGATGAGGCCCTCTTCCATAGCACCAAAACCACTGGAGTCCCTAGAGGTCCCTCCAACCCACAGTATCCCTGATTTCTCAGAGGCACCCTGACAAGCTCCCTGAGATCTCCAGCACAAGTCGATGGAACCCAGGGTTTCCTGCCGCAACCCGAGAAAGACTGGATAGTCCTTCTTTGATGCGTCTTGAGGCCCGATTGCCCTACCATGTCTCAAGAGCAATGAAGCGCTCCCAGTACCCACACGCATGGAGACTTAACTTCCCTGGCACCTCACGAGAGGCTCCCTGAGGTCCCCGTCGTACCTCGTGAGAAACCCCACACTGGCGCTGCAGCTCGAGAAAACCCACGAGACGCCCCCGTTATCGTGAGATGAGGGCCATCATTAACTGCATGGCCTGGAGGACAATCCCGAGTCGTCTCTCCAAACTCCACGGGAGGCTTGACTCACTAAGGCTACTCAGTGCGCTCAATAGGTACCCGTCGCGACTCGAGAGGAAAGCGGAGTACTTTGCTTCCCCTAGAAACAAGGCCGGACTTCCCGGGTGAGTCTGGAATGCCACCCCGAGATCCCTGTCACCCCTGGAGAGGAATATTCGGTCCTGGACACAAGCCTAGATATGGTCTATTTTGCCCCGCAGTGACTCGAGTGGGATCCCAGCTCACCCTCGCAACTCGAATGAAAGATTGGACTTCCATGGGCCAACACAGGAGGAAATCTGAATTCCCCGTCGAAACTCGAGACTCCCGCCGCAATGTGAGAAAAACCACGTGGTTCACTCGTCATCCCAAGATGAGGCCCTGGCCCGCTACAGCGTCTCAAGTGAAGTCCCACGTTCCGTCTTGAAGTGCGAAATGCTACTTTTCACCCTTGATGTAACCCCAAAAGTTCCCCGACACACCGTTCTCACCGAGGGGAACACCGAATTTCCCGGCACCACTTCATCTGATCACTTTCTTCCCTCCTGATCACGACAGGAGGGTAAATTCCCCTGCTTTGTCTGGAAGGAGTTCCCGCCCATCCCGGCGCACCTAAGGATGAGGCCTTTCTCAGGAGGAAATTCGAGACGTAGCCTCGTGGGTGGTGCCACATGCCGAAAGACCCCGATTGTGTGGTCCGCTCTGGATAAGAACCCGATGCCCGGACACCACTTCGAAGGCAACCCTGTGGATGAAGGCACAACAGAAGGGTTACTAAAACTCCCGTGCATCGTCCGGAAAAACCCGCAGGTTCTACACACAGCTCGACAAGTGGAATGTCACCCCGTGAACAACTCGATAGGCAAGCCAAGTTCGTTTCCTCCACACAAGACGAGGCCTGACTCTCCTGTCCCAACTCTTCAGGGACCCTGCCATCCGAGTCAGAAATGGAGAGGAAACCTGAGGTTCCTGCCTCAACTCGAGATGAGGCCCTCTTGCATTGCACCAAACCCAGATGAGTCGCGAGAGGCCCCTCCCAACTCCACAGTATCCCTGAATTCTCAGAGGCACCTTGAGAATCTACCTGAGGTCACCGGCACAAGTCGAGGGAACCCAGGGTTTCCTGCTGTGACCCAAGAAAGACCTTGAGAGTCCTTCGGCGCGTCTTGAGGCCCGATTCCCCTACCATGACTCGAGAGCAAAGACCCGCTCCCCATCGCCATGCGCATGGAGACCTGACTTCCCTGATGCCTGAAGAGAGTCTCCCTGAGCTCCCCGTCGTACCTCTTTGGAAACACCATTCAGGCACCGCAGCTCGAGAAAACCCACAATACGCCCCTGTCATCACGAGATGAGGGACTTCTTTCCTGCCTGGCATGGAGAGCAAAACCGAGTCCTCTCTCCAGACTCCACAGGAGGCTTGACTCTCTTTAGGCCTCTCAGTTGGCTCCAAGAGATACCTGTCAGGACTTGAAGGGAGAGCAGAGTCCTTTGCTTCCCCTCGAGACGAGGCCTGACTCCCCGTGTGAGTCTGGAATGCAACCCCGAGTTTCTGTCGCACCTGGAGAGGAAAACTCGGTCCTGGACACAAGCCTAGATGAGGTCTATTTTGCACTGCAGTTACCAGAGAGCAATCGCCAGCTCTTCCTCGCAAATCGAATGGAAGATTGGACTTCCCTGGGCCAATACAATTGGAAGCCTGAATTCGACATCGTAACTTGAGAATCCCACCGAAACTCGAGAAAATCCACGTGGTTCCCCCATCAGCGCTAGATGAGGCCCTTGCCCGCTACAGCGACTCAAGAGAAGTCCCACGTTCTGTCTTGAAGTGCGAAACGGTACTTGGCACCCTTGATGCAATCTCAAAATTCCCCGACATACCGGTCTCACTCGAAAGGAACACCGAGGTTCCCGGAACCACTTCATTTGAGCTCCTTCTCCCCTCGTGATCGCGACAGGAGTGTCGATTCCCCTGCTATGTCTGGAAGGGGTTCCCGACCTTTCCAGCGCGCCTAAGGATGAGGCAGGTCTCACGAGGAAATTCGAGACATAGCCTCGTGGGTGGTGCCACAAGCCGAAAGACCCCGATTTCCCGGTCTGCTCTTGATAAGAACGTGATGCCCTGACACCTTTACGAAAGAAAACCTGTGGATGAAAGCACAACACGAAGGGGCACTGACACCCCCGTGCATTGTCCAGAAAAACCCGCAGGTTACAAACACAGTTCGACAAGTGGTCTGTCACCCCGTGAACAACTCGAGAGGCAAGTGGAGTTCCATTCCTCCACACAAGACGAGACCTGATTTTCTGTACCAACTCTGCAGGAAAAATGCGATCCGAGTCAGTACCGGCGCCAGGAAACCCAGGAGAGGAAACATGAGGTTCCTGCCTCCACTCGAGATGAGGCTCTCATCCATTGCACCAAACCCAGTGGACTCCCGAGAGGCCCCTCCCAACTCCACAGTACCCCTGACTTCTCAGAGGCACCCGGAGAAGCTCCATGAGGTCACCGGCACATGTCGAGGGAACCCAGGGTTTCCTGCCACAATGGGAAAAAGACCTCGAGAGTCCTACTTCAACGTGTCTTGAAGCCCGAATCTGCTTCCATGGCTCTATAGAAATGACACGCACCCCCTCGCCACGCACATGGAGACCTGACTTCCCTGGTGACATAAGAGAGGCTCCCTGAGCTCCCCATCATACCTCGTGAGAAACCCCACACTGACGCCGCAGCTCGAGAAAACCCACCATACGCCCCTGTCATCGCGAGATGAGGGCCTTCTTTTCCTGCATGGCCTGGAGAGGAATCCCGAATCCTCTTTCCAAACTCCACAGGAGGCTTGACTCCCTTTAGGCCACTTAGTGGGCTCCAAGAGATACCCGTCGCGACTCGAGAGGAGAATGGAGTCCTTTGCTTCCCCTCGAGACAAGGCCTGACTCACCAGGTGGGTCTGGAATGCTACGCTGAGATCCCTGTCTCCCCTGGAGAGGAACATTAGGTCCTGGAAACAAGCCTAGATGAGGTCTCTTTTGCCCTTCTGTAACTCGAGAGCAATCCCCCGCTCTCCCTAACAACTCGAATGGAAGATTGGACTTCCCTGGGCCAACACAAGAGGAAGCCTGAATTCCCCTTCGTAACTCGAGAATCCTGCCGCAACTTGAGAAAAAGCACTTGGTTCCCTTGTCATCGCAAGATGAGGCCCTTGCCCGCTACAGCTTCTCAAGAAAAGTCCCACGTTCCGTCTTGAAGTGCAAAACGATACTTGACACCCTTGATGTGACCCCAAAAGTTCCCCGAAATATCGGTCTCACTCGAGGTGAACACCGAGGTTCCCGGCACCAGTTTATCTGAGCCCCTTCTCCCCTCCTGTTCGTGATAGGAGGGTCACTTCCCCTGCTTTGTTTGTAAGGGGTTCCCAACCTTCACGGGGCACTTCAGGATGAGGCCGGTCTCACGAGGATATTCGAGACGTAGCTCGCGGGTGGTGCCACATGCCAAAAGACTATGATTTCCCGGTACGCTCTTGATAAGAACCCGATGCCTGGACACCTCTTCGAAGGCAACCCTGTGGATGAAGGCACAACACAAAGGGGCACTGACACCCTCGTGCATCGTCTGGAAAAACCCGCAGGTTCCACATACAGCTCAACAAGTGGCTTGTCATCCCTGAAGAACTCGAGAGGCAAGTGGGGTTTCATTCCTCTACACAAGACGAGGCCTGACTCTCCTGTCCCAACTCTGCAGGGACTTTGCGATCCGAATCAGACCAGCGCCAGTGACGTCACGAGAGGAACGCTGAGGTTCCTGTCTCCACTCGAGATTAGGACCTCTTCCATTGCACGAAACCCAGTGGAGTCCCGAGAGACGCGTCCCAGCTCCACAGTATCCCTGACTTCTCAGAGGCACCCTGAGAAGCTCCCTGAGGTCACCAGCACAATTCGAGTGAACCCAGGGTTTACTGCCGCCACCATATAAAGAACTCAAGAGTCCTTCTTCAACGCGCTTTGAGGCCTGATTCCCCTACCATGACTCGAGGGCAATGACGCGCTCCCTCTGCTACACTCATGAAGCCCTGACTTCCCTGGCGCCACACGAGAGGCTCCCTGAGCTCCCCGTCATACCTCGTGAGAAACCCCACACTGGCGCCGCAGATAGAGAAAACCCACGAGACGCCCCCGTTTTCGCGACATGACGGCCTTCTTTTCTAGCATGGCCTGGAGAGCAATCCCGAGTCCTCTCTCCAAACTCCACAGTAGGCTTGACTCCCTTTTGGTCACTCAGTGGATTCCAAGACATACCCGTCGCGACTCGAGAGGAGAGCGGAGTCTTTTCCTTCCCCTCGAGGCGAGGCCTGACTCCTCGGGTGAGTCTGATATGTGAACCGGAGATCCCTGTCGCACCTGGAGAGAAACATTAGGTCCTGGACACAAGCCTAGATGAGGTCTCTTTTTTCCTGCAGTGACTCGAGAGCAATCCCCAACTCTCCCTCGCAACTCGAATGGAAGACTGGACTTCCCTGGGCCAACAGAAGAGGAAGCCTGAATTTCTCGTTGTAACTCAAGAATCCCGCCACAACTCAAGAAAAACCACGTCGTTCCCTCTTCATTGCAAGATGCGGCCATTGCCGCTACAGCGTCTCAAAAGAAGTCTTACTTTCCATCTTGAAGTGCTATACGGTACTTGGCACCTTTGATGCGACCCCAAAAGTTCCCCAACACACTGGTCTCACTGGAGGGGAATACCGAGGTTCCCGGCATCACCTCATCTGTGCCCCTTCTCCCCTCCTGATCGAGACAGGAGGGTCGATTCCCCTGCTTTGTCTGCAAGGGGTTCCGACCTTCCCGGCGCACCTCAGGATGAGGCCGGTCTCACTAGGAAATTCGAGACGTAGCCTGGTGGGTGGTGCCACATGCGGAAAGACCCCGATTTCCCGGTCCGCTCTTAATAAGAACCCGATGCCCTGGCACCTCTTCGAAAGCAAACCTGTGGATGAATGCACAACACGAAGGGGTACTGACATCCCCATGCATAGTACGGAAAAACACGCAGATTCCAAACACAGATCAACAAGTGTCCTGTCATCCCTTGAAGAACTAGAGAGGCATGCGGAGTTCCGTTCCTCCACACAAGAGAAGGCCTGACTCTCCTTTCCCAACTCTGCAGGGACCGTGCGATCGGAGTCAGAAATGTAGATGAAACCTGACGTTCCTGCATCAACTCGAAATGAGGCCCTCTTCCATTGTGCCATACCCAGTGGAGTCCCAAGAGGCCCCTCCCAACTCCACAGTATCCCTGACTTCTCAGAGGCACCCTCAGAAGCTCTCTGCGGTCACTGACACAAGTCGAGTGAGCCCAGGGTTTCCTGCTGCATTCTGAGAAAGACCTCGAGAGTCCTTCTTTACCGCGTCTTGAGGCCTGATACCCTACCATGACTGGAGAGCAATGACGCATTTCCCTTGCCACGCCCATTGAAACCTAACTTCCCTGGCGCCACACGAGAGGCTCCCTGCGCTCCCCGTCCTACCTCATGAAAACCCCACACTGGCACCGCCGCTCGAGGAAACTCACAAGACGCCCCCGTCATCGTAAGATGAGGGCCTTCTTTTCCTACATGACCTAGAGAGCAATCCCGAGTCCACTCTCCAAACTCCACTGGAGGCCTGTCTCCCTTTAGGCCACTCAGTAGCCTCCAAGAGATACACGTCGCTACTCTAGAGGAGAGCGGTGTCCGTTGCTTCCCCTAGAGCCGAGTCCTGACTACTTGGGTGAGCCTGGAATGGGATCCCGAGATCCGTGTCGCCCCTGTAGAGGAAAACTCGGTCCTGGACACAAGCCTAAATGAGGTCTTTTTTGTCCTGCATTGACTCAAGTGCAATCCCCAGCTCTCCCTCGCAACTCGAATGGATGATTGGACTTCCCTGGGCCAACACAAGAGGAAGCCTGTATTCCCCGTTGTAATTCGAGAATCCCGCGGCAACTGGAGAAAAACAATGTGGTTCCTCCGTCATCGAAATATGAGGCCTCTGTCAGCTATAGCCTCTCCAGGGAAGTCCCATGTTCCGTCTTGAAGTGTGAAACGGTACTTGGCACCCTTGATGCCACCCCCAAATTTCCCTGACACCCCGGTCTCACTCGAGGAGAACATGGAGGTTCCCAGCACCGCTTCAGCTGAGCCTCTTCTCCCCTCCTGATGGCGACAGGAGGGTCGATTCCCCTGCTTTGTCTGGAAGGGGTTCCCAGACTTCCCGGCGAACCTCAGGATGAGGCCAGTCTCACGAGGGAATTCGAGACGTAGCCTCGTGTGTTGTGCCACATGCCGAAAGACCCCGATTTCCTGGTCCGCTATTGATAAGATCCCGATTCCCAGTCACCTCTTCGAAGGTAACCCTGTGGATGAAGGCACAACACGAAGGGGCACTGACACCCCTGTGCATTGTCCCCCAAAACCGCAGGTTCCACATACAACTCGACAGGTGGCCTGTCATCCCGTGAACAACTCGAGAGGCAAGCGGAGTTCCATTACTCCACACAAGACGAGGTCTGACTCTCCTGTCCCAACTCTGCAGGGACACTGCTATCCGAGTCAGAAATGGAGAGGAACCCTGACGTTACTGCCTCAATCCGAGATTAGGTCCTCTTCAATTGCACCAGTCCCTGTGAATTTCCGAGAAGCCCCTCTCAACTCCACAGTATCCCTGACTTCTCTGAGGAACCCCGCTAAGTTCCCTGAGGTTATGGGCACAAGTCGAGGGAACCCAGGGTTTCCTGCCACACCCCGAGAAAGACCTCGAGAGTTCTTCTTCGAAGCGTCTTGAGGCTCGATTCCCCTACCATGACTCGAGAGCAATGAGGCGCTCCCCCTCGCCACGTCCATGGAGACCTGACTTCCGTGGCACCACAGGAGTCTCCCTGAGCTCCCCGTCCTATCTCGTGAGAAACCCCAACCAGGCACTGCACCTTGAGAAAACCCACGAGACGGCCCCGTCATCCCGAGATGAGGGCCTTCTTTTCCTGCATGGCCTAGACAGCAATCCCGAGTCCTCTGTCCAAACTCCACAGGAGGCTTAACTCCATTTAGGCCACTCTTGGGCTCCAAGGGATACCGGTCGCGACTCGAGAGGAGAGCGGAGTCCATTCATTCCCTTCGAGATGAGGCCTGACTCCCCGGGTGAGTCTGGAATGCAACCCCGAGATCCCTGTCGCCCCTGGAGAGAAAAACTCGGTCCTGGACACAAACCTAGATGAGCTCTATTTTGCCCTGCAGTGACTCGAGAGCAATCTCCAGCTCTCACTTGCAACTCGAATGGAAGATTGGACTTCCCTGGGCCAACACAAGAGGAAACCTGTATTCCCCGTCGTAACTCAAGAATCCTGCTGCAACTCGAGAAAAAACACGTGGGTCCCCTGTTAGCGCTAGATGAGGCCCTTGCCCACTACAGCGTCTCAAGAGAAGTCCCAGGTTCCATCTTGAAGTGTGAAACGGTACTTGGCACCCTTGATGCAACCCGGAAAGTTACCTGACTTACCAGTTTCACTCAAGGGGAGCACCGAGGTTCCCGGCACTACTTCATCTGAGCCCTTTCTCTCCTCCTGATCCCGAAAGGAGGGTCGATTCCCCTGCTTTGTCTGGAAAGGGTTCCCGGACTTTCCTGCGCGCCTCAGGATGAGGCCGATCTCACGAGGAAATTCGAGACGTAGCCTCGTGGGTGGTGCAACATGCTGAAAGACCCCGATTTCCCGGTCCGCACTTGAGGAGAACCCGATGCCCGGACACCTCTTCGAAGGCAACCCTGTGGATGAAGGCACAACAGGAAGGAGCACTGACGCCCCCGTGCATCTCCGAAAAACCCTCAGGTTCCACACACATCACGAAAAGTGGTGTCATCCTTGAACAACTTGAGATGTAAGCGGAGTTCCATTCCTCCGCAGAACACGAGACCTGACACTCCTGAGCAAACTCAGCAGGGACCCTGCTATCTGAGTCAGATCCGGCTCCAGGAAGTCAGGAGCAGAACCCTGAGGTTCCTGCCTCAACTCGAGATGAGGCCCTCTTCCATTGCACCAAACCCAGAGGAGTCCCGAGAGGCCTCTCCCAAATCCACAGTATCCCTGACTTCTCAGAGGCACCCTGAGAAGCTCCCTGAGGTCACCGGCACAAGTCAAGGGAACCCAGGGTTTCCTGCCGCAACCCTAGAAAGACATCGAGAGTCCTTTTTCAACCCGTCATGAGGCCCGATTCCCCTACCCTGACTGGAGAGCAATGACGCGCTCCCCCTTGCCCCGCCCATGGAGACCTGACTTCCCTGTTGCCACCCGAGAGGCTACCTGAACTCCCCGTCGTACCTCGTGAGAAACACCACACTGGCGCCGCAGCTCGAGAAAACCCACGAGACGCCCCTGTCATGGTGAAATGAGGCCCTTCTTTCCTGCATGACCTGAAGAGCAATCCCGAATCCTCTCTCCAAACTCCAAAGGAGGCTTGACTCCCTTTAGGTCACTCAGTGGGCTCCAAGAGATACCCGTCGATACTCAGGAGGAGAGCGGTGTCCTTTGCTTCCCCTCGAGATGAGGCCTGACTACGAGGGTGAGTCTGGAATGCAACCCTGGATCCCTGTCGCCCCTGGAGAGGAACGTTAGGTCCTGGACAAAAGCCTAGATGAGGTCTCTTTGGCCCTGCAGTGACTCAAGCGCAACCCCTAGCTTTCCCTTGCAACTCGAATGGAAGATTGGCCTTTCTGGGCCAACACAAAAGGAAGCCTGAATTTCCAGTCGTAATGCGAGAAACCCGCTGCAAATCGAGAAAAATCACGTGGTTCCCCGTATTACAAGATGAGGCCCTTGCCCCCTACAGCATCTCAAGAGAAGTCTCACATTCCGTCTTGAAGTGAAAAACAGTACTTGGCACCCTTGATGCGACCCCAAATGTTCCCCTATATACCGATCTCACTAGAGGGGACACTGAAGTTCCCGGCACCACTTCATCTGAGGCCTTTCTCCTCTCCTGATTGCGATAGGAGGGTCGATTCCACTGCTTTGTCTCGAAGGGTTTCCCGACCTTCCCGGCGCACCTGAGGATGAGGCCGGTCTCACGAGGAAATTCGAGACGTAGCCTCGAGGGCCATACTACATGCCGAAAGACCCCGATTCCATGGTCCACTTTTGATCAAAACCAGACTCCTGGACACCTCTTCGAAGGCAAGCCTGTGGATGAAGGCACAACACGTAGGGGCACTGACACCCCGTGCATCTTCCGGAAAAACCCGCAGGTTCCTCACACAGCTCCACAAGTGGTCTGTCACCTCGTGAACAACTCGAGAAGCAAGCGGAGTTCCATTCCTCCACACAAGACGATGCCTGACTCTCCTGTCACAACTCTAGGGACCTTGCACACCGAGTCAGAAAAGGAGAGGAAGCCTGAGGTTCCTCCCTCCACTCAAGACGAGGCCCTTTTCCATCGCCGCAAAACCAGTGGAGTCCCGAGAGGCCCGTCCCAAATCCACAGTATGCCTGACTTCTCAGAGGCACTCTGAGAAGCTCCCTGAGGTCACAGGCACAAGTCAAGGGAACCCTGGGTTTTATGCAGTGACCCGAGAAAGACCTCGAGAGTCCTTCTTCAACCCGTCTTGAGGCCCGATTACCCTACCATGACTCGAGAGCAATGACGAGCTCCCCCTAGCCATCTCATGGGGACCTGACTTCCCTGGCGCCACACGAGAGGCTCCCTGAGCTCCCTCTCATACCTCGTCAGAAACCCGGCACTAGCGCGGCAGTCTAGAAAACCCACGAGACGCCGCCATCATCGCGAGATGAGGGCCTTCTTTTCCTGCATGGCCTGGAGAGGAATCCCGAGTCCTCTATCCAAACACCACAGGAGGCTTGACTCCCTTTAGGGCACACAGTGGGCTCCAAGAGATACCCATCGCGACTCAAAAGGACAGCGGAGTTCTTTGCTTCCCTCGAGACGAGGCCTGATTCCCCGGGTGAGTCTGGTATGCAACCCCCAGATCACTGTCGCCCCTAGGGACGAACATTAAGTCCTGGACACAAGCCTAGATGAGGTCTATTCTGTCCTGCAGTGACTCGAGAGCAATCCCTAGCTCTCCCTTGAAACTCGAATGGAAGGTAGGACTTCCCTGGTCCAACACATGAGGAAGACTGTATTCCCCGTCGAAACTCGAGAATCCCGCCACAACTCGAGAAACCCCACGTGGTTCACCGTCATCGCAAGATGAGGCCCTTGCCCCCTACAGCGTCTCAAGGGAAGTCCCACGTTCCGTCTTGAAGTGCAAAACAGTATTGGCACCCTTGATGCGACCTCAAAAGTTCCTCGCCACACCGGTCTGACTCAAGGAGAACACCGAGGTTCCCAGCACCACTACATCTGGGCCCCTTCTCCCCTCCTGTTCGCGACAGGAGGGTCGATTCCCCTATTTTGTCTTGAAGGGGTTCCCGCCTTTCCCGGTGCATCTCAGGATGAGGCCGGTCTCACGAGGATATTCGAGACATAGGCACGTGGATGGTGACACATGCCGAAAGACCCCGATTTCCCGGTCCGCTCTTGATAAGATCCCAATGCCCGGACACCTCTTTGAAGATAACCCTTTTGATGAAGGCACAACACGAAGGGGCACTGACACCCCTGGGTATCGTCCGGAGAAACCCACAGGTACCACACACAGCTCGAGAAGTGACCTGTCACCCCGTGAACAACTGGAGAGGCAAGCAGAGTTCCATTCCTCCACACAAGACGAGGCCTGACTCTCCTGTTCGAACTCTGCAGCGAAACTGCGATCCGAGTCAGATCTGGCCCAGGGGAAGTCAGGAGAGGAAACATGAGTTTCCTGCCTCCACTCGAGATGAGGCCCTCTTCCATTGCACCGAACCCAGTGGAGTCCCGAGAGGCCCCTCCCAACTGCACAGTATCCCTGACTTCTCAGAGGCACCCTTAGACCTTCCTGAGATCACTGGCACAAGTCGAGGGAACCAAGGGTTTCCTGCCCCAACCTGTAAAAGACCTCGAGAGTCCTTCTTCAACGCGTCTTGAGGTGTGATTCCCCTACCATGACTCAAGAGCAATGACGCGCTCCCCCTAGCCATGCGCATAGAAACCTGACTTCCCTGGCACCACAGGAGAGGCTCCCTGAGCTCCCAATTATACCTCGTGAGCAACACCACACTGGAGCCGCAGCTCGAGAATACCCACGAGACGCCCCAGTCCTCACGAGATGAGGGCCTTCTTTTGCTGTATGGCCTGGAGAGCAATCCTGAGTCCTCTCTCCAAACTCCACAGGAGGCTTGACTCATTTTAGGCCACACAGTGAGCTCCAAGATATACCCGTCGCGACTTGACAGGAGAGCGGTGTCCTTGGCTTCCTCTCGAGACGAGGCCTGACTCCCCGGGTGAGTCGAGAATACAATGCCGAGATCGCTGTCGCCCCAGCAGAGGAACATTAGGTCCTGGACACAAGCCTAGATGAGGTCTATTTGGCCCTGCAGTGTCTCGAGAGCAATCCCCAGTTCTAACTCGCAATTCGAATGAAAACTGGACTTCCCTCGGCCAGTTGAAGAGGAAGCCTGAATTCCCCATCGTAACTCGAGAATCCCGCCCCAACTCAAGAAAAACCACGTGGTTCCCCCGTCATCGAAAGATGAGGCCCTTGCCCGCTACAGCGTCTCAAGAGAAGTCCCACGTTCCGTATTGAAGAGCGAAAAGTTACTTGGAACCCTTGATGCGACCCCAAAAGTTCCCCGACATACCAGTCTCACTTGAGGAGAACACCGAGGTTCCCGGCACCACTTCATCTGAGACTCTTCTCCCCTCTTGATCGCGACAGGAGGTTCGATTCCCCTGCTTTGTCTGGAAGGCGTTCCCGACCTTCCCGGCGCACATCAAGATGAGGCCAGTCTCACGAGGAAATTCGAGACATAGCCTCGTGGGTGGTGCGACATGCCAAAAGACCCCGATTCCCTGGTCCGCTCTTGATAAGAACCCGATGGCAGAACCCAACTCGAAGGCAATCCTGTGGATCAAGGCACAACACGAAGGGGCAGTGACACCCCGGTGCATCGTCCAGAAAAACCTGCAAGTTCCACATACAAATCGACAAGTGGCCTGTCACCCCATGAACAACGCGAGAGTCAAGCAGAGTTCCATTCCTCCACACAAGACGAGGCCTGACTCTCCTGTCCCAACTCTGCAGGGACTCTTCGATCCGAGTCAGATCCGGCACATTCGAAGCCAGGAGAGGAACCCTGAGGTTCCTGCCTCAACTTGTCATGAGGCCCTCTTCCATTGCACCAAACCCAGTGGAGTTCCGAGAGGCCCCTCCCAACTCCACAGTGACCCTGACTTCTCAGAGGCACGCTGAGAAGCTTCCTGAGGTCACTGGCACAAGTCGATGGAACCCAGGGTTTCCTGCTGCAACCCAAGAAAGACCTCGAGAGTCCTTCTTTAACACGTCTTCAGGCCCAATTCCCCTACCATGACTCGAGAACAATGACGGGCTCCCTCTCACCACGTGCATAGAGACCTGACTGCCCTGGCACCACGTGTGAGGCTCACTGAGCTCCCAGTCTTACTTCGTGAGAAACCCCACACTAGCGCCACAGCTCGAGAAAACCTACGAGATGCCCCGGTCATCGGGAGATGAGGGCCTTCATTTCCTGCATTGCCTGGAGAGCAATCCCGTGTCCTCCCTCCAAACACCAGAGGAGGTTTGACTCCCTTTAAGCCACTCAGTGGGCTCCAAGACATACCCGTCCGACTCGAGAGGAGAGCAGAGTCCTTTGCTTCCCCTCGAGACGAGGCCTGACTCCAGGGTGAGTCTGGAATGCAACCCCGAGATTCCTGTCGCCCCTTGACATGAACATTAGGTTCTGCACACAAGCCTTGGTGGGGTCTCTTTTGCCTTCAGTGACTAGAGCGCTCCTCCAGCTCTTCCTCGAATCTCGAATGGAAGATAAGACTTTTGTGGGCCAACACAAGAGGAAGCATGAATTCGCTGTGGTAACTCAAATATCCCACCGCAACTCGAGAAAAACCAAGTGGTTCCCCAGTCATTCCAAGATGAGTCCCTTTCCCGCTGGAGCACCCCAAGAGAAGTCCCACTTTCCATTTTGAAGAGCGAAACGGTACTTGGAACGTGTTATGCGACCCCAAAAGTTACCCGACATACCTGTCTCACTTGAGGGAAACACCGAGGTTATCAGCAGCACTTCATCTGAGCCACTCTCCCCTCCTGATCGCCACAGGAGGGTCGATTCCTCTGCTTTGTCTGGAAGGGTTTCATGACCTTCGCGGCACAACTCAGGATGAGGCCGGTTTCATGAGGAAATTCGAGACTAGCCACGTGGGTGGTGCCAAATCCTGAACGACCCCGATTTCCCGGTCCGCTCTTCATAAGAACCCGATGCCCGGACAGCTCTTCGAAGGCAACCCTGTGGATGAAGACAAAAACGAAGGGTCACTGACACCCCCGTGCATCGTCTGGAAAAACCTGCAGATTCCACAAACAGTTTGACAAGGGGCCTGAAACCCCATGAACAACTTGAGAGGCAAGCGGAGTTCCATTCCTCAGAAAAGACGTAGCCTGACTCTCCTGTCCCAACTCTGCAGGGACCCCGCGGTCGGAGTCCGAAACGGAGAGGAAGCCTGAGGTTCCTGCCTCCCCTCGAGGTGAGGCCCTCTTCCATTGCGCCATTCCCAGCGGAGTCCTGAGGGGCCCCGCAAACACCACAGGATCACTCGCCTCTCAGAGGCACCCTGGGAAGTTCCCTAAGGTCCCCGGCAGAAGGCGAGGGAAACGAGGGTTTCGCGCCGCTCCCCGAGAAAGACCTCGAGAGTCCTTCTTCAACGCGTCTCGAGGCCCTAGTCCCCTCCCGTGACTGGAGAGCCATGACGCGCTCCCCCTCGCCACGCGCATGGAGACCTGACTTCCCTGGCATCGCACGAGAGGCTCCCTGAGATCCTCGTCGTGCCTCGGGAGAAAACCCCCACGGGCGCCGCAGCTCGAGGAAACCCATGAGACGCCCCCGTCCTCGCGAGCTGAGGGCCTTCTTTTCCTGCATGGCCTGGAGAGCAATCCCGGGTCCTTTCTCCAAATGGAAGAGGAGGCTGCACGCCCTTGAGGCCGCTCAGGGGGCTCCAAGAGACCCGCGTCGCGACTCGAGAGGAGAGCGGAGTCCTTGGCTTCCCCTCGAGACGAGGACTGACTCCCCGGGGGAGCCTGGAATGCAACCCCGAGATCCCTGCCTTCCCTCGAGAGGAAAATTAGGTCCCGGACACACGCCTAGGTGAGGTCTCTTCGGCCCTGCAGTGACTCGAGCGCAACCCCCAGCTTTCCCTCGCAACCCGAGGGGAAGATTGGGCTTCCCAGGGCCAACCCAAGGGGAAGGCTGAGATCCCCGTCGTAACTCGAGAATCCCGCCGCAACTCGAGAAAAACCACGTGGTTCCCACCTCTTTGCAAGATGAGGCCCTTGCCCGCAATGGCGTCTCAAGGGAAGTCCCCTGTTCCGCCCTGAAGGGCGAAACGGTCCCTGACAGCCTTCCTGCGACCCCTAAAAGTTACCCGACAAGCCGGGATCCCTCGAGGGCAACACCGAGTGTCCCGGCACTTCTTCATTTGAGCCCCTTCTCCCCTCCTGATCGCGACAGGAGAGGCGATTCCCCTGCGTGGTCCGGAAGGTGTTCTCGGCCTTCCCGGCGCACCTCAGGATGAGGCCGGTCTCAC
The DNA here is from genome assembly GCF_029407905.1 of Bubalus kerabau. Lineage (NCBI taxonomy): Eukaryota > Metazoa > Chordata > Mammalia > Artiodactyla > Bovidae > Bubalus > Bubalus kerabau. Next base: position 156,055 of record NW_026577883.1, on the reverse strand, counting down.
GAGGAAATTCGAGACGAGCCACGTGGGTGGGGCCACATGCCGAACGCCCCCGATTCCCCGGTCCGCCCTTGAGAAGGACCCGAGGCCCGGACCCCTCTTCGAAGGCAACCCTGTGGGTGACGGCAGAACACGAAGGGGCACTTCCACGCCCGTGCATCGTCCGCAAAGACCCGCGGGTTCCACACACAGCTCGACGAGGGGCCTGAGACCCCCTGAGCAACTCGAGAGGCCAGCGGGGTTCCGATCCTCAGACAAGACGAAGCCTGACTCTCCTGTCCCAACTCTGCAGGGACCCTGCGGTCGGAGTCCGAAACGGAGAGGAAGCCTGAGGTTCCTGCCTCCCCTCGAGGTGAGGCCCTCTTCCGTTGCGCCAGTCCCAGCGGAGTCTCGAGAGTCTCCGCCAACTCCACAGGATCCCTCGCCTCTCAGAGGCTCCCTGGGAAGCTACCTAAGGTCCCCGGCAGAAGGCCAGGAAATGAGGGTTTCCTGCCGTCCCCCGAGAAAGACCTCGAGAGTCCTTCTTCAACGCGTCTCGAGGCCCTAATCCCCTCCCGTGACTCGATAGCCATGACGCGCTCCCCCTCGCCACGCGCATGGAGACCTGACTTCCCTGGCGCCACACGAGAGGCTCCCTGAGATCCTCGTCGTGCCTCGGGAGAAAGCCCCCACGGGCGCTGCAGCTCGAGGAAACCCCTGAGACTCCCCTGTCCTCGCGAGCTGAGGGCCTTCTTTTCCTGCATGGCCTGGAGAGCAATCCCGGGTCCTCTCTCCAAACGGAAGAGGAGGCTGGACTCCCTTGAGGCCGCTCAGGGGGCTCCAAGAGACCCGCGTCGGGACTCGAGAGGAGAGCGGAGTCCTTGGCTTCCCCTCTAGACAAGGCTTGACTCCCCGGAGGGAGCCTGGAATGCAACCCCAAGATCCCTGCCTTCCCTGGAGACGAATATTTGTTCCTGGACACACGCCTAGGTGAGGTCTCTTCGCCCTGCAGTGACCCGAGCGCAACCCCCAGCTTTCCCTCGCAACTCGAGGGGAAGATTGGGCTTCCCAGGGCCAACCCAAGAGGAAGCCTGAGATCCCCGTCGTAACTCGAGAATCCCGCCGCAACTCGAGAATAACCACGTGGTTCTCGCCTCTTGGCAAGATGAGGCCTTGCCCGCGACGGCGTCTCAAGGGAAGACCCCTGTTCCGCCCTGAAGGGCGAAACGGTCCCTGACAGCCTTCCTGCGACCCCCAAATATTCCCCGACATGCCGGGTTCCCTCGAGGGCAACACCGAGAGTCCCGGCACCGCTTTATCTGAGCCCCTTCTCCCCTCCTGATCGAGACAGGAGAGTCGATTCCCCTGCGTGGTCTGGAAGGGGTTCCCGGCCTTCCCGGCGCACTTCAGGACGAGGCCGGTTTCACGAGGAAATCCGAGACGAGCCCCGTGGGTGGTGCCACATGCCGAACCACCCCGATCTCCCGGTCCGCTCTGTATCAGGACCTGATGCCCGGACCCCTCTTCGAAGGCAGCCCTGTGGGTGAAGGCACAACACGAAGGGGCACTGACACCCCGTGCGTTGTCCGGAAACACCCGCAGGTGCCACACACAGCTCGACAAGTGGAATGTCACCCCGTGAACAACTTGATAGGCAAGCGGAGTTCAATTCCTCCACACAAGACGAGGCCTGACTCTCCTGTCATAACTCTTCAGGGACCCTGCCATCCGAGTTAGAAATGGAGAGGAAACCTGAGGTTCCTGCCTCAACTCGAGATGAGGCCCTCTTCCATTGCACCAAACCCAGATGAGTCGCGAGAGGCCCTTCCCAAATCCACAGTATCCTTTAATACTCAGAGGCACCTTGAGAGTCTACCTGAGGTCACCAGCACAAGTCAAGGGAACCCAGGGTTTCCTGCTGCGACCCGAGAAAGACCTTGAGAGTCCTTCGGCGCGTCTTGAGGCCCGATTCCCCTACCATGACTCGAGAGCAAAGACCCGCTCCCCATCGCCATGCGCATGGAGACCTGACTTCCCTGACGCCTGAAGAGTGTCTCCCTGAGCTCCCCGTCGTACCTCTTCGGAAACCCCATTCAGGCACCGCAGCTCGAGAAAACCCACGATACGCCCCCGTCATCACGAGATGAGGGACTTCTTTCCTGCCTGGCATGGAGAGCAAAACCGAGTCCTCTCTCCGGACTCCACAGGAGGCTTGACTCTCTTTAGGCCTCTCAGTTGGCTCCAAGAGATACCTGTCAGGACTTGAAGGGAGAGCGGAGTCCTTTGCTTCCCCTCGAGACGAGGCCTGACTCCCCGTGTGAGTCTGGAATGCAACCCCGAGTTCCTGTCGCACCTGGAGAGGAAAACTCGGTCCTGGACACAAGTCTAGATGAGGTCTATTTTGCACTGCAGTTACTAGAGAGCAATCGCCAGCTCTCCCTCGCAAATCGAATTGAAGATTGGACTTCCCTGGGCCAATACAATTGGAACCCTGAAATCGACATCGTAACTCGAGAATCCCGCCGAAACTCGAGAAAATCCACGTGGTTCCCCCATCAGCGCTAGATGAGGCCCTTGCCCGCTACAGCGACTCAAGAGAAGTCCCACGTTCTGTCTTGAAGTCCGAAACAGTACTTGGCACCCTTGATGCAATCTCAAAATTCCCCGACATACCGGTCTCACTCAAAAGGAACACCGAGGTTCCCGGAACCACTTCATTTGAGCTCCTTCTCCCCTCGTGATCGCGACAGGAGTGTCGATTCCCCTGCTATGTCTGGAAGGGGTTCCCGACCTTTCCAGCGCGCCTAAGGATGAGGCAGGTCTCACGAGGAAATTCGAGACGTAGCCTCGTGGGTGGTGCCACAAGCCGAAAGACCCCGATTTCCCGGTCTACTCTTGATAAGAACGCGATGCCCTGACACCTTTACGAAGGAAAACCTGTGGATGAAAGCACAACACGAAGGGGCACTGACACCCCCGTGCATCGTCCAGAAAAACCCGCAGGTTACAAACACAGTTCAACAAGTGGTCTGTCACCCCGTGAACAACTCGAGAGGCAAGTGGAGTTCCATTCCTCCACACAAGACGAGACCTGATTTTCTGTACCAACTCTGCAGGGAAACTGCGATCCGAGTCAGTACCGGCGCCAGGAAACCCAGGAGAGGAAACATGAGGTTCCTGCCTCCACTCGAGATGAGGCTCTCATCCATTGCACCAAACCCAGTGGAGTCCCGAGAGGCCCCTCCCAACTCCACAGTACCCCTGACTTCTCAGAGGCACCCGGAGAAGCTCCATGAGGTCACCGGCACATGTCGAGGGAACCCAGGGTTTCCTGCCACAATGGGAAAAAGACCTCGAGAGTCCTACTTCAACGTGTCTTGAAGCCCGAATCTGCTTCCATGGCTCTATAGAAATGACACGCACCCCCTCACCACGCACATGGAGACATGACTTCCCTGGCGCCATAAGAGAGGCTCCCTGAGCTCCCCGTCGTACCTCGTGAGAAACCCCACACTGACGCCGCAGCTCGAGAAAACCCACCATATGCCCCTGTAATCGCGAGATGAGGGCCTTCTTTTCCTGCATGGCCTGGAGAGGAATCCCGAATCCTCTTTCCAAACTCCACAGGAGGCTTGACTCCCTTTAGGCCACTTAGTGGGCTCCAAGAGATACCCGTCGCGACTCGAGAGGAGAATGGAGTCCTTTGCTTCCCCTCGAGACAAGGCCTGACTCACCAGGTGGGTCTGGAATGCAACCCCGAGATCCCTGTCTCCCCTGGAGAGGAACATTAGGTCCTGGAAACAAGCCTAGATGAGGTCTCTTTTGCCCTTCTGTAACTCGAGAGCAATCCCCCGCTCTCCCTAACAACTCGAATGGAAGATTGGGCTTCCCTGGGCCAACACAAGAGGAAGCCTGAATTCCCCTTCGTAACTCGAGAATCCCCCCGCAACTCGAGAAAAAGCACTTGGTTCCCTCGTCATCGCAAGATGAGGCCCTTGCCCGCTACAGCTTCTCAAGAAAAGTCCCACGTTCCGTCTTGAAGTGCGAAACGATACTTAACACCCTTGATGTGACCCCAAAAGTTCCCCGAAATATCGGTCTCACTCGAGGTGAACACCGAGGTTCCCGGAACCAGTTTATCTGAGCCCCTTCTCCCCTCCTGTTCGTGATAGGAGGGTCACTTCCCCTGCTTTGTTTGTAAGGGGTTCCCGACCTTCACGGGCCACTTCAGGATGAGGCCGGTCTCACTAGGAAATTCGAGACGTAGCTCGCGGGTGGTGCCACATGCCAAAAGACTATGATTTCCCGGTACGCTCTTGATAAGAACCCGATGCCTGGACACCTCTTCGAAGGCAACCCTGTGGATGAAGGCACAACACAAAGGGGCACTGACACCCTCGTGCATCGTCTGGAAAAACCCGCAGGTTCCACATACAGCTCAACAAGTGGCTTGTCACCACTGAAGAACTCGAGAGGCAAGTGGGGTTTCATTCCTCTACACAAGACGAGGCCTGACTCTCCTGTCCCAGCTCTGCAGGGACTTTGCGATCCGAATCAGACCAGCGCCAGTGAAGTCACGAGAGGAACGCTGAGGTTCCTGCCTCCACTCGAGATTAGGACCTCTTCCATTGCACGAAACCCAGTGGAGTCCCGAGAGGCGCGTCCCAGCTCCACAGTATCCCTGACTTCTCAGAGGTACCCTGAGAAGCTCCCTGAGGTCACCAGCACAATTCGAGTGAACCCAGGGTTTACTGCCGCCACCATAGAAAGAACTCAAGAGTCCTTCTTCAACGCGCTTTGAGGCCTGATTCCCCTACCATGACTCGAGGGCAATGATGCGCTCCCTCTGCTACACTCATGAAGCCCTGACTTCCCTGGCGCCACACGAGAGGCTCCCTGAGCTCCCCGTCATACCTCGTGAGAAACCCCACACTGGCGCCGCAGATAGAGAAAACCCACGAGACGCCCCCGTTTTCGCGACATGACGGCCTTCTTTTCTAGCATGGCCTGGAGAGCAATCCCGAGTCCTCTCTCCAAACTCCACAGTAGGCTTGACTCCCTTTTGGTCACTCAGTGGACTCCAAGACATACCCGTCGCGACTCGAGAGGAGAGCGGGGTCTTTTCCTTCCCCTCGAGGCGAGGCCTGACTCCTCGGGTGAGTCTGATATGTGAACCGGAGATCCCTGTCGCCCCTGGAGAGAAACATTAGGTCCTGGACACAAGCCTAGATGAGGTCTCATTTTTCCTGAAGTGACTCGAGAGCAATCCCCAACTCTCCCTCGCAACTCGAATGGAAGACTGGACTTCCCTGGGCCAACAGAAGAGGAAGCCTGAATTTCCCGTTGTAACTCAAGAATCCCGCCACAACTCGAGAAAAACCACGTCGTTCCCTCTTCATCGCAAGATGCGGCCATTGCCGCTACAGCGTCTCAAAAGAAGTCTTACGTTCTATCTTGAAGTGCGATACGGTACTTGGCACCTTTGATGCGACCCCAAAAGTTCCCCAACAGACTGGTCTCGCTGGAGGGGAACACCGAGGTTCCCGGCATCACCTCATCTGTGCCCCTTCTCCCCTTCTGATCGAGACAGGAGGGTCGATTCCCCTGCTTTGTCTGCAAGGGGTTCCGACCTTCCCGGCGCACCTCAGGATGAGGCCGGTCTCACTAGGAAATTCGAGACGTAGCCTGGTGGGTGGTGCCACATGCGGAAAGACCCCGATTTCCCGGTCCGCTCTTAATAAGAACCCGATGCCCTGGCACCTCTTCAAAAGCAAACCTGTGGATGAATGCACAACACGAAGGGGTACTGACATCCCCATGCATAGTACGGAAAAACACGCAGATTCCAAACACAGATCGACAAGTGTCCTGTCATCCCTTGAAGAACTAGAGAGGCATGCGGAGTTCCGTTCCTCCACACAAGAGAAGGCCTGACTCTCCTTTCCCAACTCTGCAGGGACCGTGCGATCGGAGTCAGAAATGTAGATGAAACCTGACATTCCTGCATCAACCCGAGAGGCCCCTCCTAACTCCACAGTATCCCTGACTTCTCAGAGGCACCCTCAGAAGCTCTCTGCGGTCACTGGCACAAGTCGAGTGAACCCAGGGTTTCCTGCTGCATTCTGAGAAAGACCTTGTGAGTCCTTCTTTACCGCGTCTTGAGGCCCGATACCCTACAATGACTGGAGAGCAATGACGCATTTCCCTCGCCACGCCCATTGAAACCTAACTTCCCTGGCGCCACACGAGAGGCTCCCTGCGCTCCCCGTCCTACCTCATGAAAACCCCACACTGGCACCTCCGCTCGAGAAAACACATGAGACGCCCCCGTCATCGTAAGATGAGGGCCTTCTTTTCCTACATGACCTAGAGAGCAATCCCGAGTCCACTCTCCAAACTCCACTGGAGGCCTGTCTCCCTTTAGGCCACTCAGTAGCCTCCAAGAGATACACGTCGCTACTCTAGAGGAGAGCGGAGTCCGTTGCTTCCCCTCGAGCCGAGGCCTGACTACTTGGGTGAGTCTGGAATGGGATCCCGAGATCCGTGTCGCCCCTGTAGAGGAAAACTCGGTCCTGGACACAAGCCTAAATGAGGTCTTTTTTGTCCTGCATTGACTCAAGTGCAATCCCCAGCTCTCCCTCGCAACTCGAATGGATGATTGGACTTCCCTGGGCCAACACAAGAGGAAGCCTGTATTCCCCATTGTAATTCGAGAATCCCGCGGCAACTGGAGAAAAACAACCTGGCTCCTCCGTCATCGAAATATGAGGCCCCTGTCAGCTATAGCGTCTCCAGGGAAGTCCCATGTTCCGTCTTGAAGTGTGAAACGGTACTTGGCACCCTTGATGCGACCCCCAAATTTCCCTGACACCCCGGTCTCACTCGAGAAGAACATGGAGGTTCCCAGCACTGCTTCAGCTGAGCCTCTTCTCCCCTCCTGATGGCGACAGGAGGGTCGATTCCCCTGCTTTGTCTGGAAGGGGTTCCCAGACTTCCCGGCGAACCTCAGGATGAGGCCAGTCTCATGAGGGAATTCGAGACGTAGCCTCGTGGGTTGTGCCACATGCTGAAAGACCCTGATTTCCTGGTCCGCTATTGATAAGATCCCGATGCCCGGTCACCTCTTCGAAGGTAACCCTGTGGATGAAGTCACAACACGAAGGGGAACTGACACCCCTGTGCATCGTCCCTCAAAACCGCAGGTTCCACATACAACTCGACAGGTGGCCTGTCATCCCGTGAACAACTCGAGAGGCAAGCGGAGTTCCATTACTCCACACAAGACGAGGTCTGACTCTCCTGTCCCAACTCTGCAGGGACCCTGCTATCCGAGTCAGAAATGGAGAGGAACCCTGATGTTACTGCCTCAATCCGAGATTAGGTCCTCTTCAATTGCACCAGTCCCTGTGAAGTTCCGAGAAGCCCCTCTCAACTCCACAGTATCCCTGACTTCTCAGAGGAACCCCGCTAAGCTCCCTGAGGTTATGGGCACAAGTCGAGGGAACCCAGGGTTTCCTGCCACACCCCGAGAAAGACCTCGAGAGTTCTTCTTCGAAGCGTCTTGAGGCTCGATTCCCCTACCATGACTCGAGAGCAATGAGGCGCTCCCCCTCGCCACGTCCATGGAGACCTGACTTCCGTGGCACCACAGGAGTCTCCCTGAGCTCCCCGTCCTATCTTGTGAGAAACCCCAACGAGGCACTGCACCTTGAGAAAACCCACGAGACGCCCCCGTCATCGCGAGATGAGGGCCTTCTTTTCCTGCATGGCCTAGAGAGCAATCCCGAGTCCTCTCTCCAAACTCCACAGGAGGCTTAACTCCATTTAGGCCATTCTTGGGCTCCAAGGGATACCCGTCGCGACTCGAGAGGAGAGCGGAGTCTATTCATTCCCTTCGAGATGAGGCCTGACTCCCCGGGTGAGTCTGGAATGCAACCCCGAGATCCCTGTCGCCCCTGGAGAGAAAAACTCTGTCCTGGACACAAACCTAGATGAGCTCTATTTTGCCCTGCAGTGACTCGAGAGCAATCTCCAGCTCTCACTTGCAACTCGAATGGAAGATTGGACTTCCCTGGGCCAACACAAGAGGAAACCTGTATTCCCCGTCGTAACTCAAGAATCCTGCCGCAACTCGAGAAAAAACACGTGGGTCCCCCGTCAGCGCTAGATGAGGCCCTTGCCCACTACAGCGTCTCAATAGAAGTCCCAGGTTCCGTCTTGAAGTGCGAAACGGTACTTGGCACCCTTGATGCAACCCGGAAAGTTACCCGACTTACCAGTTTCACTCAAGGGGAGCACCGAGATTCCCGGCACTACTTCATCTGAGCCCTTTCTCTCCTCCTGATCCCGAAAGGAGGGTCGATTCCCCTGCTTTGTCTGGAAAGGGTTCCCGGACTTTCCTGCGCGCCTCAGGATGAGGCCGATCTCACGAGGAAATTCGAGACGTAGCCTCGTGGGTGGTGCAACATGCTGAAAGACCCCGATTTCCCGGTCCGCACTTGAGGAGAACCCGATGCCCGGACACCTCTTCGAAGGCAACCCTGTGGATGAAGGCACAACAGGAAGGAGCACTGACACCCCCGTGCATCTCCGAAAAACCCGCAGGTTCCACACACATCACGAAAAGTGGTGTCATCCTTGAACAACTTGAGATGTAAGCGGAGTTCCATTCCTCCGCAGAACACGAGACCTGACACTCCTGAGCAAACTCAGCAGGGACCCTGCTATCTGAGTCAGATCCGGCTCCAGGAAGTCAGGAGCAGAACCCTGAGGTTCCTGCCTCAATTCGAGATGAGGCCCTCTTCCATTGCACCAAACCCAGAGGAGTCCCGAGAGGCCTCTCCCAAATCCACAGTATCCCTGACTTCTCAGAGGCACCCTGAGGAGCTCCCTGAGGTCACCGGCACAAGTCAAGGGAACCCAGGGTTTCCTGCTGCAACCCTAGAAAGACATCGAGAGTCCTTTTTCAACCCGTCATGAGGCCCGATTCCCCTACCCTGACTGGAGAGCAATGACGCGCTCCCCCTTGCCCCGCCCATGGAGACCTGACTTCCCTGTTGCCACCCGAGAGGCTACCTGAACTCCCCGTCGTACCTCGTGAGAAACACCACACTGGCGCCGCAGCTCGAGAAAACCCACGAGACGCCCCCGTCATCTCGAGATGTGGGCCTTCTTTTCCTGCATGGCCTGGAGAGCAATCCCGAGTCCTCTCTCCAAACTGAAGAGGAGGGTTGACTCCCTTTAGACCACTCAGTGGGCTCCAAGAGATATGCGTCGCAACTCGAGAGGAGAGCCGAGTCCTTTGCTTCCCCTCGAGACGAGGCCTAACTCCCTGGGTGAGTCTGTAATGCAAACCCGAGATCCCTGTCGCCCTTGGAGAGGATCATTGGGTCCTGAACACAAGGCTAGATGAGGTCGCTTTTGCCCTGCAGTAACTCGAGAGCACTCCCCAGCTTTCCCTCGCAACCCGAATAGAAGATGGACCTCCCTGGGCCAACACAAGAGGAAGCCTGAATTCCCAGTAGTAATTCGAGAATTCCGCCTCAACTCAAGAAAAACCACATGATTCCCCCGTCATTGCAAGATGAGGCCCTTGCCTGCTCCAGCGTCTCAAGAGTAGTCCCACGTGCTGTCTTGAAGTGCGAAATGATATTTGGCACCCTTAATGCTACCCCAAAAGTTCCCCGACATACGGGTTGCACTCGAGGGGAACACCAAGGTTCCTGGCACCACTTCATCTGAGCCCCTTCTCCCCTCCTGATCGCGAAAGGAGGGTCGATTCCCCTGCTTTGTCTGCAAGGGGTTCCCGACCTTCTCCGCGCACCTCAGATGAGGCTGTCTCACGAGGAAATTCGAGACGTAGCCTCGATGGTGGTGCCACATGCCGAAAGACCGCGATTTCCCGATCCGCTCTTGATAAGAACGCGATGCCCAGACACCTATTCGAAGATAGTGTGGATGAAGGCACAACACGAAGGGGCACTGACAACCCCGTGCATCGTCCGGAAAAGACCGCAGGTTACTCTTACAGCTCAACAAGTGCCTGTCACCCAGTGAACAACTCGAGAGGCAAGCGGAGGTCCATTCCTGCACACAAGACGAGGCCTGACTCACCTCCCCAACTATGCAGGGGGCTGCGATCGGAATCAGAAATGGAAAGGAACCCTGAGGTTCCTGCCTCCCCTCGAGATGAGGCCCCCTTCCATTTCACCAAACCCAGTGGAGTCCCGAGAGGTCTTTCCCAACTCCACAGTATCCCTGACTTCTCAGAGGCACCTGGAGAATCTCCCTGAGGTCACCGGCACAAGTCGAGGGAACACAGGTATTCTTGCCAAGACCCGAGAGAGATCTTGAGAGTCCTTCTTCAACGCGTCTAGAGGCCTGATTCCCCTACCATGACTCGAGAGCAATGACGCACTCCCCCTCGCCACACGCATCGAGACGTAACTTCCCTGGCGCCACATAAGAGGCTCCCTGAGCTCCCCGTCGTACCTCCTGAGAAACCAACACAGGCGCTGCAGCTCGGTAAAACCACCGAGACCCCCCGTCATCGTGAGATGAGGGCCTTCTTTTCCTGCATGTCCTGGAGTGCAATCCCGAGTCCTCTCTCCAAACTCCAGAGGAGGCTTGACTCCCTTTAGTCCACTCAGTGGGCTCCAAGAAATACCCGTCGCGACTCGAGAAGAGAGAGAAGTCCTTTGGTTCCCCTCGAGATGACGCCTGACTCCCGGGTGAGTCTGGACTGCAACCGCAAGATCCCAGTCATCCCTTGAGAGGAATATTAGGTCCTAGACACAAGCCTGAATGAGGTCTCTTTTGCCCTGCAGTGACTCGAGCGCAACCCCCAGCTCTCCCTCGCAACTCGAATGGAAGATTGGGCTTCCCTGGGCCAACACAAGAGGAAGCCAGAAATCCCCTTCGTAACTCGAGAATCCCGCCGCAACTCGAGAAAAACCACGTGTTTCCAACGTCATCCCAAGATGAGGCCCTTGCCTGCTATGGCATCTCAAGAAAAGAACCACGTTCCGTCTTGAAGTGTGAAACGGTACTTTGCACCCTTGATGCAACACCAAATGTTCCCGGACACGCCGGTCTCACTCGACAGGAACACCGAGGTTCCCGCACCACTTCATCTGAGCACCTTCTCCCCTCCTGTTCGAGACAGGAGGGTCTATTCCCCTGCTTTGTTTGGAAGGGGTTCCCCACATTCCCGGCGCACCTCAGGATGAGGCCGGTCTCACGAGGAAATTCGAGACGTAGCGTCGTGGGTGGTGTCACATGCCGAAATACCCCGATTTCACGGCCCACTCTTGAGAAGAACCCGATGCCCGGACACCTCTTCGAAGGCAACCCTGTGGACAAAGGCACAAAACGAAGGGTCACTGACACTCCCGTGCATCATTCGGTAAAAGCCGCAGGTTCCACACACAGCTCGACAAGAGGCCTGTCATCCCATGAACAACTCGAGAGGCAAGCAGAGTTCCATTCCTCCACTCAAGACGAGGTCTGACTCTCCGGTCCCAACTCTGAAGGGACCCTGCGATCAGAGTCCGAAATGGAGAGGAACCCTGAGGTTCCTGTCTCCACTCGAGATGAGGCCCTCTTCCATTACACCAAAAACTGTGGAGGCCCGAGAGGCCCCTCCCAAATCCACAGTATCCCGACTTCTCAGAGGCACCCTTAGAAGCTCCCTGAGGTCACCGGCACAAGTCGAGGGAACACAGGGTTTCCTGACGCAACCCGAGAAAGACCTCGAAAATCCTCCTTCAACACGTCTTGAATCCCGATTCCCCTACCATGACTCGAGAGCAATGACGCGTTCCCCCTCACCACTCGCATGGAGACTTGACTTCCCTGGCGCCACACGAGAGGCTCCCTGAGCTCCCCGTCATACCTCGTGAGAAATCCCACACTGGCTCCCCAGCTCGAGAAAACCCACGAGACGCCTCCATCATCGCGAGATGAAGGCCTTCTTTTCCTGCATGGCCTGGAGAGCATCTCGAGGCCTCTCTTCGAACTCCACAGGAGGCCTGACTCCCTTTAGCCCACTCTGTGGGCTCAAGAGATACCCGTTGGGACTCGAGAGGAGAGCGGAATTCTTTGCTTCCCCTATATACCAGGCCTGACTCCTCAGTTGAGTCTGGAATGCAACCCCGAGATCCCTGTCGCCCCTGGAGAGGAACATTGGGTCCTAGACACAAGCATAGATGAGGTCTCATTTGCCCTGAAGTGACTCGAGAGCAATCCCCTGCTCTCCCTCGCAACTCGAATGGAAGAATGGACTTCCCTGGGACAACACAAGAGGAAGCCTGAATTCCCCGTCGTAAATCGAAAATCCCGCCGCAACTCGAGAAAAACCACGTGGTTCCCCCGTCATCGCAAGATGAGACCCTTGCCAGCTACAGCGTCTCAGGAGAAGCCCCACGTTCCATCTTGAAGTTTAAAATGATAATTGGCAACCTTGATGTTACCACAAAAGTTCCCCGACACCCTGGTCTCACTCGAGGGGAACACCTAGGTTCGGTGCACCGCTTGTTCTGAGCCCCTTATCCCCTCCTGATCATGACGGGAGGGTCGATTACCCTGCTTTGTCTGGAAGGGGTTCCGGACCTTCCCGGCGCACCTCAGGATGAGGCCGGTCTCACGAGGAAATTCGAGACGTAGCCTTGTGGTTGGTGCCACACGCCGAAAGACCCCGATTTCCCTGTCTGCTCTTGATAAGAACCCAATGCTAGGACACCTCTTCGAAGGCAATCCTGTGGATGAAGGCACAAAACGAAGGGGTCTGACACCCTCGTGCATCGTTGGAAAAGCCCGCAAGTTCCACATACAGATCGCCAAGTGGCTTGTCACCCCATGAACAACTCGAGAGGCAAGAGGAGTTCAATTCCTCCACACAAGACGAGGCCTGACTCTCCTGTCCCAACTCTGCATGGACACTGAGATCCGATTCAGAAATGGAGAGGAACCCTGAGGTTCCTGCCTCAACTCGAGATAAGGCCCTCTTCTACTGCACCAAACCCAGTGGAGTTCGGAGCGGCCCCTCCCAACTGCACAGTATCCCTGACTTCTCAGAGGCACCCTGAGAAGCTCCCTGAGGTCACGGGCATAAGTCGAGGGAACCCAGGGTTTCCTGCCATAACCTGAGAAAAACCTCGAGAGTCCTTCTTCACGCGTCTTGATGCCCGATTCCTCTACCATGACTGGAGAAAAATGACGCGCTCCCCCTCGCCACGCGCATGAAGATCTGACTTCCCTGGCACCACATGAGAGGCTCCCTGAGCTCCCCATCATACCTCGTGAGAAACCCCACACTGCGCCGCAGCTCAAGAAAACCCACGAGACGCCCCTGTCATGGTGAAATGAGGGCCTTCTTTCCTGCATGACCTGAAGAGCAATCCCGAATCCTCTCTCCAAACTCCAAAGGAGGCGTGACTCCCTTTAGGTCAGTCAGTGGGCTCCAAGAGATACCCGTCGATACTCAGGAGGAGAGCGGTGTCCTTTGCTTCCCCTCGAGATGAGGCCTGACTACGAGGGTGAGTCTGGAATGCAACCCTGGATCCCTGTCGCCCCTGGAGAGGAACGTTAGGTCCTGGACAAAAGCCTAGATGAGGTCTCTTTGGCCCTGCAGTGACTCAAGCGCAACCCCTAGCTTTCCCTTGCAACTCGAATAGAAGATTGGCCTTTCTGGGCCAACACAAGAGGAAGCCTGAATTTCCAGTCGTAATGCGAGAAACCCGCCGCAAATCGAGAAAAATCATGTGGTTCCCCGTATTGCAAGATCAGGCCCTTGCCCCCTACAGCATGTCAAGAGAAGTCTCACATTCCGTCTTGAAGTACAAAACAGTACTTGGCACCCTTGATGCGACCCCAAATGTTCCCCTATATACCGATCTCACTAGAGGGGACACTGAAGTTCCCGGCACCACTTCATCTGAGGCCTTTCTCCTCTCCTGATCGCGACAGGAGGGTCGATTCCCATGCTTTGTCTGCAAGGGGTTCCCGTCATTCCCCGCGAACCTCCGGATGAGGCCGGTCTCATGAGGAAATTCGAAAAGTAGCCTCATGGTTGGTGCCACATGCTGAAAGATCCCGAATTCCCGGTCCACTCTAGATAAGAACCTGACGCCCGGACATCTCTTCGAAGGCAACCCTGTGGATGAAGGCACAACACGAAGGGACACTGACATCCCCATGCATCGTCTGGAAAAACCCGCCGATTCCACTCACAGCTCCAAATGTGGACTGTCACCCCGTGAACAACTCGAGAGGCAAGTGAAGTTGCATTCCTTCACACAAGACGAGGCCTTACTCTCCTGGCCCAACTCTTCAGGGACCCTGCGATCGGAGTCAGAAATGGAGAGGAACCCTGAGGTTCCTGCCTCAACTAGAGAAGAGGCCCTCTTCCATTGAACCAAACTCAGTGGTGTCCCGAGAGGCCCCTTCCAACACCACAGTATCCCTGAATTCTCAGAGGCTCCCTGAGAAGCTACCTGAGGTCACTGGCACAAGTCGAGGGAACCCAGAGTTTCCTGAAGTAACCCGAGAAAGACTTGGAGAGTCCTTTTTCAACGTCTCTTGATGCCCGATTCCCCTACCATGTCTCCAGAGGAAGGACGCGCTCCCCTCGCCACAAGCAGGAAAATTGACTTCCCTAGTACCACACAAGAGGCTCCCTGAGTACCCCATCCTATCTCGTGAGAAAACCCACAGTGGCGCCGCAGTTCGAGAAAAACCACAAGATGCCCCCGTCAAGGAGAGATGGGGGCCTTCTTCTCCTGCCTGACCTGGAGAGCAATCCCTGGTCCTCTCTCCAAACTTCACAGGAGGATTGACTCCCTTTAGGCCACTCAGTTGGGTCCAAGAAATACCCGGTGCGACTCGAGAGGAGAGCGGAGTCCTTTGCTTCCCTGGAGACGAGGCCTGACTCCCCGGGTGAGTTTGGAATGCAACCCCGAGATCCCTGTCGCCCCTGGAGTGGAACATTATGTCCTAGACACAAGCCTAGATGAGGTCTATTTTGCCCTACAGTGATCGAGAGCAACCTCCATCTCTCCCTCACAACTTGAATGGAAGATTGGTCTTCCCAAGGTCAACACAAGAGGAAGTCTGAATTTCCCATCGTAATTCGAGAATTCAGCCTAAAGTCTTAAAAACCATGTGGTTCCCCTTTCATCTCAATATGAGGCCCTTGCCAGCTAGAGTCTCAAGAGAAGTCCCATGTTCCATCTTAAAGTTCGAAATGCTACTTGGCACCCTTGATGCGACCCCAAAGTTCCCCAACATACCGGTCTCACTCCAGGGGAACACCGAAGTTCCCGGCGTCTCCAGGGAAGTCCCATGTTCCATTCTTAAGTGCGAAACGGTAATTGACACCCTTGATGCGACCGCAAAAGTTCCCCGACACGCTGGGTTCCCTCGAGGGGAACACCGAGGGTCCCGGCACCACTTCATCTGAGCCCCTTCTCCCCTCCTGATCGCGACAGGAGAGTCGATTCCCCTGCTTTCTCTGGAAGGGGTTCCCGGCCTTCCTGGTGCACCTCAGGATGAGGCCGGTCTCTGGAGGAAATTCGAGACTAGCCATGTGTGAGGTGCCACGTGCCGAACAACCCCGATTTTCCGGTCTGCTCTGGATAAGAACCCGATGCCCGGACACCTCTTCAAAGGCAACCCTGTGAGTGAAGGCACAACACGAAGGGGCACTGACACCACCGTGCATCATCCGGAAAAACACGCAGGGTCTACACACAGCTCGACAAGGGGCCTGAGACTCCCGGAACAACTCGAGAGGCAACCAGAATTCCATTCCTCAGACAAGACGAGGCATGACTCTCCTGTCCCAACACTGCAGGGACCGTGCAGTCGGAGTCAGAATCGGAGAGGAAGCCTGAGGTTCCTGCCTCTCCTCGAGATGAGGCCCTCTTCCATTGCGCCGAACCCAGCAGAGTCCCGAGAGGCCCCGCCAACTCCACAGCATCCCTCACCTCTCAGAGGCACCCTGGGAAGTTCCCTATAGTCCCCTGCAGAAGTCGAGGGAAACGAGGGTTTCCCGCCGCCACCCGAGAAAGACATGGAGAGTCCTTCTTCAACGCGTCTTGATGCCCTAGTCGCTTCCCATGACTCGAGAGTGATGACCAGCTCCCCCTCGCCATGCGAATGGAGACATGAGTTCCCTGGCGCCGCACGAGAGGCTCCCTGAGGTCCTCGTCCTGCCTTGTGAGAAAACCCCCACGGGCGCCGCAGCCTGAGGAAACCCATGAGAGGCCCCTGTCATCGCGAGCTGAGGGCCCCCTTTTCCTGCCTGGCCTTGAGAGCAATCCCGAGTCCTCTCTCCAAACTGAAGAGGAGGCTCGACACCCTTGAGTCCACTCATTGGGCTCCAAGAGATCCGTGTCGCGACTTGAGAGGAATGCGGTGTCCTCTTCTTCCCCTCGAGGCGAGGCCTGACTCCCCGGGGGAGTCTGGAATGCAAACCCGAGATCCCTGTCTTCCCTTGAGAGGAATATTAGGTCCTGGACACACGCCTCGATGAGGTCTCTTTGGCCCTGTAGTGACTCGAGCAGAACCCCCAGCTTTCCCTCGCAACTCCAGGGGAAGATTGGGCTTCCCAGGGCCAACCCAAAAGGAAGCCTGAAATCCCCGTCGTTTTCGAGAATCCAGACGCAACTCGAGAAAAACCACGTGGTTCCAACGTCTTCACAGGTTGAGGCCCTTGCCCGCTACAGCGTCTCCAGGGAAGTCCCATGTTCCATCCTGAAGTGGGAAACGGTACTTGGCTCCCTTGATGCGACCCCTAAAGTTCCCTGAAACGCCGGGTTCCCTCGAGTGGAACACCTAGAGTCCCGGCCCCACTTCATCTGAGCCTCATCTCCCCTCCTGATCGCGACAGGAGATTCGATTCCCATGCTTTGTGTGGAAGGTGTTCCCGGCCATTCCCGGCTCACCTCAGTATGATGCTGGTCTCACGAGGAAATTCGAGATGAGCCACGTGTGTGGTGCCACATGCCGAACGACCCCGATTTCCTGGTCCGCTCATGAAATGAACCCGATACCCGGACACCTCTTTGAAGGCAACTCTGTGGGGGAAGGCACAAAATGAAGGGGCAATGACACCCCCGTGCATCTTCTGGAAACACCCGCAGGTTCCACACACAGCTCGACAAGGGGCCTGAGACCCACTGAACGACTCGAGAGGCAAGCAGAGTTCCGTTACTCAGACAAGATGAGGCCTGACTCTCCTGTCCCAACCCTGCAGGGACCCTGAGGTCGGAGTCAGAAATGGAGAGGAAGCTGAGGTTCCTGCCTCCAATCGAGATGAGGCCCTCTTTCATTTCGTCAAACCTAGTGGAGTCCCGAGAGGCCCCTCTAACTCCTCAGTATCCCTCACCTCTCAGAGGCACCTGGGAAGTTCCCTAAGGTCCCCAGTAGAGGTCGAGGGAAACGAGGGTTTCCCACCCCAACCCAAGAAAGACCTCGAGAGTCCTTCTTAAATGCGTCTTGAGGCCCTAGTCCCTCCCATGACTCCAGAGCAATGACGCGATCTGCCTGGCCACACGCATGGAGGCCTGACTTCTCTGGCGCCGCACGAGAGGCTCCCTGATCTCCCCATCATATCTCGTGAGAAACCCCACACTGGCGCCGCAGCTCGAGAAAACCCATGAGACGCTCCCGTCATCACGAGAGGAGGGCCATCTTTAACTGAATGGTATGCAGATCAAGCGTGAACCTTCTGTCCAAGCTACACAGGACGCTTGACTCCCTTTAGGCCACTCATTGGGCTCCAAGAGTTACATGTCGCGACTCGAGAGGATATTGGAGTCCTTTGCTTCCACTCGAGACGAGGCGTGACCCACCGGGTGAGACTGGAATGCGACCCCGATATCCCTGTTGCCCCTGGACAGCAATACTACATCCTGGACCCAAGCCTAGATGAGGACTCTTTGCCCTGAAGTGACTCGAGAGCAACCCACAGCTCTCTCTGACAAGTTGAATGGAAGATTGGACTTCCTGGGCCAACACAAGAGGAAGCCTGAATTCCCCGTCGTAACTCGAGAATCCCGCCGCAACTCGAGAAAAACTACGTGTTTCCCTCGTCATCGCAATATGAGGCCCTTGCCCGCTAGAGCATCTCCAGAGAATTCCCACGTTCCGTCATGAAGTGCGAAACTGTACTTGGCACCCTTGATGCGACCCCAAAAGTGCCGTGATATACCGGTCTCACTCGAGGGGACCACCGAGGTTCCCGGCACCACTTCATTTAAGCCCCTTCTCCCCTCCTGATCGTGACCGGTGGGTCGATTCCCCTGCTTTGTCTGCAAGGGGGCCCGACCTTCCCTGCACAACTCAGGATGAGGCCGGTCTCATGGGGAAATTCGATACGTAGCTTTGTGGGTGGTGCCACTTGCTGAAAGACTCCAATTTCCCGGTCCGCTCTTGATAAGAATCCGATGCTCGGACACCTCTTGGAAGGCAGCCTTGAGTATGAAGGTACAACACGAAGGGGCACTAACACACCTGTGCATCATCCAGAAAAACGGGCAGGTTACACACACAGCTCGACAAGTGGCCTGTCACCTCGAGAACAACTCGAGAGGCAAGAGGAGTCCCATCCTCCAGAAAAGACGAGGCCTGACTCTCCTGTACCAACATGCAGGGACCCTGCGGTCGGAGTCCGAAACGGAGAGGAAGCCTGAGGTTCCTGCCTCCCCTCAAGGTGAGGCCCTCTTCCGTTGCGCCAGAGACAGCGGAGTCCCAAGAGGCCCCGCCAACTACACAGGATCCCTCACCTCTCAGAGGCACCCTGGGAAGTTCCCTAAGGTCCCCGGCAGAAGGCGAGGGAAACGAGGGTTTCCCGCCGCCACCCGACAGAGACCTCGAGAGTCCTTCTTCAACGCATCTCGAGGCCCTAGTCCCCTCCCGTGACTCGAGAGCCATGACGCGCTCCCCCTCGCCCCGAGCATGGAGACCTGACTTCCCTGGCGCCGCACGAGAGGCTCCCTGAGATCCTCGTCTTGCCTCGGGAGAAAACCCCCACCGGCGCAGCAGCTCGAGGAAACCCCTGAAACGGCCCCATCCTCGCGAGCTGAGGGCCTTCTGTTCCTGCATGGCCTGGAGAGCAATCCCGGGTCCTCTCTCCAAACTGAAGAGGAGGCTGGACTCCCTTGAGGCCACTCAGTGGGCTCCAAGAGATCCGGGTCGCGACTCAAGGGGAGAGAGGAGTCCTTGGCTTCCCCTCGAGACGAGCCCTGACTCCCCGGGGTAACCTGGAATGCAAACCCGAGATCCCTGCCTTCCCTGGAGAGGAATATTAGGTCCCAGACACACGCCTAGATGAGGTGTCTTGGGCCCTGCAGTGACTCGAGCGCAACCCCCAGCTTTCCCTCGCCACTAAAATAGAAGATTGGGCTACCCAGGGCCGACACCAGAGGAAGCCTGTAATCCCCCGTCGTAACACGAGAATCCCGCCGCAACTCGAGAAAAACCACGTGGTTCCCACCTCTTCGCAAGATAAGGCCCTTGCCCGTGACGGCGTCTCAAGGGAAGTCCCCTGTTCCGCCCTGAAGTGCGAAACGGGACCTGACAGCCTTCATGCGACCCCAAAAGTTCCCCGACACGCCTGGTTCCCTCGAGGGGAACACCGAGGGTCCCGACACCGCTTCCTCTGAGACCCTTCTCCCCTCCTGATCGCGACAGGAGAGGCGATTCCCCTGCGTGGTCTGGAAGGGGTTCACGGCCTTCCCGGCGCACCTCAGGATGAGGCCGGTCTCACGAGGAAATTCGAGACGAGCCACGTGGGTGGGGCCACATGCCGAACGCCCCCGATTCCCCGATCCGCTCTTGAGAAGGACCCGAGGCCCGGACCCTCTTCGAAGGCAATCCTGTGGGTGAAGGCACAACACGAAGGGGCACTGCCACCCCCGTGCATCGTCCACAAAGACCCGCGGGTTCCACACACAGCTCGACGAGGGGCCTGAGACCCCCTGAGCAACTCGAGAGGCCAGCGGGGTTCCCTTCCTCAGACAAGACGAGGCCTGACTCTCCTGTCCCAACTCTGCAGGGACCCTGCGGTCGGAGTCCGAAACGGAGAGGAAGCCTGAGGTTGCTGCCTCCCCTCGAGGTGAGGCCCTCTTCCGTTGCGCCAGAACCAGCGGAGTCCCGAGGGGCCCCGCCAACTCCACAGGATCCCTCGCCTCTCAGAGGCACCCTGGGAAGTTCCCTAAGGTCCCCGGCAGAAGGCGAGGGAAACGAGGGTTTCCCGCCGCCCCCCGAGAAAGACCTCGAGAGTCCTTCTTCAACGCGTCTCGAGGCCCTAGTCCCCTCCCGTGACTCGAGAGCCATGACGCGCTCCCCCTCGCCACACACATGGAGACCTGACTTCCCTGGGGCCGCACGAGAGGCTCCCTGAGATCCTCGTCGTGCCTCGGGAGAAAACCCCCACGGGCGCCGCAGCTCGAGGAAACCCCTGAGACGCCCCCGTCCTCGCGAGCTGAGGGCCTTCTTTTCCTGCATGGCCTGGAGAGCAATCCCGGGTCCTCTCTCCAAACGGAAGAGGAGGCTGGACTCCCTTGAGGCCGCTCAGGGGGCTCCAAGAGACCCGCGTCGCGACTCGAGAAGAGAGCGGAGTCCTTGGCTTCCCCTCGAGAGGAGGCCTGACTCCCCGGGGGAGCCTGGAATGCAACCCTGAGATCCCTGCCTTCCCTGGAGAGGAATATTAGGTCCCGGACACACGCCTAGGTGAGGTCTTTTCGGCCCTGCAGTGACTCGAGCGCAACCCCCAGCTTTCCCTCGAAACCCGAGGGGAAGATTGGGCTTCCCAGGGCCAACCCAAGGGGAAGGCTGACATCCCCGTCGTAACTCGAGAATGCCGCCGCAACTCGAGAAAAACCACGTGGTTCCCACCTCTTGGCAAGATGAGGCCCTTGCCCGCGACGGCGTCTCAGGGAAGTCCTCTGTTCCGCCCTGAAGGTCGAAACGGTCCCCGACAGCCTTCCTGCGACCCCCAAATGTCCCCCGACACGCCGGGGTCCCCCGAGGGCAACACCGAGGGTCCCAGCACCGCTTCTTCTGAGACCCTTCTCCCCTCCTGATCGCGACAGGAGAGGCGATTCCCCTGCGTGGTCTGGAAGGGGTTCCCGGCCTTCCCGGCGCACCTCAGGATGAGGCCGTTCTCACGAGGAAATTCGAGACGAGCCACGTGGGTGGGGCCACATGCCGAACGCCCCCGATTCCCCGGTCCGCTCTTGAGAAGGACCCGAGGCCCGGACCCCTCTTCGAAGGCAACCCTGTGGGTGAAGGCACAACACGAAGGGGCACTGCCACCCCCGTGCATCGTCTGCAAAGACCCGCGGGTTCCACACACAGCTCGACGAGGGGCCTGAGACCCCCTGAGCAACTCGAGAGGCCAGCGGGGTTCCCTTCCTCAGACAAGACGAGGCCTGACTCTCCTGTCCCAACTCTGCAGGGACCCTGCGGTCGGAGTCCGAAACGGAGAGGAAGCCTGAGGTTCCTGCCTCCCCTCGAGGTGAGGCCCTCTTCCGTTGCGCCAGACCCAGCGGAGTCCCGAGGGGCCCCGCCACCTCCACAGGATTCCTCGCCTCTCAGAGGCACCCTGGGAAGTTCCCTAAGGTCCCCGGCAGAAGGCGAAGGAAACGAGGGTTTCCCGCCGCCCCACGAGAAAGACCTCGAGAGTCCTTCTTCAACGCGTCTCGAGGCCCTAGTCCCCTCCCGTGACTCGAGAGCCAGGACGCGCTCCCCCTCGCCACGCGCATGGAGACCTGACTTCCCTGGCGCCGCACGAGAGGCTCCCTGAGATCCTCGTCGTGCCTCGGGAGAAAACCCCCACGGGCGCCGCAGCTCGAGGAAACCCCTGAGACGCCCCCGTCCTCGCGAGCTGAGGGCCTTCTTTTCCTGCATGGCTTGGAGAGCTATCCCGGGTCCTCTCTCCAATCGGAAGAGGAGGCTGGACTCCCTTGAGTCCACTCAGTGGGCTCCAAGAGATCCGGGTCGCGACTCAAGGGGAGAGCGGAGTCCTTGGCTTCCCCTCGAGACGAGCCCTGACTCCCCGGGGTAACCTGGAATGCAAACCCGAGATCCCTGCATTCCCTGGAGAGGAATATTAGGTCCCAGACACACGCCTAGATGAGGTGTCTTGGGCCCTGCAGTGACTCGAGCGCAACCCCCAGCTTTCCCTCACAACTCGAGGGGAAGATTGGGCTTCCCAGGGCCAATCCAAGAGGAAGCCTGAGATCCCCATCGTAACTCGAGAATCCGCCGCAACTCGAGAAAAACCACGTGGTTCCCACGTGTTCGCAAGATGAGGCCCTTGCCCGTGTCGGCGTCTCAAGGGAAGTCCCCTGTTCCGCCCTGAAGGGCACAACGGTCCCTGACAGCCTTCATGCGACCCCCAAAAGTTCCTCGACACGCCGGGTTCCCTCGAGGGTAACACCGAGGGTTCCGGCCCCACTTCATCTGAGCCCCTTCTCCCCTCCTGATGGCGACAGGAGAGTCGATCCCCCTGCGTTGTCTGGAAGGGTCCC
This sequence comes from Bubalus kerabau, assembly GCF_029407905.1. Lineage (NCBI taxonomy): Eukaryota > Metazoa > Chordata > Mammalia > Artiodactyla > Bovidae > Bubalus > Bubalus kerabau. The sequence continues at coordinate 133,544 of NW_026577883.1, read as the reverse complement.
CGAGCTTCCCGGCACACCTCAGGATGTAGCCGGCCTCACTAGGAAATTTGAGACTAGCCCCGTGGGTGTTCCCACATGCCGAAAGACCCCGATTTCCCTGTCCGCTCTTGAAAAGAACCCGAGGCCTGGACACCTCTTCGAAGGCAACCCAGTGGGTGAAGGCACAACATGAAGGGGCACTGTCACCGTCGTGCATCATCCGGAAACACCCGTAAGTTCCACACACAGCTGAACAAGGGGCCTGAGATCCCCTGAGCACCTCGAGAGGCAAGCGGAGTTCCCTTCCTCAGACAAGACGATTCCTGACTCTCCTGTCCCAACTCTGCAGGGACCCTGCGGTCGGAGTCCGAAACGGAGAGGAAGCCTGAGGTTCCTGCCTTCCCTGGAGATGAGGCCCTCTTCCATGGTGCCAAACCCAGCGGAGTCCTGAGAGGCCCCGCCAACTCCACAGCATCCCTCATCTGTCAGAAGCACACTCGGAAGTTCCCTAAGTTCACCGGTAAACTTTTATTGCACAAGGTCCCCATGAAAAGGCCCACGCAGCAGGAAACCCACAGATTCTGTCTGCCATTAAAGGGCAGTAAGGTGCCCTCCCCCCTTCTTTGCTGCCTCGGTGGCCACCAGGGTGCAATTCGCGTACCCTTCCCTTTCCCATCCTAGCAGGTGCTCCAGGGCCCGCTGGCCTACAAAATGCCAGAAGCAGGGCTGGGGCAGCCGGCCAGAATTCAGGGTTCTGTCCCTTGGACTTCCAGCGGACACTAGGCTGCTTGGGAAAACCGCCCAGACTCTGAGGTTTTTCACCAGAGGGGTGGAGCGGTAAAGGCCTTGACCCCAAAGACGAGGCCTTTCTGCGACCGCCAGGTTTGGGAGCTCTGAGACTGTGCCAACACAGGGCGGAATACATGGTTCCCTGCTCCACGCAGCCCCCGTTCCCTTACCTGTGTTCCGCACCCCTCCGCTGTGGCCGATGGATGCCGATCCTTGGGGATCCAGGAGTTCACGAAATGGGCATTCCCAGCCGCAATGGCGACCCCAACAGCACATCTGGAAAGCCCTCCCCCACCCCCGCCAGGAGCCGACCCCCGCTGGGAACGGACCCCCACCCCGCCCCGCGCCGCCAGGTTTCGCCCCGGCCCTACCGGGCTCCCGGCGGGTTCCCAGCCACATTGGCGACCCCCAGGAGCACAACAGGGACCGACCCCCCACCCACAGCGAGCGGAATCTCGACCTGTGCAGCCCAGGTTTACCCCGCCCTGGGTGCGCTCCCGGCGCGTTTCCAGCCGCAGTGGCCATCTCCGAGAGCACAACTGGGAAGCCCTCCCCCACCCCCGCCAGGAGCCGACACCCGCCCTGCGCCGCTCGGGTTCGCCCCGCCCCTGCCGCGCTCCAGGGGCGCTGCCCACCTTCACCAGTGGCTCCCGGTGAGCCCCGTCCCCACGCCCGGTTCCAGGAGAGGCTCTCGGACCTCGCTGCTGCCGCCAGGTCAAACATGAGGACAATACATACACCCCACAGAGACAATCCAAGCTGTCTATGATTTAGGGATCAAACGAGGACTACAGAAAGGCAAGATGACCTGACCTAGGAGGGCCATGATATTCTATAGAACCAGACAAAGTTGGTTACCAAGGAAACTTTTTTCCTTGGAACCCGGAAAGCTGGTTCTTTGCATATGCAATGACCAACAATTAGCTTGTTACCCAAGCCTGCCTCACTGCCACCCCCATCCCCCCACTCCCCAGAAGACTGGCTCAAAGAAATATTTTAAATCTCAGGCGGAAACCTGGAAGATGTCTTGTCTGTCTGTTTGGATTAAGGTATGTGTCAGTGTGAGCCCTGTGTTTTTTGATAATATTGCTCAAGCTCTGTGTTCTGATTTCAATGGTCTCAAGACAAGGCAGCCCTTCCAAATCAAACTGCTGGAAATACAAGAAAACATTGACCTAAATGAATGTCAGAGTCCCGTGAACTGGGAACTAGTCAATATTAAATATCTAGTATTTTTGGTTTTGCTCCTCCATTATAGACATGTCTAAGAGTCAACAACATTAAGCACAACATGTTCATAGTGCCTAGGTTTCTTTTGAGGTAAAAATTGCTCTATTGTTATATCTGTCACAAGCTTGTCAGCAAGAAACTACCTGGAAACGACAACAACAAAAGTAAAAAATGTAAATGTGATATGAGCTTTTAGACAAACTCTTTACAATAATTATACTCTAAAATATCTGCCTCTCATAGTCTTGATTGAAGGCAGAGGAGAAGGGGATGACAGAGGATAAGATGGTTGGATGGCATCACTGACTCGATGGACATGAGTTTGAGCAAGCCCCTGGAGCTGGTGACAGACACGGAAGCCTGGCGTCCTTCAGGCCACGGGGTCCCAAAGAGTCAGACACGACTGAGCAACTGAACTGAACTGAACTAACAAACGTTTCTCCAGGTGTTTTGGTTACCCGAGTTTCTATCCTTGTGACGACAGTGTATTGAATAGCTAGGTCATTTCCAAATAAATGAAAGTTCTGAAACATTCACGACTTGAAAGGACCTCCCTTTTACACAGAAACAAAAGAGATTTTTGACTCTCCATGAATAGTGTCTGGCACCATCCTGACATGTTAAATGTAAGAAAGCAATTGTTTTGTTTTGTTTTGTTCTGTTCTTGGGGGTGGGGGGAGGGGGGCAGGCTATAGCCAATGCCAATATAAAAGTCAGTTCTTGGTTGCTGAAGGGAAATGTATGACTTGTTATTACAAGAAAGTATGTGGAATGCAATGGCACTTGAGGAAGGAAAACGAAGTAGTTCTGTCTTACAGGTGGCAGTTTCAGGATGGGAGAAGCAAAGGAATGGGTACAGAATGGGATAAGGAGGTTGTAGGGAAAGTGGACCCCCAGAAAAGAGTTCTGTGCCTAGCACAAGTTTTCTTGAGATGTCGAACTGCCTTTGCTAATGGAATTTAAGTTTCTTTACCTCTTAAGTGATCTCTTCTAGGTTGACCTAGAACAGAAATCTTTTGTTAGCTTTGGCTAAGTGGAGAAGTAGTGTTTCACGGTGACATATGTGATCCTTCCTGACTGTTTGCAGCCCTTTTGATATCGATGCACTGCTTCTGCTGCTGCTGCCGCCGCTGCTGCTGCTAAGTCGTTTCAGTCGTGTCCGACTCTGTGCGACCCCATAGACGGCAGGCCACCAGGCCCCGCAGTCCCTGGGGTTCTCTAGGCAAGAACACTGGAGTGGGTTGCCATTTCCTCCTCCCATGCATGAAAGTGAAAAGTGAACGTGAAGTCGCTCAGTGGTGTCCGACTCTTAACCACCCCATGGACTGCAGCCTACCAGGCTCCTCCATCCATGGGATTTTCCACGCAAGAGTACTGGAGTGGGGTGCCATTGCCTTCTCCCATATCTATGCACAAGCCTGCCTAAATAATTGACTTCTAGCTAGCTTTGGGATGCCAATGACCATCCACCCTTACCAGGCAACAGAGAAGAGAAAAACACTTACCACAGGAGGTCCTGGTAAGGAACAAGGAACTAACAAGCTCCCGCCAACCAGGATTCTGCAGAGGTCAACAAGAGGTCAATAAGAGATGGAAGACTGCAGTCCAGAGGTCCTAGCAACTTCCATCTTGCAGCAGAGACCCAGCATAGTCAAAACGAATTCAATGTTGCAAAAAATAAGTAAACAAATAAAGGACAGAAGTTCTTTGAACACATGACTGAGATTAGGGGTGAGGCAGTACATGTATGGTGCCCGGAAAATCTTAAAGTATGAGAAAGGAAAGAAATTAAAGACAACTATCAAGCTGTCCAAACTGATAAAAACAAAAGATTACACAGTTTTTTCTGTATATATTAGCAGATAATAATCTGAAAATGAATTAAAAAAAATTCCCTTTCAATAATGTCAACATGAATACAACACTTTGCCATGGATGTAACGAGGATGACAAGACTGGCACACTGGAAATTATACACCCTGGCTGAAAACTATCCTGAATACATGGACAGATATTCCATAACAATGGAAAGACTTAAGATTGCAATACCATGGAATGCATCTTCAATCTGAAATGAAGATTTGATATGATTTGATCGCTCAGAGCTTTTGTGTCATCAATTGTTATTAAAGTATAAATGAGATAGAGAAAGCTGCTGACTTAGACTTGAGGCGGGGTGTACGCCCTGCTGGTCTCTAGCCAGATATTCTACAGGCACTAGCAGTCAGCTAAGGAAAGAAAGGCACTGTCTCAGGGAATGGCACCAGGCCCATCCCCCACGACATGCCTTGAGGTCACATTGGCAGCAGGTGAGTCATCCTGGGCCAAAAATTGATTGACATGAATCTTGAAGAAAGGCAGTATTCCAGGCAAATATATCATTTCCTTAACATAGATTAGGAGAACAAGGTACGAGGAAAACATACTGTTTTGTTCAAGTCGCTTCTGAGCCTATTGGGGGAACCGACCTGAAGCCAGAGTCCAGCGGATATACATAGGATATTTACATCGCTTAAGACAAACATTTCCTCAGGAACAAATGCATTGCTTAGCTCAAGGTTTGTCTGCGAAATTCTTACACATCAGGAGATGGCTCCGAGCTGGGTTTCTACACACAAGAACATGAATGCAAAGGACAAGCCTGCACAGCCCATCTGCCCCCCTCCCCCACAGCCAGCAGCATTTCCAAGTGACCTCCTAAGGCCTTCCCCAAAATACAGGGGCACCTCTGGGTCTCCTGTTTCCCTCACTTCGAACACTTTACTTAAAAAAAAAAAAATCCTGCACACTTCTTGATAGAATGCCACAGTGCAAGGAATACAGTCCTTCAATATTTAAACCTCCATTTGCAAAACACTTGGGGCTTGGTTTTGTTTTGTTTTGTTTTTTAATTGCACCACCACATAATTTAAAGTTTTTCCACGTTCTGATTATTCAGTTCCAAAACACCAAACTTTTATTGCACAGGGTCCTCATGAAAAGGCCCACGCAGCTGGACAACCACAGATTCTGCCATGAAAGGGCAGCAAGGTGCCCTCCCCCCTTCTTTGCTGCCTGGGCGGCCACCAGGGTTTGAAATCCATGCACCCTACTAAGTTTCTAGGGTGCAATCCATGGACCCTTCCCTTTCCCATCCCAGCAGGTGCTCAAGGGCCCGCTGGCTTACAAAGTGCCAGAAGCAGGGCTGGGCCAGCCGGCCAGAGTTCAGTGTTCTGTCCCTTGGACTTCCAGCGGACACTAGGCTGCTTGGAAGAACCGCGCAGACTCTGAGATTTTTCAGCAGAGGGGTGGAGCGGTAAAGGCCTTGACCCCAAAGGCAAGGCCTTTCTGCGACCGCCAGGTTGGGGAGCTCTGAGAATGTGCCAACAGACGGCGGAATACTTGGTTCCCTGCTCCACACAGTCCCAGTTCCCTTACCTGTGGTCCGCAGCCCTCCGCTGCACCCACGGGATGGCGATCCTTGGGGACCCAGGAGCGGACGAAATGGGCGTTCCCAGCCGCAGTTGCAACCCCCGAGAGCGCAACTGGGAACCCCTCCCCATCCCCCCCGTGAGCCGACCCCCGCCCCGCGCCGCCAGGGTATTAGCCCCGCCCCTGCCGCGCTCCCGGCGCGTTCCCAGCCTCAGTGGCGACCCCCGGGAGCACAACTGGGACCGACCCCCACCCAAAGCCATCTGAATCTCGACCCGCGAAGCCCGGGTTTACCCAGTCCCGGGTGCGCTCCCGGCGCATTTTCAGCCTCAGTGTCCACCTCCGAGAGCACAACTGGGAAGCCCGCCCCCAACCCTGCCAGAAGCCGACCCCCGCCCCACACCGCCGGCGTTCGCCCCGCCCCTGCACGGTCCAGGTACCTTCCCAGCTTCTAGCGTTCACGCCCGGGTAGGAGCAGGATGTAGGAGTATGGGAGATGTGTCTGGAGCCTGACAGCCTCAGCTCCGCTCTGGCCTGCCCTTTGGACCTAGGAGCCAGGCCAACTTGCAGAGGGCTTATGGCCCCATTGTATGCAAACTACCAAGGCCTACCGCAAGGAGAGCTCTGTCCGAGGGAAGGGAAGCGCCCCAGGCTGCGTTCCCAAGCTGTTGCTTGGCAATGCAGACTCAGCGGTAAACGGAGGGAATCAGGGTCCTAGTGCCCCTGTCTTGGGGAGGAAGCTCCACAGCCAGAGTGTTCCTCCGTTTGTGCCCAGAAAGCGCCTGCCAGACTGGGCTTCCCCGAAGCTCTGTTGCAGAGCAGAGACGTGTGGATGTGTTTTGGGGCCTTGACATGTGTGTTTGGGCTCCCTAGCACAGCCCCAGCGTAGGGGAACCAGCCCCTGAGCAAAGAGCTCCAGGCAGTGCTTTGTGCCCAGGCCTGGATGCCCAGTCCCAGCACGCGGGAGAGATGAGTTAGGCTGCCGGCGGGTCCTTGCAAGCCTGTATTGGAAAGGACCGAGTGAGCTTCCACACTGGCGGAGCTGCAGACCTGCGCCCAGGCGCGATAGGACAGAGCCCCTGTCGAGAGGCTGCTCTGCCTGGGCGAGCCTCGCCAAGCCCTTCCCAGCTTCTAGTGTTTGCGCCTGCGAAGGAGCAGGCTGCGGGAGTGTGGGCGACATGACTGGCTCCTGACTGGCCTCAGCTCTGCTCTTGCCTTTCCTTTGGACCTAGGAGCCAGGCTTCCTTGCAGACGGCTTAGGGCACAGGGGTGTACAAACTGTGAAAGCCTCCCACAAGGAGATCTCTGTCTGAGGGAAGGGAAATGTCCCAGGTTGCATTCCCAAGCTGTTGCTTGGTAGCCCAGACTCAGCGCTGAACGGAGGGAATCAGGGTCCCAGTGCCCCTGTCATGGGGAGGGAGCTCCACAGCCAGAGTGTTCCTCCGTTTGTGTTCAGAAACCGCCTTACAGACTGGGCTTCCCCGGAGCTCAGCTCCAGAGCAGAGTCGTGTGCATGTGGTTTGGGGCCTTCCCCTGTGCCTTTGGGCTCCTTAGCACAGTCCCAGTGCAGGGGAACCAGCCCCTGAGCAGAGAGCTCCAGGCAGTGCTCTGTGCCCTGGATTGGAAGCCCACTCCCAGCACGCGGGAGAATAGAGTCAGGCCGCCGTCGGGTGCTTGCAAGCCTGTATTGGGAAGGACCGAATGAGCTTCCACTCCGGCGGAGCTCCAGATCTGCTCCCAGGCGCGATATCGCAGAGCCCCGGCCTAGAGGCTGCTCTGCCTGGGCGAGCCTCGCCAAGCCCTTCCCAGCTTCTAGCTTTCGCGCAGGGGAAGGAACAGACTGCGGAAGTGGGGGAGACGTGACTGGCGGGCGCCTTACTGGCCTCAGCTCCGCTCTTCCCTTCCCTTTGCACCTATGATCCATGCCTCCTTGCAGAGGGCTTAGGGACCGAAGGAGAGCTCTGTCAGAGGGAAGGGAAGCGCCCCAGGCTGCATTCCCAAGCTGTTGTTTAGCCGCCCAGACTCAGCGCTGCACAGGGGTAATCAGGCTCTCTGTGCCCGCAGCTTCACACACAGGTGTGTCTCCGTAGGAATCAAGAAAGATCCTGACAGAGTGAGGTTCATTAGAGCTATACTAAAGAGCAAAGGCTTGTCCATGTGGTCTTGCCTTCCCCTGTGCCTTTGGGTCTCCAGGCTCGGCCCCAGCTCCGTGGAAACAACCCCTGAGAAAATATCTTCAAGATCCACTTTTCCCAGTGTCTGGGAACCGGGGTTCGTAGGAGGAGAGAAAAGCACGCCTCCATAGGGAACGAAAAGGCAGCCCACCTGCCTGTGTTTTGAAGCCTCTATTTGGAAGGAATGGGTTAGCTTCCCCTAAGGGAGACCTCCAGATCTGTTCAGAAGTCGGTAATTCCAGAGGCAGTGTGCAGGGTCCTGACTGCCCTTTGCCAGCCTTGCAAAGACATTCCTAGATTCTACAGTTATCTTCCTGAAGAAGCAGGCTTTGGGAATATGTCAGACTTGACTGGCGCCTTATTGGCCTCAGCTCAGCTATTGCCTTTCCATTCAAAGTAGGACAAGGCCCTACTTTACGAAGGGTAAGGGTCTTCTTCTTTCCAAACTGCCGAGGGCTACAGCAATGAGACCTCCGTGAATGGGAGGGAAGCATAAGCGGATGGATTATCAGGAAGGTTCTTTGCCACCAAGCATCAGCACCCCACGGAGAGAATCAGGCTCCCTTTGCCCCTATGTGGGGTGTGTAGATTCACAAACAGTGGTGTCTCTACAGGAGCCAAGAATGTTCCTGAGAGATGAGGCTCACAAGAGCTCTCCTACAGAGTGCTCACCTGTACATGTGGTTTCGCCTTCCCCTGTGAGTTGGGTCCCCGAGGTCCGCCCCAGCTCCGAGAAAACAGCCTCTGAGAAAAGATCTCCAGGAACCGCTTTTCGCCCAGGCTGGGAAAAGCTGTTCACAGGAAGTAAGGCAAGTGAGCCTCCTGCAGAGAAAAAGAAGCCTTACTGTCCCTGGAGGAGCAGGCTGCCAGAGTGTGTGAAAACTGACTGGTGCCATACTGGTCTTAGCTCCGCCATTGCTTGTTCCTCCGAACTGGGACTCAGGCCTACTTGGAGAAGGGTTTAGGTGCAGATTTCTACAAACTGCCAAGGGCTACTGCAATGAGAACTCTCTCAGAGGTAAGGGCGAGAATTGTATGGATTCTCAAGCTGTTTTCTGAACGACAGCATTAAACCTGCACAGAGAGAATCAGGCTCTCTGCCGCCATGTTGGGTACGCAGTTTCACACACAGAGGTGTCCGCATAGGAGCCAAGAACGTTCGTCAAAGACTAAGGTTCACTAGAGCTCTCTTAGAGAGCAAAGACTTGTTCATGTGGTTTTGCCTTCCCCTGTATGTGTGGGTCTCTGGGCACAACCCCAGCTCTGTGGAAACAACCCCTGAGCAAAGATCTCCAAGAATCTGCTTTTCCCCCATGCTGGGAACCAGGGATCATAGGAGGCAGGAAAAGCAAGCCGCCTTCAGGCAAGAAGAGGCAGCCAACCGGCCTGTGTTTGGAAGCCTCTATTTGCAAGGAATGGGTTGCTTCTCCAGAAGGAGACCTCCAGATCTGCTCAGAAGATAGATATTCCAGAGGCAGGGTCGAGGTTCCTGACTGCCCTTTGCCAGCCTTGCAAAGACATTCCTAGATTCTAGCGCTATTTTCCATGAAGGAGCAGGCATCGGGAATATGTCAGAGTTGACGGGTGCCTTACTGGCCTCAGCTCAGCTATTGCCTTTCCTTTCAAACTAGGATCAGGGCCTACTTGGTGAAGGGTAAGGGTCTACTTCTTTCCAAACTGCCAAGAGACACAGCAATGAGACCTCTGTCAAGGCGAGGGAAGCGTAAGCGGATGGATTCTCAAACAGGTGCTTTGCCACAAAGCATCAGCACCCCACAGAGAGAATCAGGCTCCCTGTGCCCCTATGTTCGGTGTGTAGCTTTACACACAGAGGTGTCTCTGTACGAGCCAAGAATGTTCCTAAGAGATGAGACACACTAACGTCTCCTACAGAGCATAGACCTGTCCATGTGGTTTTTCCTTCCCCTGTGAGATGGGTCCCCGAGGTCCACCCCAGCTCTGGGGATAGAGCCCCTGAGAAAAGATCTCCAGGAACCGCTTTTTGCCCAGGCTGGGAAACGCAGTTCACAGGAGGCAAGGCAAGCGAGCCTCCTGCAGGGAAAAATAGGCCTTACTGTCCCTGGAGGAGCAGGCTGCCAGAGTGTGTGACACCTGACTGGTGCCTTACTGACCTCAGCTCCGCCATTGCATGGCCATCCAAACCAGGACCCAGGCCTACTTGGAGAAGGGTTTGGGTGCGGATTTGTAAAAACTGCCAAAGGCTACAGCAATGAGAAGTCTCTCAGAGGTAAGGGAGAGCATTCTATGGATTCTCAAGCTGTTGTTTGAACGACAGCTTCAAAGCTGCAAAGAGAGAATCAGGCCCTGTGTGCCTCCTTGTTGGGTACGCAGCTTCACACACAGGGGTGTCTCCATAGGAGTCAAGAACGTTCCTGACACAGTAAATTTCACTTAGAGGTCTCCTGGAGAGCAAAGACTTGTCCATGTGGTTTTCCTTCCCCTGTTCGATTGGGTCTCTTGTCTCGGCCCCAGCTCCATGGAAACAACCCCTGAGAAAATATCTTCAAGATCCGCTTTTCCCAAAGGCTGGGAACAGGGCTTCATAGGATGCGAGAAAAGCAGGCCTCCTTCGGGCGCTAAGAGGCAGCCAACCGGCCTGTTTGGAAGCCTCTATTTGGAAAGAATGGGTTAGCTTCTCCTAAAGGAGACCTCCAGATCTGCTCAGAAGTCGGTAATTCCAGAGGCAGGGTGCTGGTTCCTGACTGCCCTTTGCCAGCCTTGCAAAGACATTCCCAGATTCTAGAGTTATTTTCCATGAAGGTGAAGGCTACGGGAGTATGTCAGACTTGGCAGGCACCTTATTGGCCTCAGCTCAGCTATTACCTTTCCATTCAAACTAGGACAAAGGCCTACTTTATGAAGGGTAAGGGTCTTCTTCTTTCCAAACTGCCAAGGGCTACAGCAATGGGACCTCTGTCAAGGCGAGGGAAGCCTAAGTGGATGGATTATCAAGCAGGTGCTTTGCCACAAAGCATCAGCACCCCACGGGGAGAATCAGGCTCCATTTGCGCCTATGTTAGGTGTGTAGCTTCACATACAGAGGTGTCTCTATAGGAGGCCAGAATGTTCCTGAGAGATGAGGTTCACTAGAGCTCTCCTACAGAGCATAGACCTGTCCATGTGCTTTTGCCTTCCCCTGTGAGTTGGGTCCTCGTGGTCCTCCCCAGCTCCGGGGAAGGAGCCCCTGAGAAAAGATCTCCAGGGACCTCTTTTCCCCCAGGCTGGGAAATGCAGCTCACAGGAGGGAAGTCAAGTGAGCCTCCTGCAGGGAAAAAGAGGGCTTACTGTCCCTGGACGATCAGGCTGCCAGAGTGTGTGAGACCTGACTGGTGCCTTACTGGCCTCAGCTCCGCCATTGCATGTTCCTCCGAACTAGGACCCAGGACTACTTGGAGAAGGGTTTGGGTGCGGATTTCTAAAAACTGCCAAGGGCTACAGCAATGAGAACTCTGTCACGGGTAAGGAAGAGCATTGTATGGATTTTCAAGGTGTTTTTTGAACGACATCTTTAAAGCTACACAGAGAGAATCAGGCTCTCTGTGCCCCCATGTTGGGTACGCAGCTTCGTACACAGGGGTGTCTCCATATGAATCAAGAATGTTCGTGACAGAGTGAAGTTCACTAGAGCTCTCCTAGAGAGCAAAGACTTGTCCATGTGGTTTTTCTTCCCCTGTGAGTTTGGGTCTCCAGGCTTAGCCCCAGCTCCGTGGAAACAACCCCTGAGAAAAGATCTTCAAGATCCGCTTTTCCCAGAGCCTGGGAAGCTGGGTTCATAGGAGGCAGGAAAAGCAAGCCTCCTTCGGGCACGAAGAGGCAGCCGACCGGCCTGTTTTTGGAAGTCTCAATATGGAAGGAATGAGTTAGATTCTCCTAAAGGAGACCTCCAGATCTGCTCAGAAATCGGTAATTCCAGAGGCAGGGTGCAGGCTCCTGACTGCCCTTTGCCAGCCTTGCAGAGACATTCCTAGATTCCAGCATTATTTTCCATGAAGGAGCAGGCTTCGGGAATATGTCAGACTTGACTGGCGCCTTATTGGCCTCAGCTCAGCTCTTGCCTTTCCTTTCAAACTAGGACAAGGGCCCACTTTATGAAAGGTAAGGGTCCTCTTCTTTCCAAACTGCCAAGGGCTACAGCAATGAGACCTCTGTCAAGGCGAGGGAAGCATAAGCTGATGGATTCTCAAGCAGGTGCTTTGCCACAAAGCATCAGCACCCCACGGAAAGAATCTGGCTCCCTTTGCCCCTACATTGCGTGTGTAGCTACACACACAGAGGTGTCTCGATAGGAGCCAAGAATGTTCCTGAGAGAGGAGGTTCACTGTTGGGGGCCAGAGTGAGGCACTCCGCCCATGGCAAAGGTCATGAGGAAGGAGGCTCGACATACGCAAAGGCGGGATCGAGCCTCAGGAGTCCCCCTGGATATCCTCGAGCATCTACCCCCATAACCAGAGCCTGCCTACCTTACTACTTTGTGCTCTCACCTACACCTCTGACTTTACGGGGGGCTGTCCCCCACCAACTCTTTCGGAGAAGGAGTTAACCTAGAGCTCCAGTTGATAAAAACCCCTGGGTGTGACAAGAGTGTTTTAACCTACAAACTCCTCTGAAGGTTCTCTAGCCTGCCTGACAGGCTTGTCCGGCCACATGTGATTGCTCACAGCCTCTCAACCATGAGAGGCACGAGATGCTTTAAACATTCTAAAAACAGGTTCCTTAGAAAAGTTAGAAAATTATTAGTATAAGTATAATGGGCTGATTAGAAATCATATTGGTGAAGGGTTTTTCATTTGTTGAGCTGATGTTTACTGCTAAGTCTCCACATCCCCTGCCCTTAAACACATTAATGAATATATAGAAGAAATAAGTATTAACCTTTGATATAAATCACGTTAGACCTTAGGCTAAGTAAATTCTTTCCTTAACTAAAACCCACTACACCCTCACCCTATAGGAATGTAACTTTATTTGGGTGGCGTCTGTTTTAAGAATAATCACCCCTGGAGAAATAAGTGTCCTGGTTGACTGACCGCTGTCACAAGGAGAGGGTCATAAATTGTCAGCAGGCCCCCCGGCCAGAAGATGATGTAACACCCCTAAGACTTCTGTATACTTTTGTATGAAGCACCTGACTTTGATAAAAGTCAGGACTGCTGACCCCACGTGACTTTTGCATAACATCTCAGTGTATAAAAGTAGACAATGGAAAATAAAGAATTGGGATCAGTTTCTCGAAATACTGGTCTCCCTATGTGTCTCTCTCTCTCTCACTCTGGTTGAGCCTCCAACTGGAGCGCGGAACCCACCAAGCTTACTAATTTTGACTGGGCTTCTAAGATCCGACCGGGGAGGCCTCAGTGTCTCCTCTCCTTCGGGAGAACGGAAGGATGCCTGCGGCCTACGTAAGTGGTGCAAGCTTCTTGTCTTGAAGTTTTATTGGTCCCCCGCGTAAACCAAGCTACTCAGCCTCTTTTCTCCACTGAATTTTCCTACTGAGCTATCCTCATTTTATTACTCTTTATATCCTTAATTAACGTTTAATTAAGCAGTTGTTCCCTGACCCTCGCCTACGCCGTCTCTGCTTCGAATACCCTGGATCAGCTGGGGCTGGACCCCGGCAGTTCACTAGAGATCTCCTACAGAGCATAGACCTGTCCATTTGGTTTTGCCTTCCCCTGTGAGTTGGGTCCCCGAGGTCCGCCCCAACTCTGGGGAAACAGCCCCTGAGAAAAGATCTCCAGGAACTGCTTTCCGCCCAGTCTGGGAAACGCTGTTCACAGGAAGTAAGGCAAGCGAGCCTCCTGAAGGGAAATAGAGGCCTTACTGTCCCTGGAGGAGCAGGCTGCCAGAGTGTGTGACACCTGACTGGTGCCTTACTGGCCTCAGCTCCGCTATTGCATGTTCATCTGAACTTGAACCCAGGCCTACTTGGAGAAGTGTTTGTGTGCCGATTTCCAGAAACTGCGAAGGGCTACAGCAATGATAACTCTCTCAGTGGTAAGGGAGAGCATTGTGTGGATTCTCAGTTTGTTGTTTGAACGACAGCGTCAAAGCTGCACAGAGAGAATCAGGTCTCTGTGTCTCTATGTTGGGTATGCAGCTTCCCACACAGAGATGTCCCCATTGGAGCCAAGAACATTCCACATAGACTGAGGTTCACTAGAGCACTCCTAGAGAGCAAAGACTTATCCATGCGGTTTTCCCTTCCCCTGTGCGTGTGGGTCTCCGGGATCGGCCCCTGCCCCGTGGAAACAGCCTCTGAGAAAAGATCTCCAAGAACCTCTTATCCCCCAGGCTGGGAAGCGGAGTTCGCAGGAGGTGGGATAAGCAAGCTTCCTTCGGCAAGAAGAGACAGCCAACCGGCCTGTGTTTGGAAGCCTATATTTGCAAGGAATGGGTTAGTTTCTCCTGACCGAGACCGCCAGATGTGCTGAGAAGATAGAAATTCCAGAGGCAGGGTCGAGGTTCCTGACTGCCCTTTGCCAGCCTTGCAAAGACATTCCCAGATTCTAACGTTATTTTCCATGAAGGAGCAGGCATCGGGAATATGTCAGACTTGACTGGCGCCTTACTGGCCTCAGCTCAACTACTGCCTTTCCATTCAAACAAGGACAAGGGCCTACTTGGTGAAGGGTAAGGGTCTGCTTCTTTCCAAACTGCCAAGGACTACAGCAATGAGACCTCTGTCAAGGTGAGGGAAGCCTATGCGGATGGATTCTTAGCAGGTGCTTTGCCACAAAGCATCAGCACCCACGGAGAGAATCAGACTCCCTTTGCCACTATGTTGGGTGTGTAGCTTCATGCACAGAGGTGTCTCTGTAGAAGCCAAGAATGTTCCTGAGAGATGAGGTTCACTAGAGCTCTCCTACAGAGCATAGACCTGTCCATGTGGTTTTGTCTTCCCCTGTGAGATGGGCCCCCGAGGTCCGACCCAGCTCCAGGGAAACAGCCCCTGAGAAAAAATCTCCAGGAACAGCTTTGCGCCCAGGCTGGGAAATGCAGTTCACAGGAGGCAAGGCAAGCGAGCCTCCTGCAGGGAAAAAGAGGCCTTACTGCTCCTGGACGATCAGGCTGCAAGAGTGTGTGAGACCTCACTTGTGCCTTACTGTCCTCAGCTCCGCCGTTGCCTGTTGTTCCGAGCTAGGACCCAGGCCTACTTGGAGAAGGGTTAGGGTGCGGATTTCTACAAACTGTCAAGGACTACAGCAATGAGAATTCTCTTAGCAGTAAGGGAGAGCATTGTATGGATTCTCAAGCTGTTGTTTGAATGACAGCTTCAAAGCTACACAGAGAGAATCAGGCTCTCTGTTCCCCTATTTTGGCTGTGCAGCTTCACACACAGAATTTGACTCTGTTGGAGCCAGAAATATTCCTGAAAGACTTAGGCTCACCAAAGCTGTCCTCCAGAGCAAAGACATTGGATGTGGTTTTGCCTTCCCTTGTCAGTATGGGTCCCCTAGCTTGGCCCCAGCTCCGGGGATACAGCCTCTGAAAAAAATCTTCCAAGAAGCGATTTTCCTCCAGGCTGTTAAGCGGAATTCGCAGTTTGCAAGTTAAGGAAGCCTGCTTCGTGGAAGAGCAAGCAGCCAACTGGCCCTGTGTTAGGAAGCCTGTATTTGAAAGGAATGGGTTAGCTTCTACAGCGGGAGAACCTCAGATCTGCTCAGGGGACTGAAATACTAGAGTCAGGGTCGAGGTTCTCCCTTGTCCTTTGCGCACCTTGCAAAGACATTCCTAGCTTCTAGCGTTAGTGTCCCTGTAGTAGCAGGCTGCAGGAGCGTGTGATAAATGACTGCCGCGTTCCTGTCCTCAGCTCCGCTACTGACTTTCTATTCGAACTAGAACCCAGGCCTACTTTGAGAGGGGTTAGGGTCCAGTGTTTCCAAACTGCCAAGGGCTACGGCAATGCGAGCTCTATCAGAGGTAAGAAAAGAGCAATTGGTTGGATTCTTCAGCTGCTGCGTGGCTGCACAGCTTCCATGCCGCATGGAGAGCATGAGGCTCCTTGTGGCCCTATTTTGGGTATGCAGCAACATGCACACAGAATGTCTGTGTTCACTTATGTACAGGCTTATGTACACTAGAGCTCTCCTACAGAGCAAAGACCACTCAGTGGGCTCCAAGAGATACCTGTCGCGGCTCGAGAAGAGAGTGGAGTCCTTTGCTTCCCCTCGAGATGAGGCCTGACTCCCCGGGTGAGTATGGAATGCAACCCCAAATCCCTGTCGCCTATGGAGAGGAACATTAAGTCCTGGATACAAGCCTAGATGAGGTCTAGTTTGCCCTTCAGTGAATGGAGCCCAATCCACAGCTCTCCCTGGCAACTCGAATGGAAGATTAGACTTCCTGGGCCAACACAAGAGGAAGCCTGAATTCCCCGTCGTAACTAGAGAATCCCACCGTAACTCGAGAAAAAACACGTGCTTCCCTCGTCATCGCAAGATGAGGCCCTTTGTCTGCTACAGCATCTCAAGAGAAGTTCCACGTTCCATCCTGAAGTGGGAAACGGTACTTGGCACCCTTGATGCGACCCCAAAATTCCGCAACATACCAGACTCACTCAAGGGGAACACCGAGGTTCCCGGCACCACTTCATCTGACCCCTTCTCCTCTCCTGATTGCGACAGGAGGGTCGACTCCCCTTCTCTG
Source organism: Bubalus kerabau (assembly GCF_029407905.1). Taxonomy (NCBI): domain Eukaryota; kingdom Metazoa; phylum Chordata; class Mammalia; order Artiodactyla; family Bovidae; genus Bubalus; species Bubalus kerabau. The sequence continues at coordinate 117,294 of NW_026577883.1, read as the reverse complement.
TCTGCAAGGGGTTCCCGACCTTCCGGGCGCACCTCAGGATGAGGCCGGTCACATGAGGAAGTTCGAGACATAGCCTCCTGGGTGGTGCCACATGCCGAAAGACCCCAATTTCACGGTCCACTCTTGAAAAGAACCCGATGCCAGCACACCTCTTTGAAGGAAAACCTGTGGATGAAGGCACAACACGAAGGGGCACTGACACCCGCGTGCATCGTCCAGAAAAACCCGCAGGTCCCACAGACATTTCGACAAGTGGCCTGTCACCCTGTAAACAACTCGAAAGGCAAACGAAGGTCCATTCCTCAACAGAAGACTAGGTGTGACTCTCTTGTCCCTACTCTGCAGGGACCATGGGATCCGAGTCAGAAACGGAGAGGAAGCCTGAGGTTCCTGCGTCCACTCGAGATGAGGCCCTCTTTCATTGCACCACACCCAGTGGAGTCCTGAGAGGACCCCACCAACTCCACAGTATCCCTGAGTTCTCAGAGGCACAATGAGAAGCTCCGTGAGGTCACAGGCACAAGTCGAGGGAACCCTGGGTTTTCTGCCATGACTCGAGAAAGACCTCGAGAGTGCTTCAAAATTTGTTGAGTCGCGATTCCCGTACCATGACTCGAGAGCCATGACACGCGCGCCCTCTTCACGCACATGGAGACCTGACTAACCTGGCACTGCACAAGAGGCTCCCTGAGATCCTCATCGTACCTCGTGAGGAAACCCACACTGGAGCGGCAGCTCTAGGAAACACATGAGACACCCCGGTCATCGCGAGATGAGGGCCTTATTTTCCTGCATGGCCTGGAGAGTAATCCCGGGTCCTCTCTCCAAACGGAAGAGGAGGCTGGACTCCGTTGAGGCCGCACAGGGGGCTCCAAGAGACCCGCGTCGTGACTCGAGAGGAGAGCGGAGTCCTTGGCTTCCCCTCGAGACGAGGCTTGACTTCCCGGGGGAGCCTGGAATGCAACCCCGAGATCCCTGCCTTCCCTGGAGAGGAATATTAGGTCCCGGACACACGCCTAGGTGAGGTCTCTTCGGCCCTGCAGTGACTCGAGCGCAACCCCCAGCTTTCCCTCGCAACCCGAGGGGAAGATTGGGCTTCCCAGGGCCAACCCAAGGGGAAGGCTGAGATCCCCGTCGTAACTCGAGAATGCCGCCGCAACTCGAGAAAAACCACGTGGTTCCCACCTCTTGGCAAGATGAGGCCCTTGCCCGCGACGGCGTCTCAAGGGAAGTCCCCTGTTCTGCCCTGAAGGGCGAAACGGTCCCTGACAGCCTTCCTGCGACCCCCAAAAGTCCCCCGACACGCCGGGGTCCCCCGAGTGGAACACCAAGGGTCCCGGCACCGCTTCCTCTGAGCCCCTTCTCCCCTCCTGATCGCGACAGGAGAGGCGATTTCCCTGCGTAGTCTGGAAGGGGTTCCCGGCCTTCCCGGCGCACCTCAGGATGAGGCCGGTCTCACGAGGAAATTCGAGACGAGCCACGTGGGTGGGGCCACATGCCGAACGCCCCCGATTCCCCGGTCCGCTCTTGAGAAGGACACGAGGCCCGGACCCCTCTTCGAAGGCAACCCTGTGGGGGAAGGCACAACACGAAGGGGCACTGCCACCCCCGTGCATCGTCCGCAAAGACCCGCGGGTCCCACACACAGCTCGACGAGGGGCCTGAGACCCCCTGAGCAACTCGAGAGGCCAGCGGGCTTCCCTTCCTCAGACAAGACGAGGCCTGACTCTCCTGTCCCAACTCTGCAGGGACCCTGCGGTCGGAGTCCGAAACGCAGAGGAAGCCTGAGGTTCCTGCCTCCCCTCGAGGTGAGGCCCTCTTCCGTTGCGCCAGACCCAGCGGAGTCCCGAGGGGCCCCGCCACCTCCCCAGGATCCCTCGCCTCTCAGAGGCACCCTGGGAAGTTCCCTAAGGTCCCCGGCAGAAGGCGAGGGAAACGAGGGTTTCCCGCCGCCCCCCGAGAAAGACCTCGAGAGTCCTTCTTCAACGCGTCTCGAGGCCCTAGTCCCCTCCCGTGACTCGAGAGCCAGGACGCGCTCCCCCTCGCCACGCGCATGGAGACCTGACTTCCCTGGCGCCGCACGAGAGGCTCCCTGAGATCCTCGTCGTGCCTCGGGAGAAAACCCCCACGGGCGCCGCATCTCGAGGAAACCCCTGAGACGCCCCCGTCCTCGCGAGCTGAGGGCCTTCTTTTCTTGCATGGCCTGGAGAGCGATCCCGGGTCCTCTCTCCAAACGGAAGAGGAGGCTGGACTCCCTTGAGGCCGCTCAGGGGGCTCCAAGAGACCCGCGTCGCGCCTCGAGAGGAGAGCGGAGTCCTTGGCTTCCCCTCGAGACGAGGCCTGACTCCCCGGGGGAGCCTGGAATGCAACCCCGAGATCCCTGCCTTCCCTGGAGAGGAATATTAGGGCCCGGACACACGCCTAGGTGAGGTCTCTTCGGCCCTGCAGTGACTCGAGCGCAACCCCCAGCTTTCCCTCGCAACCCGAGGGGAAGATTGGGCTTCCCAGGGCCAACCCAAGGGGAAGGCTGACATCCCCGTCGTAACTCGAGAATGCCGCCGCAACTCGAGAAAAACCACGTGGTTCCCACCTCTTGTCAAGATGAGGCCCTTGCCCGCGACGGCGTCTCAAGGGAAGTCCCCTGTTCCGCCCTGAAGGGCGAAACGGTCCCTGACAGCCTTCCTGCGACCCCCAAATGTCCCCCGACACGCCGGGGTCCCCCGAGGGGAACACCGAGGTTCCCGGCACCGCTTCCTCTGAGCCCCTTCTCCCCTCCTGATCGCGACAGGAGAGGCGATTCCCCTGCGTGGTCTGGAAGGGGTTCCCGGCCGTCCCGGCGCACCTCAGGATGAGGCCGGTCTCACGAGGAAATTCGAGACGAGCCACGTGGGTGGGGCCACATGCCGAACGCCCCCGATTCCCCGGTCCGCTCTTGAAAAGGACCCGAGGCCCGGACCCCTCTTCGAAGGCAACCCTGTGGGTGAAGGCACAACACGAAGGGGCACTGCCACCCCCGTGCATCGTCCGCAGAGACCCGCGGGTTCCACACACAGCTCGACGAGGGGCCTGAGACCCCCTGAGCAACTCGAGAGGCCAGCGGGCTTCCCTTCCTCAGACAAGACGAGGCCTGACTCTCCTGTCCCAACTCTGCAGGGACCCTGCGGTCGGAGTCCGAAACGCAGAGGAAGCCTGAGGTTCCTGCCTCCCCTCGAGGTGAGGCCCTCTTCCGTTGCGCCAGACCCAGCGGAGTCCCGAGGGGCCCCGCCACCTCCCCAGGATCCCTCGCCTCTCAGAGGCACCCTGGGAAGTTCCCTAAGGTCCCCGGCAGAAGGCGAGGGAAACGAGGGTTTCCCGCCGCCCCCCGAGAAAGACCTCGAGAGTCCTTCTTCAACGCGTCTCGAGGCCCTAGTCCCCTCCCGTGACTCGAGAGCCAGGACGCGCTCCCCCTCGCCACGCGCATGGAGACCTGACTTCCCTGGCGCCGCACGAGAGGCTCCCTGAGATCCTCGTCGTGCCTCTTGAGAAAACCCCCACGGGCGCCGCAGCTCGAGGAAACCCCTGAGACGCCCCCGTCCTCGCGAGCTGAGGGCCTTCTTTTCCTGCATGGCCTGGAGAGCAATCCCGAGTCCTCTCTCCAAACGGAAGAGGAGGCTGGACTCCCTTGAGGCCGCTCAGGGGGCTCCAAGAGACCCGCGTCGCGACTCGGGAGGAGAGCGGAGTCCTTGGCTTCCCCTCGAGACGAGGCCTGACTCCCCGGGGGAGCCTGGAATGCAACCCCGAGATCCCTGCCTTCCCTGGAGAGGAATATTAGGGCCCGGACACACGCCTAGGTGAGGTCTCTTCGGCCCTGCAGTGACTCGAGCGCAACCCACAGCTTTCCCTCGCAACCCGAGGGGAAGATTGGGCTTCCCGGGGCCAACCCAAGGGGAAGGCTGAGATCCCCGTCGTAACTCGAGAATGCCGCCGCAACTCGAGAAAAACCACGTGGTTCCCACCTCTTGGCAAGATGAGGCCCTTGCCCGCCACGGCGTCTCAAGGGAAGTCCCCTGTTCCGCCCTGAAGGGCGAAACGGTCCCTGACAGCCTTCCTGCGACCCCCAAAAGTCCCCCGACACGCCGGGGTCCCCCGAGGGGAACACCGAGGGTCCCGGCACCGCTTCCTCTGAGCCCCTTCTCCCCTCCTGATCGCGACAGGAGAGGCGATTCCCCTGCGTGGTCTGGAAGGGGTTCCCGGCCGTCCCGGTGCACCTCAGGATGAGGCCGGTCTCACGAGGAAATTCGAGACGAGCCACGTGGGTGGGGCCACATGCCGAACGCCCCCGATTCCCCGGTCCGCTCTTGAAAAGGACCCGAGGCCCGGACCCCTCTTCGAAGGTAACCCTGTGGGTGAAGGCACAACACGAAGGGGCACTGCCACCCCCGTGCATCGTCCGCAGAGACCCGCGGGTTCCACACACAGCTCGACGAGGGGCCTGAGACCCCCTGAGCAACTCGAGAGGCCAGCGGGGTTCCCTTCCTCAGACAAGACGAGGCCTGACTCGCCTGTCCCAACTCTGCAGGGACCCTGCGGTCGGAGTCCGAAACGCAGAGGAAGCCTGAGGTTCCTGCCTCCCCTCGAGGTGAGGCCCTCTTCCGTTGCGCCAGACCCAGCGGAGTCCCGAGGGGCCCCGCCACCTCCCCAGGATCCCTCGCCTCTCAGAGGCACCCTGGGAAGTTCCCTAAGGTCCCCGGCAGAAGGCGAGGGAAACGAGGGTTTCCCGCCGCCCCCCGAGAAAGACCTCGAGAGTCCTACTTCAATGCGTCTCGAGGCCCTAGTCCCCTCCCGTGACTCGAGAGCCAGGACGCGCTCCCCCTCGCCACGCGCATGGAGACCTGACTTCCCTGGCGCCGCACGAGAGGCTCCTTAAGATCCTCGTCGTGCCTCGGGAGAAAACCCCCACGGGCGCCGCATCTCGAGGAAACCCCTGAGACGCCCCCGTCCTCGCGAGCTGAGGGCCTTCTTTTCCTGCATGGCCTGGAGAGCGATCCCGGGTCCTCTCTCCAAACGGAAGAGGAGGCTGGACTCCCTTGAGGCCGCTCAGGGGGCTCCAAGAGACCCGCGTCGCGACTCGAGAGGAGAGCGGAGTCCTTGGCTTCCCCTCGAGAGGAGGCCTGACTCCCCGGGGGAGCCTGGAATGCAACCCCGAGATCCCTGCCTTCCCTGGAGAGGAATATTAGGGCCCGGACGCACGCCTAGGTGAGGTCTCTTCGGCCCTGCAGTGACTCGAGCGCAACCCCCAGCTTTCCCTCGCAACCCGAGGGGAAGATTGGGCTTCCCAGGGCCAACCCAAGGGGAAGGCTGAGATCCCCGTCGTAACTCGAGAATGCCGCCGCAACTCGAGAAAAACCACGTGGTTCCCACCTCTTGGCAAGATGAGGCCCTTGCCCGCGACGGCGTCTCAAGGGAAGTCCCCTGTTCCGCCCTGAAGGGCGAAACGGTCCCTGACAGCCTTCCTGCGACCCCCAAATGTCCCCCGACACGCCGGGGTCCCCCGAGGGGAACACCGAGGGTCCCGGCACCGCTTCCTCTGAGCCCCTTCTCCCCTCCTGATCGCGACAGGAGAGGCGATTCCCCTGCGTGGTCTGGAAGGGGTTCCCGGCCGTCCCGGCGCACCTCAGGATGAGGCCGGTCTCACGAGGAAATTCGAGACGAGCCACGTGGGTGGTGCCACATGCCGAACGCCCCCGATTCCCCGGTCCGCTCTTGAAAAGGACCCGAGGCCCGGACCCCTCTTCGAAGGCAACCCTGTGGGTGAAGGCACAACACGAAGGGGCACTGCCACCCCCGTGCATCGTCCGCAGAGACCCGCGGGTTCCACACACAGCTCGACGAGGGGCCTGAGACCCCCTGAGCAACTCGAGAGGCCAGCGGGCTTCCCTTCCTCAGACAAGACGAGGCCTGACTCTCCTGTCCCAACTCTGCAGGGACCCTGCGGTCGGAGTCCGAAACGCAGAGGAAGCCTGAGGTTCCTGCCTCCCCTCGAGGTGAGGCCCTCTTCCGTTGCGCCAGACCCAGCGGAGTCCCGAGGGGCCCCGCCACCTCCCCAGGATCCCTCGCCTCTCAGAGGCACCCTGGGAAGTTCCCTAAGGTCCCCAGCAGAAGGCGAGGGAAACGAGGGTTTCCCGCCGCCCCCCGAGAAAGACCTCGAGAGTCCTTCTTCAACGCGTCTCGAGGCCCTAGTCCCCTCCCGTGACTCGAGAGCCAGGACGCGCTCCCCCTCGCCACGCGCATGGAGACCTGACTTCCCTGGCGCCGCACGAGAGGCTCCCTGAGATCCTCGTCGTGCCTCGGGAGAAAACCCCCACGGGCGCCGCAGCTCGAGGAAACCCCTGAGACGCCCCCGTCCTCGCGAGCTGAGGGCCTTCTTTTCCTGCATGGCCTGGAGAGCAATCCCGAGTCCTCTCTCCAAACGGAAGAGGAGGCTGGACTCCCTTGAGGCCGCTCAGGGGGCTCCAAGAGACCCGCGTCGCGACTCGGGAGGAGAGCGGAGTCCTTGGCTTCCCCTCGAGACGAGGCCTGACTCCCCGGGGGAGCCTGGAATGCAACCCCGAGATCCCTGCCTTCCCTGGAGAGGAATATTAGGGCCCGGACACACGCCTAGGTGAGGTCTCTTCGGCCCTGCAGTGACTCGAGCGCAACCCCCAGCTTTCCCTCGCCACCCGAGGGGAAGATTGGGCTTCCCGGGGCCAACCCAAGGGGAAGGCTGAGATCCCCGTCCTAACTCGAGAATGCCGCCGCAACTCGAGAAAAACCACGTGGTTCCCACCTCTTGGCAAGATGAGGCCCTTGCCCGCCACGGCGTCTCAAGGGAAGTCCCCTGTTCCGCCCTGAAGGGCGAAACGGTCCCTGACAGCCTTCCTGCGACCCCCAAAAGTCCCCCGACACGCCGGGGTCCCCCGAGGGGAACACCGAGGGTCCCGGCACCGCTTCCTCTGAGCCCCTTCTCCCCTCCTGATCGCGACAGGAGAGGCGATTCCCCTGCGTGGTCTGGAAGGGGTTCCCGGCCGTCCCGGTGCACCTCAGGATGAGGCCGGTCTCACGAGGAAATTCGAGACGAGCCACGTGGGTGGGGCCACATGCCGAACGCCCCCGATTCCCCGGTCCGCTCTTGAAAAGGACCCGAGGCCCGGACCCCTCTTCGAAGGCAACCCTGTGGATGAAGGCACAACACGAAGGGACACTGACATCCCTATGCATCGTCTGGAAAAACCCACTGATTCCACTCACAGCTCCAAATGTGGACTGTCACCCCGTGAACAACTCGAGAGGCAAGTGAAGTTGCATTCCTTCACACAAGACGAGGCCTTACTCTCCTGTCCCAACTCTTCAGGGACCCTGCAATTGGAGTCAGAAATGGAGAGGAACCCTGAGGTTCCTGCCTCAACTAGAGAAGAGGCTCTCTTCCATTGAACCAAACTCAGTGGTGTCCCGAGAGGCCCCTCCCAACACCACAGTATCCCTGAATTCTCAGAGGCTCCCTGAGAAGCTACCTGAGGTCACTGGCACAAGTCGAGGGAACCCAGAGTTTCCTGAAGTAACCCGAGAAAGACTTGGAGAGTCCTTTTTCAACGTCTCTTGATGCCCGATTCCCCTACCATGACTCCAGAGCAAGGACACGCTCCCATCGCCACAAGCAGGAAAACTGACTTCCTTAGTACCACACAAGAGGCTCCCTGAGTACCCTATCATACCTCGTGAGAAAACCCACAGTGGCGCCGCAGTTCGAGAAAAACCACAAGATGCCCCCGTCAAGGAGAGATGGGGGCCTTCTTTTCCTGCCTGACCTGGAGAGCAATCCCTGGTCCTCTCTCCAAACTTCACAGGAGGATTGACTCCCTTTAGGCCACTCAGTTGGGTCCAAGAAATACCCGGTGCGACTCGAGAGGAGAGCAGAGTCCTTTGCTTCCCTCGAGACGAGGCCTGACTCCCCTGGTGAGTTTGGAATGCAACCCCGAGATCCCTGTCGCCCCTGGAGTGGAACATTATGTCCTAGACACAAGCCTAGATGAGGTCTATTTTGCCCTACAGTGACTCGAGAGCAACCTCCATCTCTCCCTCACAATTTGAATGGAAGATTGGTCTTCCCACGGTCAACACAAGAGGAAGTCTGAATTTCCCATCGTAATTAGAGAATTCAGCCTCAAGTCTTAAAAACCATGTGGTTCCCCCTTCATCGCAATATGAGGCCCTTGCCAGCTAGAGTCTCAACAGAAGTCCCACATTCCATCTTAAAGTTCGAAATGCTACTTGGCACCCTTGATGCGACCCCAAAGTTCCCCAACATACCGGTCTCACTCCAGGGGAACACCGAAGTTCCGGGCGTCTCCAGGGAAGTCCCATGTTCCGTCCTTAAGTGCGAAACGGTACTTGACACCCTTGATGCGACCGCAAAAGTTCCCCGACACGCTGGGTTCCCTCGAGGGGAACACCGAGGGTCCAGGCACCACTTCATCTGAGCCCCTTCTCCCCTCCTGATCGTGACAGCAGAGTCGATTCCCCTGCTTTCTCTGGAAGGGGTTCCCGGGCTTCCTGGTGCACCTCAGGATGAGGCCGGTCTCAGGAGGAAATTCTTGACTAGCCATGTGTGAGGTGCCACGTGCCGAATGACCCTGATTTTCCGGTCCGCTCTTGATAAGAACCCGATGCCCGGACACCTCTTCAAAGGCAACCCTGTGAGTGAAGGCACAACACGAAGGGGCACTGACACCCTCGTGCATCATCCAGAAAAACCCGCAGGGTCTACACACAGCTCGACAAGGGTCCTGAGACTCCCGGAACAACTCGAGAGGCAACCAGAATTCCATTCCTCAGACAAGACGTGGCATGACTCTCCTGTCCCAACACTGCACGGACCGTGCAGTCGGAGTCAGAATCGGAGAGGAAACCTGAGGTTCCTGCCTCCCCTCGAGATGAGGCACTCTTCCATTGCGCTGAACCCAGCAGAGTCCCGAGAGGCCCTGCCAAATCCACAGTATCCCTCACCTCTCAGAGGCACCCTGGGAAGTTCCCTATAGTCCCCTGCAGAATTCGAGGGAAACGAGGGTTTCCCGCCGCCACCCGAGAAATACCTCGAGAGTCCTTCTTCAACGCGTCTTGAGGCCCTAGTCATTTCCCATGACTCGAGAGTGATGACCAGCTCCCCCTCGCCATGCGCATGGAGACATGAATTCCCTGGCGCCGCACGAGAGGCTCCCTGAGGTCCTCGTCGTGCCTCGTGAGAAAACCCCCACGGGCGCCACAGCCTGAGGAAACCCATGAGACGCCCCCGTCATTGCGAGATGAGGGCCTTCTTTTCCTGCCTGTCCTGGAGAGCAATCCCGAGTCCTCTCTCCAAACTGAAGAGGAGGCTCGACACCCTTGAGTCCACTCATTGGGCTCCAAGAGATCCGTGTCGCGACTTGAGAGGAAAGCGGAGTCCTCTGCTTCCCCTCGAGGCGAGGCGTGACTCCCCAGGGGAGTCTGGAATGGAAACCCGAGATCCCTGTCTTCCCTTGAGAGGAATATTAGGTCCTGGACACACGCCTCGATGAGGTCTCTTTGGCCCTGTAGTGACTCGAGCAGAACCCCCAGCTTTCCTTCGCAACTCCAGGGGAAGATTGGGCTTCCCAGGGCCAACCCAAGAGGAAGCCTGATATCCCCGTCGTTTTCGAGAATCCAGACGCAACTCGAGAAAAACGACGTGGTTCCAACGTCTTCACAGGATAAGGCCCTTGCCCGCTACAGCGTCTCCAGGGAAGTCCCATGTTCCGTCCTGAAGTGGGAAACGGTACTTGGCTCCCTTGATTTGACCCCTAAAGTTCCCTGAAACGCCGGGTTCCCTCGAGTGGAACACCTAGAGTCCTGGCCCCACTTCATCTGAGCCCCATCTCCCCTCCTGATCTCAACAGGAGAGTCGATTCCCCTGCTTTGTGTGGAAGGTGTTCCCGGCCTTCCCAGCGCACCTCAGGATGATGCTGGTCTCACGAGGAAAATCGAGATGAGCCACGTGGGTGGTGCCACATGCCGAACGACCTAGATTTCCCGGTCCGCTCTTGAAATGAACCCTATGCTCGGACACCTCTTTGAAGGCAACCCTGTGGGGGAAGGCACAAAATGAAGGGGCAATGACACCCCCGTGCATCTTCTGGAAACACCCGCAGGTTCCACACACAGCTCGACAAGGGGCCTGAGACCCACTGAACGACTCGAGAGGCAAGCAGAGTTCCATTACTCAGACAAGACGAGGCCTGACTCTCCTGTCCCAACCCTGCAGGGACCCTGCAGTCGGAGTCAGAAATGGAGAGGAAGCCTGAGGTTCCTGCCTCCAATCAAGATGAGGCCCTCTTTCATTTCGTCAAACCTAGTGGAGTCCCGAGAGGCCCCTCTAACTCCTCAGTATCCCTTACCTCTCAGAGGCACCTGGGAAGTTCCCTAAGGTCCCCTGTAGAGGTCGAGGGAAACGAGTGTTTCCCGCCCCAACCCAAGAAAGACCTCGAGAGTCCTTCTTAAATGCGTCTTGAGGCCCTAGTCCCTCCCATGACTCCAGAGCAATGACGCGATCTGCCTGGCCACACGCATGGAGGCCTGACTTCTCTGGCGCCACACGAGAGGCTCCCTGAGCTCCCCATCATATCTCGTGAGAAACCCCACACTGGCGCCACAGCTCGAGAAAAACCCATGAGACGCTCCCGTCATCACGAGAGGAGGGCCATCTTTAACTGCATGGTATGCAGATCAAGCGTGAACCTTCTGTCCAAGCTACACAGGACGCTTGACTCCCTTTAGGCCACTCATTGGGCTCCAAGAGTTACACGTCGCGACTCGAGAGGATAGTGGAGTCCTTTGCTTCCACTCGAGACGAGGCGTGACCCACCGGGTGAGACTGGAATGCGACCCCGATATCCCTGTTGCCCCTGGAGAGGAACACTACGTCCTGGACCCAAGCCTAGATGAGGACTCTTTGCCCTGAAGTGACTCGAGAGCAACCCCCAGCTCTCTCTGACAAGTTGAATGGAAGATTGGACTTCCTGGGCCAACACAAGAGGAAGCCTGAATTCCCCGTTGTAACTCGAGAATCCCGCCTCAACTCGAGAAAAACCACGTGTTTCCCTCGTCATCACAATATGAGGCCCTTGCCCGCTAGAGCATCTCCAGAGAATTCCCACGTTCCGTCTTGAAGTGCGAAACTATGCTTGGCACCCTTGATGCGACCTCAAAAGTGCCGTGACATACCGGTCTCACTCGAGGGGACCACCGAGGTTCCCGGCACCACTTCATCTGAGCCCCTTCTCCCCTTCTGATCGCGACCGGTGGGTCGATTCCCCTGCTTTGTCTGCAAGGGGTTCCCTACCTTCCCGGCGAACCTCAGGATGAGGCCGGTCTCCCGAGGAAATTCGACACGTAGCCTCGTGGATGGTACCACATGCTGAAAGACCCCAATTTTCTGGTACGCTCTTGAAAAGAACCTGATGCCCGGACACCTCTTTGAAGGCAACCCTGTGGATGAAGGCACAACACGAAGGGGCACTAACACCCCTGTGCATCGTCCGGAAAAACCCGCAGGTTCCACACTCAGCTCAACAAGTGGCCTGTCACTCTGTGAACAACTCAAAAGCCAAGCGGAGATCCATTCCTCCACAGAAGACGAGGCGTGACTCTCTTGTCCATACTCGGCAGGTATCTGCGACCCGAGTCAGAAATGGAGAGGACCCCTGAGGTTCCTGCCTCCATTCGAGATGAGGCCCTCTTCGATTGCACCAAACCCAGTTGAGTAACGAAAGGCCCCTCCCAAATCCACAGTGTCCCTGACTTATCAGAGACACCCTGAGAAGTTGCCTGAGGTCACCGACACAAGTCGAGGGAACCCAGGGTTCCCTGCCGCAACCCGAGAAAGACCTCGAGAGTCCTTCTTCAATGCGTCTTGAGGCCAGATTCGCCTACTATGACTCGAGAGCAATCACGCACTCCCCTTCACCACACACACGGAGACCTGACGTCCCTAGCACCACACGAGAGGCTCTCTGAACTCCCCGTCGTACCTCGTGAGAAATCTGATACTGGCGCCGCAGCTGGAGAAAACCCACGAGACGCCCCCGTCATCGCGAGATGAGGGCCTTTTTTCCTGCATGGCCAGGAAAACAATCCCGAGTCATCTCTGCAAACTCCATAGGAGGCTTCACTCCCTTTACGCCACGCAGTGGGCTCCAAGAGATAGCCATCGCGACTCGACAGAAGAGCAGAGTCCTTTTTTTCCCCTCAAGACGAGGCCTGACTCTCCGGGTGAGTCGAGAATGCAACCCTTAGATCCCTGTTGGCCCAGTAGTGGAACACTAGGTCCTGGACACAAGCGTAGATGAGGTCTATTTTGCCCTGCAGTGACTGGAGAGCAATCCCCAGTTCTAACTTGCAACTCGAATGGAATACTGGATTTTCCTGGCGCCACACAAGAGGCTCCCTGAGATCCCCGTGGTACTTCATGAGACACCCCACACTGGCGCCGCAGCTCGAGAAAACCTACGAGACGCCACTGTCATCTCGAGATGAGGGCCTTCTTTTCCTGCATGGCCTGGAGTCCAATCCCGAGTCCTCTCTCCAAACTCCACAGGAGGCTTGACTCCCTTTAGTACACACACTGGGCTCCAAGAGATACCCATCGCGACTCGAGACGAGAGCGGAATTCTTTGCTTACCCTCGAGGTGAGAACTGACTCCCCGGATGAGTCTGGAATGCAAACCCGAGATCCCTGTCGCCCCTGGAGAGCAACGTTAGATCCTGGACACAAGCCTAGATTAGGTCTCTTTTGCCCTGCAGTGACTCTAGTGCAATCCCCAGCTCCCCCTCGCAACCCGAATGGAAGATTGGATTTCAAGGCCAACAAGAGGAAGCCTAAATTCCTGGTCATAACTCGAGAATCCCGCTGCAACTCGAGCAAAACCACGTGGTTCTCCCGTCATCGCAAGATGAGGCCCTTGCCCGCTACAGCGTTTCAAAAGATTTCCCAGGTTCCGTCTTGAAGTGCGAAAAGGTACTTGGCACCCTTGATGCGACCCCAAAAGTCCCCCAACACGCCGGTCTCACTCAAGGGGAACACCGAGGTTCCCGGCACCACTTCATTTAAGCCCCTTCTCCCCTCCTGATCGTGACCGGTGGGTCGATTCCCCTGCTTTGTCTGCAAGGGGGCCCGACCTTCCCTGCACAACTCAGGATGAGGCCGGTCTCATGGGGAAATTCGATACGTAGCTTTGTGGGTGGTGCCACTTGCTGAAAGACTCCAATTTCCCGGTCCGCTCTTGATAAGAATCCGAAGCTCGGACACCTCTTGGAAGGCAGCCTTGAGTATGAAGGTACAACACGAAGGGGCACTAACACACCTGTGCATCATCCGGAAAAACGGGCAGGTTACACACACAGCTCGACAAGTGGCCTGTCACCTCGAGAACAACTCGAGAGGCAAGAGGAGTCCCATCCTCCAGAAAAGACGAGGCCTGACTCTCCTGTACCAACATGCAGGGACCTTGCGATCTGAGTCAGAAATGGAGAGGAACACTGAGGTTCCTGCTTCAACTCGAGATGAGTCCCTCTTACATTCCACCAAATGCAGAGGAGTCTCGAGAGGCCCCTCCAAACTGCACAGTATCCCTGACTTCTCAGAGGCACTCTGAGAAGCTCCCTGAGGTCGCAGGCACAAGTCAAGGGAACCCTGGGTTTTATGCAGTGACCCGAGAAAGACCTCGAGAGTCCTTCTTCAACCCGTCTTGAGGCCCGATTACCCTACCATGACTCGAGAGCAATGACGAACTCCCCCTAGCCATCTCATGGGGACCTGACTTCCCTGGCGCCTCACGAGAGGCTCCCTGAGCTCCCTCTCGTACCTCGTCAGAAAACTGGAACTAGCACGGCAGTCTAGAAAACCCACGAGACGCCACCGTCATCGCGAGATGAGGGCCTTCTTTTCCTGCATGGCCTGGAGAGGAATCCCGAGTCCTCTATCCAAACACCACAGGAGGCTTGACTCCCTTTAGGGCACACAGTGGGCTCCAAGAGATACCCATCGAGACTCAAAAGGAGAGCGGAGTTCTTTGCTTCCCCTCAAGACGAGGCCTGATTCCCCGGGTGAGTCTGGTATGCAAGCCCGAGATCCCTGTCGCTCCTAGGTATGAACATTAAGTCCTGGCCACAAGCCTAGATGAGGTCTATTTTGCCCTGCAGTGACTCGAGGGCAATCCCCAGCTCTCCCTTGGAACTCGAATGGAAGATAGGACTTCCCTGGCCCAACACATGAGGAAGACTGTATTCCCCTTCGAAACTCGAGAATCCCGCCACAACTCGAGAAACGCCGCGTGGTTTCCCCGTCTTTGCAAGATGAGGCCCTTGCCCCCTACAGCGTCTCAAGAGAAGTCCCACGTTCCGTCTTGAAGTGCGAAACGGTATTGGCACCCTTGATGCGACCTCAAAAGTTCCTCGACACACCGGTCTGACTCGAGGAGAACACCGAAGTTCCCGGCACCACTACATCTGGGCCCCTTCTCCCCTCCTGATCGCGACAGGAGGGTCGATTCCCGTGTTTTGTCTTGAAGGGGTTCCCGCCTTTCCCGGTGCATCTCAGGATGAAGCCGGTCTCACGAGGATATTCGAGACATAGCCTCGTGGATGGTGACACATGCCGAAAGACCCCGATTTCCCGGTTCGCTCTTGATAAGATCCCAATGCCCGGACACCTCTTTGAAGATAACCCTTTTGATGAAGGCACAACACGAAGGGGCACTGACACCCCCGGGTATCATCCGGAGAAACCCGCAGGTACCACACACAGCTCGAGAAGTGACCTGTCACCCCGTGAACAACTGGAGAGGCATGCAGAGTTCCATTCCTCCACACAAGACGAGGCCTGACTCTCCTGTTCGAACTCTGCAGCGAAACTGCGATCTGAGTCAGATCTGGCCCAGGGGAAGTCAGGAGAGGAAACATGAGTTTCCTGCCTCCACTCGAGATGAGGCCCTCTTCCATTGCACCGAACCCAGTGGAGTCCCGAGAGGCCCCTCCCAACTGCACAGTATCCCTGACTTCTCAGAGGCACCCTTATACCTTCCTGAGATCACAGGCACAAGTCGAGGGAACCAAGGGTTTCCTGCCCCAACCTGTAAAAGACCTCGAGAGTCCTTCTTCAACGTGTCTTGAGGTGCGATTCCCCTACCATGACTCGAGAGCAATGACGCGCTCCCCCTAGCCACGCGCATAGAAACCTGACTTCCCTGGCGCCACAGGAGAGGCTCCCTGAGCTCCCCATTATACCTCGTGAGCAACACCACACTGGAGCCGCAGCTCGAGAATACCCACGAGACACCCCAGTCCTCACGAGATGAGGGCCTTCTTTTGCTGTATGGCCTGGAGAGCAATCCTGAGTCCTCTCTCCAAACTCCACAGGAGGCTTGACTCATTTTAGGCCACACAGTGAGCTCCAAGATATACCCGTCGCGACTTGACAGGAGAGCGGTGTCCTTGGCTTCCCCTCGAGACGAGGCCTGACTCCCCGGGTGAGTCGAGAATGCAATGCCGAGATCGCTGTCGCCCCAGCAGAGGAACATTAGGTCCTGGACACAAGCCTAGATGAGGTCTATTGGGCCCTGCAGTGTCTCGAGAGCAATCCCCAGTTCTAACTCGCAATTCGAATGAAAACTGGACTTCCCTGGGGCAGTTGAAGAGGAAGCCTGAATTCCCCGTCGTAACTCGAGAATCCCGCCTCAACTCAAGAAAAACCACGTGGTTCCCCCGTCATCGAAAGATGAGGCCCTTGCCCGCTACAGCGTCTCAAGAGAAGTCCCACGTTCCTTATTGAAGAGCGAAAAGTTACTTGGAACCCTTGATGCGACCCCAAAAGTTTCCCGACATACCATTCTCACTTGAGGAGAACACCGAGGTTCCCGGCACCACTTCATCTGAGACTCTTCTCCCCTCTTGATCGCGACAGGAGGTTCGATTCCCCTGCTTTGTCTGGAAGGCGTTCCCAACCTTTCTGGCGCACCTCAAGATGAGGCCAGTCTCATGAGGAAATTCGAGACATAGCCTCATGGGTGGTGCGGCATGCCAAAAGACCCCGATTCCCTGGTCCGCTCTTGATAAGAACCCGATGGCAGAACCCAACTCGAAGGCAATCCTGTGGATCAAGGCACAACATGAAGGGGCAGTGACACCCCGGTGCATCGTCCAGAAAAACCCGCAAGTTCCACATACAAATCGACAAGTGGCCTGTCACCCCATGAACAACGCGAGAGTCAAGCGGAGTTCCATTCCTCCACACAAGACGAGGCCTGACTCTCCTGTCCCAACTCTGCAGGGACTCTGCGATCCGAGTCAGATCCGGCATATTCGAAGCCAGGAGAGGAACCCTGAGGTTCCTGCCTCAACTTGTCATGAGGCCCTCTTCCATTGCACCAAACCCAGTGGAGTTCCGAGAGGCCCCTCCCAACTCCACAGTGACCCTGACTTCTCAGAGGCACGCTGAGAAGCTTCCTGAGGTCACTGCCACAAGTCGATGGAACCCAGGGTTTCCTGCTGCAACCCAAGAAAGACCTCGAGAGTCCTTCTTTAACACGTTTTCAGGCCCAATTCCCCTACCATGACTCGAGAACAATAACGGGCTCCCTCTCACCACGTGCATAGAGACCTGACCGCCCTGGCACCACGTGAGAGGCTCACTGAGCTCCCAGTCTTACTTCGTGAGAAACCCCACACTAGCGCCACAGCTCGAGAAAACCTACGAGACGCCCCAGTCATCGGGAGATGAGGTCCTTCATTTCCTGCATTGCCTGGAGAGCAATCCCGTGTCCTCCCTCCAAACACCAGAGGAGGTTTGACTCCCTTTAAGCCACTCAGTGGGCTCCAAGACATACCCGTCCGACTGGAGAGGAGAGCAGAGTCCTTTGCTTCCCCTCGAGACGAGGCCTGACTCCAACGTGAGTCTGGAATGCAACCCCGAGATTTCTGTTGAGCCTTGACATGAACATTAGGTTCTGCAAACAAGCCTTGGAGGGGTCTCTTTTGCCTTCAGTGACTAGAGCGCACATCCAGCTATTCCTCGAATCTCGAATGGAAGATAAGACTTTTGTGGGCCAACACAATAGGAAGCATGAATTCCCTGTGGTAACTCAAATATCCAACCGCAACTCGAGTAAAACCAAGTGGTTCCGCAGTCATTACAAGATGAGGCCCTTGCACGCTGGAGCACCCCAAGAGAAGTCCAACTTTCCATTTTGAAGAGCGAAACGGTACTTGGAACGCTTTATGCGACCCCAAAAGTTACCCGACATACCTGTCTCACTTGAGGGAAACACCGAGGTTCCCAGCAGCAATTCATCTGAGCCACTTCTCCCCTCCTGATCGCCACAGGAGGGTCGATTCCTCTGCTTTGTCTGGAAGAGTTTCATGACCTTCGCGGCACACCTCAGGATGAGGCCGGTTTCATGAGGAAATTCGAGACAACCCACGTGGGTGGTGCCAAATGCTGAACGACCCCGATTTCCCGGTCCGCTCTTCATAAGAACCCGATGCCTGGACACCTCTTCGAAGGCAACCCTGTGGATGAAGACACAAAACGAAGGGTCACTGACACCCCCGTGCATCGTCTGGAAAAACCTGCAGATTCCACACACAGTTTGACAAGGGGCCTGAAAACCCATGAACAACTCGAGAGGCAAGCGGAGTTCCATTCCTCAGAAAAGAAGTAGCCTGACTCTCCTGTCCCAACTCTGCAGGGACCCTGCGGTCGGAGTCCGAAACGGAGAGGAAGCCTGAGGTTCCAGCCTCCCCTCGAGGTGAGGCCCTCTTCCGTTGCGCCAGACCCAGCGGAGTCCCGAGAGGCCCCGCCAACTCCACAGGATGCCTCGCCTCTCAGAGGCACCCTGGGAAGTTCCCTAAGGTCTCCGGCAGAAGGCGAGGGAAACGAGGGTTTCCCGCCGCTCCCCGAGAAAGACCTCGAGAGTCCTTCTTCAACACGTCTCGAGGCCCTAGTCCCCTCCCGTGACTCGAGAGCCAGGACGCGCTCCCCCTCGCCACGGGCACGGAGACCTGACTTCCCTGGCACCGCACGAGAGGCTCCCTGAGATCCTCGTCTTGCCTCGTGAGAAAACCCCCACGGGCGCCGCAGCTCGAGGAAACCCCTGAGAAGCCCCCGTTCTCGCGAGGTGAGGGCCTTCTTTTCCTGCCTTACCCAGAGCGCAATCCCGAGTCCTCTCTCCAAACTGTAGAGGAGGCCTGACTCCCTTGAGGCCACTCAGTGGGCTCCAAGAGATCTGCGTCGCGACTTGAGAGGAGAGCGGCATCCTTTGCTTGCCCTCGAGACGAGGCCTGACTCCCCGGGGGTGTCTGGAACGCCACGCCGAGATCCCTGTCTTCCCTTGAGAGGAACGTTAAGTCCCGGACACAGGCATAGATGAGGTCTCTTTGGCCCTGCAGTGACTCGAGTGCAACCCCCAGCTTTCCCTCGCAACTCGAATGGAAGGATAGGCTTCTCGGGGCCAATACAAGAGGAAGCCTGAAATCCCCGTCGTAACTCTAGAATCCCGCCGCAACTCGAGAAAATCCACATGGTTCCAACGTCTTCGCAAGATGAGGCCCTTGCCCGCTACGGCGTCTCAAGGGAAGTCCTAGGTTCTGTCCTGAAGTGCGAAACGGTACCTGACTCCTTTCATGCATCCCCCAAAAGTCCCTCACACGCCGGTTTCCCTCGAGTGTAACACCGAGGGTTCCGGCCCCACTTCATCTGAGCCCCTTCTCCCCTCCTGATGGCGACAGGAGAGTCGATCCCCCTGCGTTGTCTTGAAGGGTCCCCGGCCTTCCCGGCACATCTCAGGATGAAGCCGGCCTCACTAGGAAATTTGAGACTAGCCCCGTGGGTGGTCCCACATGCCGAAAGACCCCAATTTCCCTGTCCGCTCTTGAAAAGAACCCGAAGCACGGACACATCTTCGAAGGCAAGCTAGTGGGTGAAGGCACAACACGAAGGGGCACTGTCACTGTCGTGCATCGTCCGGAAACACCCGCAGGTTCCACACACAGCTCAACAAGGGGCCTGAGACCCCCTGAGCACCTCGAGAGGCAAGCGGAGTTCCCTTCCTCAGACAAGACGATTCCTGACTCTCTTGTCCCAACTCTGCAGGGACCCTGCGGTCGGAGTCCGAAACGGAGAGGAAGCCTGAGGTTCCTGCCTTCCCTGGAGATGAGGCCCTCTTCCATTGCGCCAAACCCAGCAGAGTCCTGAGAGGCCCCGCCAACTCCACAGCATCCCTCATCTGTCAGAAGCACACTGGGAAGTTCCCTAAGGTCACCGGTAAACTTTTATTGCACAAGGTCCCCATGAAAAGGCCCACGCAGCAGGACATCCACAGATTCTGTCTGCCATTAAAGGGCAGTAAGGTGCCCTCCCCACTTCTTTGCTGCCTCGGCGGCCACCAGGGTGCAATTCGCGTACCCTTCCCTTTCCCATCCTAGCAGGTGCTCCAGGGCCCGCTGGCCTACAAAGTGCCAGAAGCTGGGCTGGGCCAGCCGGCCAGAATTCAGGGTTCTGTCCCTTGGACTTCCAGCGGACACTAGGCTGCTTGGGAAAACCGCGCAGACTCTGAGGTTTTTCAGCAGAGGGGTGGAGCGGTAAAGGCCTTGACCCCAAAGATGAGGCCTTTCTGCGACCGCCAGGTTGGGGAGCTCTGAGACTGTGCCAACACAGGGCGGAATACATGGTTCCCTGCTCCACGCAGTCCCCGTTCCCTTACCTGTGTTCAGCACCCCTCCGCTGTGGCCAATGGATGCCGATCCTTGGGGATCCAGGAGTTCACGAAATGGGCATTCCCAGCCGCAATGGCGACCCCCAACAGCACATCTGGAAAGCCCTCCCCCACCCCCGCCAGGAGTCGACCCCCGCTGCGAACGGACCCCCACCCCGCCACGCGCCGCCAGGTTTCGCCCCGGCCCTGCCGGGCTCCCGGCGGTTTCCCAGTCACATTGGCGACCCCCGGGAGCATAACAGGGACCGACCACCCACCCACAGCGAGCGGAATCTCGACCTGTGCAGCCCAGGTTTACCCCGCCCTGGGTGCGCTCCCGGAGCATTTCCAGCCGCAGTGGCCATCTCCGAGAGCACAACTGGGAAGCCCTCCCCCACCCCAGCCAGGAGCCGACACCCGCCCTGTGCCGCCCGTGTTCGCCCCGCCCCTGCCGCGCTCCAGGGGCGCTGCCTATCTTCACCAGTGGCTCCCGGTGAGCCCCGTCCCCACGCCCGGTTCCAGGAGAGGCTCTCGGACCTCGCTGCTGCCGCCAGGTCAAACATGAGGACAATACATACACCCCACAGAGACAATCCAAGCTGTCTATGATTTAGGGATCAAACGAGGACTACAGAAAGGCAAGATGACCTGACCTAGGAGGGCCATGATATTCTATAGAACCAGACAAAGTTGGTTACCAAGGAAACTTTTTTCCTTGGAACCCGGAAAGCTGGTTCTTTGCATATGCAATGACCAACAATTAGCTTGTTACCCAAGCCTGCCTCACTGCCACCCCCATCCCCCCACTCCCCAGAAGACTGGCTCAAAGAAATATTTTAAATCTCAGGCGGAAACCTGGAAGATGTCTTGTCTGTCTGTTTGGATTAAGGTATGTGTCAGTGTGAGCCCTGTGTTTTTTGATAATATTGCTCAAGTTCTGAGTTCTGATATCAATGGTCTCAAGACAAGGCAGCCCTTCCAAATCAAACTGCTGGAAATACCAGAAAACATTGACCTAAATGGATGTCAGAGTCCCGTGAACTGGGAACTAGTCAATATTAAATATCTAGTATTTTTGGTTTTGCTCCTCCATTATAGACATGTCTAAGAGTCAACAACATTAAGCACAACATGTTCATAGTGCCTAGGTTTCTTTTGAGGTAAAAATTGCTCTATTAGTATATCTGTCACAAGCTTGTCAGCAAGAAACTACCTGGAAACGACAACAACAAAAGTAAAAAATGTAAATGTGATATGAGCTTTTAGACAAACTCTTTACAATAATTATACTCTAAAATATCTGCCTCTCATAGTCTTGATTGAAGGCAGAGGAGAAGGGGATGACAGAGGATAAGATGGTTGGATGGCATCACTGACTCGATGGACATGAGTTTGAGCAAGCCCCTGGAGCTGGTGACAGACACGGAAGCCTGGCGTCCTTCAGGCCACGGGGTCCCAAAGAGTCAGACACGACTGAGCAACTGAACTGAACTGAACTAACAAACGTTTCTCCAGGTGTTTTGGTTACCCGAGTTTCTATCCTTGTGACGACAGTGTATTGAATAGCTAGGTCATTTCCAAATAAATGAAAGTTCTGAAACATTCACGACTTGAAAGGACCTCCCTTTTACACAGAAACAAAAGAGATTTTTGACTCTCCATGAATAGTGTCTGGCACCATCCTGACATGTTAAATGTAAGAAAGCAATTGTTTTGTTTTGTTTTGTTCTGTTCTTGGGGGTGGGGGGAGGGGGGCGGGCTATAGCCAATGCCAATATAAAAGTCAGTTCTTGGTTGCTGAAGGGAAATGTATGACTTGTTATTACAAGAAAGTATGTGGAATGCAATGGCACTTGAGGAAGGAAAACGAAGTAGTTCTGTCTTACAGGTGGCAGTTTCAGGATGGGAGAAGCAAAGGAATGGGTACAGAATGGGATAAGGAGGTTGTAGGGAAAGTGGACCCCCAGAAAACAGTTCTGTGCCTAGCACAAGTTTTCTTGAGATGTCGAACTGCCTTTGCTAATGGAGTTTAAGTTTCTTTACCTCTTAAGTGATCTCTTCTAGGTTGACCTAGAACAGAAATCTTTGGTTAGCTTTGGCTAAGTGGAGAAGTAGTGTTTCACGGTGACATATGTGATCCTTCCTGACTGTTTGCAGCCCTTTTGATATCGATGCACTGCTTCTGCTGCTGCTGCCGCCGCTGCTGCTGCTAAGTCGTTTCAGTCGTGTCCGACTCTGTGCGACCCCATAGACGGCAGCCCACCAGGCCCCGCAGTCCCTGGGGTTCTCTAGGCAAGAACACTGGAGTGGGTTGCCATTTCCTCCTCCCATGCATGAAAGTGAAAAGTGAACGTGAAGTCGTTCAGTGGTGCCCGAGTCTTAGCGACCCCATGGACTGCAGCCTACCAGGCTCCTCCATCCATGGGATTTTCCACGCAAGAGTACTGGAGTGGGGTGCCATTGCCTTCTCCCATATCTATGCACAAGCCTGCCTAAATAATTGACTTCTAGCAAGCTTTGGGATGCCAATGACCATCCACCCTTACCAGGCAACAGAGAAGAGAAAAACACTTACCACAGGAGGTCCTGGTAAGGAACAAGGAACTAACAAGCTCCCACCAACCAGGATTCTGCAGAGGTCAACAAGAGGTCAATAAGAGATGGAAGACTGCAGTCCAGAGGTCCTAGCAACTTCCATCTTGCAGCAGAGACCCAGCATAGTCAAAACGAATTCAATGTTGCAAAAAATAAGTAAACAAATAAAGGACAGAAGTTCTTTGCACACATGACTGAGATTAAGGGTGAGGCAGTACATGTACGGTGCCTGGAAAATCTTAAAGTATGAGAAAGGAAAGAAATTAAAGACAACTATCAAGCTGTCCAAACTGATAAAAACGAAAGATTACACAGTTTTTTCTGTATATATTAGCAGATAATAATCTGAAAAGGAATTAAAAAAAATTCCCTTTCAATAATGTCAACATGAATACAACACTTTGCCATGGATGTAACGAGGATGACAAGACTGGCACACTGGAAATTATACACCCTGGCTGAAAACTATCCTGAATACATGGACAGATATTCCATAACAATGGAAAGACTTAAGATGGCAATACCATGGAATGCATCTTCAATCTGAAATGAAGATTTGATATGATTTAATCGCTCAGAGCTTTTGTGTCATCAAGTGTTATTAAAGTATAACTGAGATAGAGAAAGCTGCTGACTTAGACTTGAGGCGGGGTGTACGCCCTGCTGGTCTCTAGCCAGGTATTCTACAGGCACTAGCAGTCAGCTAAGGAAAGAAAGGAACTGTTTCAGGGAATGGCACCAGGCCCCTCCCCCACGACATGCATTGAGATAATATTGGCAGCAGGTGAGTCAACCCCGGGCCAAAACTTGATTGACATGAATCTTGAAGAAAGGCAGTATTGCAGGCAAATATATCATTTCCTTAACATAGATAAGGAGAACAAGCTAGGAGGAAAACATGCTGTTTTGTTCAAATCGCTTCTGAGCCTTTTGGGGGAACCGACCTGAAGCCAGAGTCTAGCGGAAATACATAGGATATTTACACCGCTTAAGACAAACATTTTCTTAGGAAAAAATGCATTGCTTAGCTCAAGGTTTGTCTGCGAAATTCTTACACATCAGGAGATGGCTCCGAGCTGGGTTTCCACACACAAGAACATCCATGCAATGGACAAGCCTGCACAGCCCATCTGCCCCGCTCCCGCACAGCCAGCAGCATTTCCAAGTGACCTCCTAAGGCCTTCCCCAAAATACAGGGGCACCTCTGGGTTTCCTGTTTCCCTCACTTCGAACACTTTTCTTAAAAAAAAAAAAAAATCCTGCACACTTCTTGATAGAATGCCACAGTGCAAGGAATACAGTCCTTCAATATTTAAACCTCCATTTGCAAAACACTTGGAGCTTGGTTTTGTTTTGTTTTGTTTTTTAATTACACCACCACATAATTTAAAGCTTTTACACGTGCTAATTATTCAGTTCCAAAACACCAAACTTTTATTGCACAGGGTCCTCATGAAAAGGCCCACGCAGCTGGACAACCACAGATTCTGCCATGAAAGGGCAGCAAGGTGCCCACCCCCTTCTTTGCTGCCTGGGCGGCCACCAGGGTTTGAAATCCATGTACCCTACTAAGTTTCTAGGGTGCAATCCGTGGACCCTTCCCTTTCCCATCCCAGCAGGTGCTCAAGGGCCCGCTGGCTTACAAAGTGCCAGAAGCAGGGCTGGGCCAGCCGGCCAGAGTTCAGTGTTCTGTCCCTTGGACTTCCAGCGGACACTAGGCTGCTTGGAAGAACCGCGCAGACTCTGAGATTTTTCAGCAGAGGGGTGGAGCGGTAAAGGCCTTGACCCCAAAGGCAAGGCCTTTCTGCGACCGCCAGGTTGGGGAGCTCCGAGAATATGCCCACAGACGGCGGAATACTTGGTTCCCTGCTCCACGCAATCCCAGTTCCCTTACCTGTGGTCCGCAGCCCTCCGCTGCACCCACGGGATGGCGATCCTTGGGGACCCAGGAGCGGATGAAATGGGCGTTCCCAGCCGCAGTTGCAACCCCCGAGAGCGCAACTGGGAACCCCTCCCCATCCCCCCCAATGAGACGACCCCCGCCTCGCGCCCGCCAGGGTTAGCCCCGCCCCTGCCGCGCTCCCTGCGCGTTCCCAGCCGCAGTGGCGACCCCCGGGAGCACAACTGGGACCGACCCCCACCTAAAGCCATCGGAATCTCAACTCGCGCAGCCCGGGTTTACCCAGTCCCGGGTGCACTCCCGGGGCGTTTTCAGCCTCAGTGTCCACCTCCGAGAGCACAACTGGGAAGCCCGCCCCCACCCCCGCCAGAAGCCGACCCCCGCCCCACGCCGCCCGCGTTCGCCCCGCCCCTGCACGGTCCAGGTACCTTCCCAGCTTCTAGCGTTCACGCCCAGGTAGGAGCAGGATGTAGGAGTATGGGAGATGTGTCTGGAGCCTGACAGCCTCAGCTCCGCTCTGGCCTGCCCTTTGGACCTAGGAGCCAGGCCAACTTGCAGAGGGCTTAGGGCCCCATTGTATGCAAACTACCAAGGCCTACCGCAAGGAGAGCTCTGTCCGAGGGAAGGGAAGCGCCCCAGGCTGCGTTCCCAAGCTGTTGCTTGGCAATGCAGACTCAGCGGTAAACGGAGGGAATCAGGGTCCTAGTGCCCCTGTCTTGGGGAGGAAGCTCCACAGCCAGAGTGTTCCTCCGTTTGTGCCCAGAAAGCGCCTGCCAGACTGGGCTTCCCCGGAGCTCTGTTGCAGAGCAGAGACGTGTGGATGTGTTTTGGGGCCTTGACATGTGCGTTTGGGCTCCCTAGCACAGCCCCAGCGTAGGGGAACCAGCCCCTGAGCAAAGAGCTCCAGGCAGTGCTTTGTGCCCAGGCCTGGATGCCCAGTCCCAGCACGCGGGAGAGATGAGTTAGGCTGCTGGCGGGTCCTTGCAAGCCTGTATTGGAAAGGACCGAGTGAACTTCCACACCGGCGGAGCTGCAGACCTGCGCCCAGGCGCGATAGGACAGAGCCCCTGTCGAGAGGCTGCTCTGCCTGGGCGAGCCTCGCCAAGCCCTTCCCAGCTTCTAGCGTTTGCACCTGCAAAGGAGCAGGCTGCAGGAGTGTGGGCGACATGACTGGCTCCTGACTGGCCTCAGCTCCGCTCTTGCCTTCCCTTTGGACCTAGGAGCCAGGCCTCCTTGCAGACGGCTTAGGGCACGGGGGTGTGCAAACTGCGAAAGCCTCCCGCAAGGAGACCTCTGTCTGAGGGAAGGGAAATGCCCCAGGTTGCATTCCCAAGCTTTTGCTTGGCAGCCCAGACTCAGCGCTGAACGGAGGGAATCAGGGTCCCAGTGCCCCTGTCATGGGGAGGGAGCTCCACAGCCAGAGTGTTCCTCCGTTTGTGTTCAGAAACCGCCTTACAGACTGGGCTTCCCCGGAGCTCAGCTCCAGAGCAGAGTCGTGTGCATGTGGTTTGGGGCCTTCCCCTGTGCCTTTGGGTTCCCTAGCACAGTCCCAGTGCAGGGGAACCAGCCCCTGAGCAGAGAGCTCCAGGCAGTGCTCTGTGCCCTGGATTGGAAGCCCACTCCCAGCACGCGGGAGAATAGAGTCAGGCCGCCGTCGGGTGCTTGCAAGCCTGTATTGGGAAGGACCGAATGAGCTTCCACTCCGGCAGAGCTCCAGATCTGCGCCCAGGCGCGATATCGCAGAGCCCCGACCTAGAGGCTGCTCTGCCTGGGCGAGCCTCGCCAAGCCCTTCCCAGCTTCTAGCTTTCGCGCAGGGGAAAGAACAGACTGCGGAAGTGGGGGAGACGTGACTGGCGGGCGCCTTACTGGCCTCAGCTCCGCTCTTCCCTTCCCTTTGCACCTATGATCCATGCCTCCTTGCAGAGGGCTTAGGGACCGAAGGAGAGCTCTGTCAGAGGGAAGGGAAGCGCCCCAGGCTGCATTCCCAAGCTGTTGTTTAGCCGCCCAGACTCAGCGCTGCACAGGGGTAATCAGGCTCTCTGTGCCCGCAGCTTCACACACAGGTGTGTCTCCGTAGGAATCAAGAAAGATCCTGACAGAGTGAGGTTCATTAGAGCTATACTAAAGAGCAAAGGCTTGTCCATGTGGTCTTGCCTTCCCCTGTGCCTTTGGGTCTCCAGGCTCGGCCCCAGCTCCGTGGAAACAACCCCTGAGAAAATATCTTCAAGATACGCTTTTCCCAGAGGCTGGGAACTGGGGTTCATAGGAGGAGAGAAAAGCAAGCCTCCTTCGGGCACGAAAGGCAGCCAACCTGCCTGTGTTTTGAAGCCTCTATTTGGAAGGAATGGGTTAGCTTCTCCTAAAGGAGACCTCCAGATCTGCTCAGAAGTCGGTAATTCCAGAGGCAGGGTACTGGTTCCTGACTGTCCTTTGCTAGCCTTGCAAAGACATTCCAAGATCCTAGAGTTATATTCCATGAATGAGCAGGCTTCGGGAATGTGTCAGAGGGGACTGGCTCCTTATTGGCCTCAGCTCAGCTATTGCCTTTCCATTCAAACTAGGACAAGGGCCTACTTTATGAAGGGTAAGGGTCTTCTTCTTTGAAACTGCCAAGGGCTACAGCAATGAGACCTCTGTCAAGGTGAGGGAAGCCTAAGAGGACGGATTCTCAAGCAGGTGCTTTACTACAAAGCATCAGCACCCCACGGAGAGAACCAAGATCCCTGTTCCCCAATGTTGGGAGTGTAGCTTCATACACAGAGTTGTCTCTATAGGAGCCAAGAATGTTCCTGAGAGATTAGGTTCACTAAACCTCTCCTACAGAGCATAGACCTGTCCATGTGGTTTTTCCTTCCCCTGTGAGTTGGGTCCCCGAGATCCGCCACACCTCCGAGGAAACTGTCCCTGAGAAAAGATCTCCAGGAACCGCTTCGTTGAGGCTGGGAAACGCTGTTCACAGGAAGTAAGGCAAGCGAATCTCCTGCAGAGAAAAAGAGGCCTTACTGTCCCTGGAGGAGCAGGCTGCCAGAGTGTGTGAAACCTGACTGTTGCCTTGCTGGCCTCAGTTCCACCATTGCCTGTTCCTCCGAACTAGGACCCAGGCCTATTTGGAGAAGCGTTTGGCTGCGGATTTCTACAAAGTGCCAAGGGCTACAGCAGTGAGAATTCTCTCAGCGGTAAGGGAGAGCATTTTATGGATTCTCAAGCTGTTTTCTGAATGACTGCGTCAAAATGAACTGAGAGAATCAGGCTCTCTGTGCCCCTATGTTAGGTACGCAGCTTCACACACAGAAGTGTCTCTATAGGAGCCAAGAATTTTCCTGAGAGATGAGGTTCACTAGAAGTCTGCTACAGAGCATAGACCTGTCCATATGGTTTTGCCTTGCCCTGTGAGTTGGGTCCCCGAGGTCCGCCCCAGCTCAGGGGAAGGAGCCCCTGAGAAAAGATCTCCAGGGACCGCTATTCCCCCAGGCTGCCAAACGCAGTTCACAGGAGGTAACGCAAGCGAGCCTCCTGCAAGGCACAACAGGCCTTAGTGTCCCTGGACAATCAGGCTGCCAGAGTGTGTGAGACCTGACTGGTGCCTTACTGGCCTCAGCTCCGCCATTGCATGTTCCTCCGAACTAGGACCCAGGCCTACTAGGAGAAGGGTTTGGGTATGGATTTCTAAATACTGCCAAGGGGTATAGCAATGAGAACTGTGTCACGGGTAAGGAAGAGCATTGTATGGATTTTCAAGCTGTTGTTTGAACGACAGCTTCAAAGCTGCACAGAGAGAATCAGACTCTGTGTCTCCATGTTCGGTACACAGCTTCACAGACAGGGGTGTCTTCATAGGAAACAAGAACGTTCCTGACAGAGTGAGGTTCACTAGAGCTCTCCTAGAGAGCAAAGACTTGTCCAAGTGGTTTTCTTCCCCTGTGCGTTTGGGGCTCCAGGCTCGGCCCCAGCTCCGTGGAAACAACCCCTGAGAAAAGATCTTCAAGATCCGCTTTTCCCAGAGGCTGGGATGTGGGGTTCATAGGAGGCGGGAAAAGCAGGCCTCCTTCAGAGAGCAAGAGGCAGCCAAGCGGCCTGCGTTTGGAAGCCTCTATTTGGAAGAATGGGTTAGCTTCCCCTAAGGGAGACCTCCAGATCTGTTCAGAAGTTGGTAATTCCAGAGGCAGTGTGCAGGGTCCTGACTGCCCTTTGCCAGCCTTGCAAAGACATTCCTAGATTCTACAGTTATCTTCCTGAAGAAGCAGGCTTTGGGAATATGTCAGACTTGACTGGCGCCTTATTGGCCTCAGCTCAGCTATTGCCTTTCCATTCAAAGTAGGACAATGCCCTACTTTACGAAGGGTAAGGGTCTTCTTCTTTCCAAACTGCCGAGGGCTACAGCAATGAGACCTCCGTAAATGCGAGGGAAGCATAAGCGGATGGATTATCAGGAAGGTTCTTTGCCACCAAGCATCAGCACCCCACGGAGAGAATCAGGCTCCCTTTGCCCCTATGTGGGGTGTGTAGATTCACAAACAGTGGTGTCTCTACAGGAGCCAAGAATGTTCCTGAGAGATGAGGCTCACAAGAGCTCTCCTACAGAGTGCTCACCTGTACATGTGGTTTCGCCTTCCCCTGTGAGTTGGGTCCCCGAGGTCCGCCCCAGCTCCGAGAAAACAGCCTCTGAGAAAAGATCTCCAGGAACCGCTTTTCGCCCAGGCTGGGAAAAGCTGTTCACAGGAAGTAAGGCAAGTGAGCCTCCTGCAGAGAAAAAGAAGCCTTACTGTCCCTGGAGGAGCAGGCTGCCAGAGTGTGTGAAAACTGACTGGTGCCATACTGGTCTTAGCTCCGCCATTGCTTGTTCCTCCGAACTGGGACTCAGGCCTACTTGGAGAAGGGTTTAGGTGCAGATTTCTACAAACTGCCAAGGGCTTCTGCAATGAGAACTCTCTCAGAGGTAAGGGCGAGAATTGTATGGATTCTCAAGCTGTTTTCTGAACGACAGCATTAAACCTGCACAGAGAGAATCAGGCTCTCTGCCGCCATGTTGGGTACGCAGTTTCACACACAGAGGTGTCCGCATAGGAGCCAAGAACGTTCGTCAAAGACTGAGGTTCACTAGAGCTCTCTTAGAAAGCAAAGACTTGTTCCTGTGGTTTTGCCTTCCCCTGTATGTGTGGGTCTCTGGGCACAACCCCAGCTCCGTGGAAACAACCCCTGAGCAAAGATCTCCAAGAATCTGCTTTTCCCCCATGCTGGGAACCAGGGATCATAGGAGGCAGGAAAAGCAAGCCTCCTTCAGGCAAGAAGAGGCAGCCAACCGGCCTGTGTTTGGAAGCCTCTATTTGCAAGGAATGGGTTAGCTTCTCCAGAAGGAGACCTCCAGATCTGCTCAGAAGATAGATATTCCAGAGGCAGGGTCGAGGTTCCTGACTGCCCTTTGCCAGTCTTGCAAAGACATTCCTAGATTCTAGCAATATTTTCCATGAAGGAGCAGGCATCGGGAATATGTCAGAGTTGACAGGTGCCTTACTGGCCTCAGCTCAGCTATTGCCTTTCCTTTCAAACTAGGATCAGGGCCTACTTGGTGAAGGGTAAGGGTCTGCTTCTTTCCAAAGTGCCAAGAGACACAGCAATGAGACCTCTGTCAAGGCGAGGGAAGCGTAAGCGGATGGATTCTCAAACAGGTGCTTTGCCACAAAGCATCAGCACCCCACGGAGAGAATCAGGCTGCCTGTGCCCCTATGTTCGGTGTGTAGCTTTACACACAGAGGTGTCTCTGTACGAGCCAAGAATGTTCCTAAGACTTGAGATTCACTAAGGTCTCCTACAGAGCATAGACCTGTCCATGTGGTTTTTCCTTCCCCTGTGAGATGGGTCCCCGAGGTCCACCCCAGCTCTGGGGATAGAGCCCCTGAGAAAAGATCTCCAGGAACCGCTTTTTGCCCAGGCTGGGAAACGCAGTTCACAGGAGGCAAGGCAAGCGAGCCTCCTGCAGGGAAAAATAGGCCTTACTGTCCCTGGAGGAGCAGGCTGCCAGAGTGTGTGACACCTGACTGGTGCCTTACTGACCTCAGCTCCGCCATTGCATGGCCATCCAAACCAGGACCCAGGCCTACTTGGAGAAGGGTTTGGGTGCGGATTTGTAAAAACTGCCAAGGGCTACTGCAATGAGAAGTCTCTCAGAGGTAAGGGAGAGCATTGTATGGATTCTCAAGCTGTTGTTTGAACGACAGCTTCAAAGCTGCAAAGAGAGAATCAGGCCCTGTGTGCCCCCTTGTTGGGTATGCAGCTCCACACACAGAGGTATCCCTGTAGAATCCAAGACTTTCCTCACATACTGAGGTTAACTAGAGTTCTCCTACAGAGCAAAGACTTGTCCATGTGGTTTTGCCTTCCTCTGTGCATGTGGGTCTCCGGCCTCAGCTCCAACTCCGTTGAAATAGCCCCTGAAAAAAGATCTCCAAGAACAACTTTTCCCCCAGGCGGGAAGCGGAGTTCACAGGAAGCGGAACAAGCAAGCCTCCTTCGGGCAAGTCGAGGCAGCCAACTAGCCTGTGTTTGGAAGCCTCTATTTGGAAGGAATGGTTAGCTTCTCCAAAAGAAGACCTCCAGATCTGCTCAGAAGACGGAAATTCCAGAGGCAGGGTCGAGGTTCCTGACTGTCCTTTGCCAGCCTTGCAAAGACCTTTCTAGATTCTAGCGTTATTTTCCATGAAGGAGCAGGCTTCAGGAATATGTCAGACTTGACTGGCGCCTTACTGGCCTCAGCTCAGCTATCGCCTTTCCGTTCAAATTAGGACAAGGGCCTACTTGTTGAAGGGTAAGGATCTGCTTCTTTCCAAACTGCCAAAGGCTACAGCAAAGAGACCTCTGTCAAAGAGAGGGAAGTGGAAGCGGATGGATTCTCAAACAGGTGCTTTGCCACAAAGCATCTGCACCCCATGGAGAGAATCAGGCTGCATTTGCCCCTATGTTGGGTGTGTAGCTTCAAACACAGAGGTGTCTCTATAGGAGCCAAGAATGTTCCTGGGAGATGAGGTTCACTAGAGCTCTGCTACGGAGCATAGACCTGTCCATATGGTTTTGCCTTCCCCTGTGAGTTGGGTTCCCGATGTTCGCCCCAGCTCCGAGGAAGAAACCCCTAAGAAAACACCTCCAGGAACTGCTTTTCGTCCAGACTGGGAAACGCAGTTCACAGAAGGCAAGGCAAGCGAGCCTCCTGCAGAGAAAAAGAGGCCTTACTGCCCCTGGAGGAGCAGGCTGCCAGAGTGTGTGAGACCTGACTGGTGCCTTACTGGCCTCAGCTCCGCCATTGCATGTTCCTCCGAACTAGGAACCAGGACTACTTGGAGAAGGGTTTGGGTGCGGATTTCTAAAAACTGCCAAGGGCTACAGCAATGAGAACTCTGTCACGGGTAAGGAAGAGCATTGTATGGATTTTCAAGGTGTTTTTTGAACGACATCTTTAAAGCTACACAGGGAGAATCAGGCTCTCTGTGCCCCCATGTTGGGTACGCAGCTTCACACATAGGGGTGTCTCCATATGAATCAAGAATGTTCGTGACAGAGTGAAGTTCACTAGAGCTCTCCTAGAGAGCAAAGACTTGTCCATGTGGTTTTTCTTCCCCTGTGAGTTTGGGTCTCCAGGCTTAGCCCCAGCTCCGTGGAAACAACCCCTGAGAAAAGATCTTCAAGATCCGCTTTTCCCAGAGCCTGGGAAGCTGGGTTCATAGGAGGCAGGAAAATGAAGCCTCCTTCGGACACGAAGAGGCAGCCGACCGGCCTGTTTTTGTAAGTCTCAATATGGAAGGAATGAGTTAGATTCTCCTAAAGGAGACCTCCAGATCTGCTCAGAAATCGGTAATTCCAGAGGCAGGGTGCAGGCGCCTGACTGCCCTTTGCCAGCCTTGCAGAGACATTCCTAGATTCCAGCGTTTTTTCCATGAAGGAGCAGGCTTCGGGAATATGTCAGACTTGACTGGCGCCTTATTGGCCTCAGCTCAGCTCTTGCCTTTCCTTTCAAACTAGGACAAGGGCCCACTTTATGAAAGGTAAGGGTCCTCTTCTTTCCAAACTGCCAAGGGCTACAGCAATGAGACCTCTGTCAAGGCGAGGGAAGCATAAGCTGATGGATTCTCAAGCAGGTGCTTTGCCACAAAGCATCAGCACCCCACGGAAAGAATCTGGCTCCCTTTGCCCCTACGTTGCGTGTGTAGCTACACGCACAGAGGTGTCTCGATAGGAGCCAAGAATGTTCCTGAGAGAGGAGGTTCACTGTTGGGGGCCAGAGTGAGGCACTCCGCCCATGGCAAAGGTCATGAGGAAGGAGGCTCGACATACGCAAAGGCGGGATCGAGCCTCAGGAGTCCCCCTGGAAATCCTCGAGCATCTACCCCCATAACCAGAGCCTGCCTACCTTACTACTTTGTGCTCTCACCTACACCTCTGACTTTACGGGGGGCTGTCCCCCACCACCTCTTTCGGAGAAGGAGTTAACCTAGAGCTCCAGTTGATAAAAACCCCTGGGTGTGACAAGAGTGTTTTAACCTACAAACTCCTCTGAAGGTTCTCTAGCCTGCCTGACAGGCTTGTCCGGCCACATGTGATTGCTCACAGCCTCCCAACCATGAGAGGCACGAGATGCTTTAAACCTTCTAAAAACAGGTTCCTTAGAAAAGTTAGAAAATTATTAGTATAAGTATAAATGGCTGATTAGAAATCATATTGGTGAAGGGTTTTTCATTTGTTGAGCTGATGTTTACTGCTAAGTCTCCACATCCCCTGCCCTTATACACATTAATGAATATATAGAAGAAATAAGTATTAACCTTTGATATAAATCACGTTAGACCTTAGGCTAAGTAAATTCTTTCCTTAACTAAAACCCACTACACCCTCACCCTATAGGAATGTAACTTTATTTGGGTGGCGTCTGTTTTAAGAATAATCACCCCTGGAGAAATAAGTGTCCTGGTTGACTGACCGCTGTCACAAGGAGAGGGTCGTAAATTGTCAGCAGGCCCCCCGGCCAGAAGATGATGTAACA
This sequence comes from Bubalus kerabau, assembly GCF_029407905.1. Classification (NCBI taxonomy): domain Eukaryota; kingdom Metazoa; phylum Chordata; class Mammalia; order Artiodactyla; family Bovidae; genus Bubalus; species Bubalus kerabau. The sequence continues at coordinate 83,998 of NW_026577883.1, read as the reverse complement.
CCCCTAAGACCTCTGTATACTTTTGTATGAAGCACCTGACTTTGATAAAAGTCAGGACTGCTGACCCCACGTGACTTTTGCATAACATCTCAGTGTATAAAAGTAGACCATGGAAAATAAAGAATTGGGATCAGTTTCTCGAAATACTGGTCTCCCCATGTCTCTCTCTCTCTCTCACTCTGGTTGAGTCTCCATCTGGAGCGCGGAACCCACCAAGCTTACTAATTTTGCCTGGGCTTCTAAGATCCGACCGGGGAGGCCTCAGTGTCTCCTCTCCTTCGGGAGAACGGAAGGACGCCTGCGGCCTACGTAAGTGGTTCAAGCTTCTTGTCTTGAAGTTTTATTGGTCCCCCGCGTAAACCAAGCTACTCAGCCTCTTTTCTCCACTGAATTTTCCTACTGAGCTATCCTCATTTTATTACTCTTTATATCCTTAATTAACATTTAATTAAGCAGTTGTTCCCTGACCCTCGCCTACGCCGTCTCTGCTTCGAATACCCTGGATCAGCTGGGGCTGGACCCCGGCAGTTCACTAGAGATCTCCTACAGAGCATAGACCTGTCCATTTGGTTTTGCCTTCCCCTGTGAGTTGGGTCCCCGAGGTCCGCCCCAACTCCGGGGAAACAGCCCCTGAGAAAAGATCTCCAGGAACTGCTTTCCGCCCAGGCTGGGAAACACTGTTCACAGGAAGTAAGGCAAGCGAGCCTCCTGAAGGGAAATAGAGGCCTTACTGTCCCTGGAGGAGCAGGCTGCCAGAGTGTGTGACACCTGACTGGTGCCTTACTGGCCTCAGCTCCGCTATTGCATGTTCATCTGAACTTGAACCCAGGCCTACTTGGAGAAGTGTTTGTGTGCCGATTTCCAGAAACTGCGAAGGGCTACAGCAATGATAACTCTCTCAGTGGTAAGGGAGAGCATTGTGTGGATTCTCAATTTGTTGTTTGAACGACAGCGTCAAAGCTGCACAGAGAGAATCAGGTCTCTGTGTCTCTATGTTGGGTATGCAGCTTCCCACACAGAGATGTCCCGTTGGAGCCAAGAACATTCCGCATAGACTGAGGTTCACTAGAGCACTCCTAGAGAGCAAAGACTTATCCATGCGGTTTTCCCTTCCCCTGTGGGTGTGGGTCTCCGGGATCGGCCCCTGCTCCGTGGAAACAGCCTCTGAGAAAAGATCTCCAAGAACCTCTTATCCCCCAGGCTGGGAAGCGGAGTTCGCAGGAGGTGGGATAAGCAAGCTTCCTTCGGCAAGAAGAGACAGCCAACCGGCCTGTGTTTGGAAGCCTATATTTGCAAGGAATGGGTTAGTTTCTCCTGACCGAGACCACCAGATGTGCTGAGAAGATAGAAATTCCAGAGGCAGGGTCGAGGTTCCTGACTGCCCTTTGCCAGCCTTGCAAAGACATTCCCAGATTCTAACGTTATTTTCCATGAAGGAGCAGGCATCGGGAATATGTCAGACTTGACTGGCGCCTTACTGGCCTCAGCTCAACTACTGCCTTTCCATTCAAACAAGGACAAGGGCCTACTTGGTGAAGGGTAAGGGTCTGCTTCTTTCCAAACTGCCCAGGACTACAGCAATGAGACCTCTGTCAAGGTGAGGGAAGCCTATGCGGATGGATTCTTAGCAGGTGCTTTGCCACAAAGCATCAGCACCCACGGAGAGAATCAGACTCCCTTTGCCACTATGTTGGGTGTGTAGCTTCATGCACAGAGGTGTCTCTGTAGAAGCCAAGAATGTTCCTGAGAGATGAGGTTCACTAGAGCTCTCCTACAGAGCATAGACCTGTCCATGTGGTTTTGTCTTCCCCTGTGAGTTGGGCCCCCGAGGTCCGACCCAGCTCCAGGGAAACAGCCCCTGAGAAAAAATCTCCAGGAACAGCTTTGCGCCCAGGCTGGGAAATGCAGTTCACAGGAGGCAAGGCAAGCGAGCCTCCTGCAGGGAAAAAGAGGCCTTACTTCTCCTGGACGATCAGGCTGCAAGAGTGTGTGAGACCTCACTTGTGCCTTATTGGCCTCAGCTCCGCCGTTGCCTGTTGTTCCGAGCTAGGACCCAGGCCTACTTGGAGAAGGGTTAGGGTGCGGATTTCTACAAACTGTCAAGGACTACAGCAATGAGAATTCTCTTAGCAGTAAGGGAGAGCATTGTATGGATTCTCAAGCTGTTGTTTGAATGACAGCTTCAAAGCTACACAGAGAGAATCAGGCTCTCTGTTCCCCTATTTTGGCTGTGCAGCTTCACACACAGAATTTGACTCTGTTGGAGCCAGAAATATTCCTGAAAGACTTAGGCTCACCAAAGCTGTCCTCCAGAGCAAAGACATTGGATGTGGTTTTGCCTTCCCTTGTCAGTATGGGTCCCCTAGCTTGGCCCCAGCTCCGGGGATACAGCCTCTGAAAAAAATCTTCCAAGAAGCGATTTTCCTCCAGGCTGTTAAGCGGAATTCGCAGTTTGCAAGTTAAGGAAGCCTGCTTCGTGGAAGAGCAAGCAGCCAACTGGCCCTGTGTTAGGAAGCCTGTATTTGAAAGGAATGGGTTAGCTTCTACAGCAGGAGAACCTCAGATCTGCTCAGGGGACTGAAATACTAGAGTCAGGGTCGAGGTTCTCCCTTGTCCTTTGCGCACCTTGCAAAGACATTCCTAGCTTCTAGCGTTAGTGTCCCTGTAGTAGCAGGCTGCAGGAGCATGTGATAAATGACTGCCGCGTTCCTGTCCTCAGCTCCGCTATTGACTTTCTATTCGAACTAGAACCCAGGCCTACTTTGAGAGGGGTTAGGGTCCAGTGTTTCCAAACTGCCAAGGGCTACGGCAATGCGAGCTCTGTCAGAGGTAAGAAAAGAGCAATTGGTTGGATTCTTCAGCTGCTGCGTGGCTACACAGCTTCCGCGCCGCATGGAGAGCATGAGGCTCCTTGTGGCCCTATTTTGGGTACGCAGCAACATGCACACAGAGTGTCTGTGTTCACTTATGTACAGGCTTATGTACACTAGAGCTCTCCTACAGAGCGAAGACCACTCAGTGGGCTCCAAGAGATACATGTCGCGACTCGAGAAGAGAGTGGAGTCCTGTGCTTCCCCTCGAGATGAGGCCTGACTCCCCGGGTGAGTATGGAATGCAACCCCAAATCCCTGTCGCCTATGGAGAGGAACATTAAGTCCTGGATACAAGCGTAGATGAGGTCTAGTTTGCACTTCAGTGAATGGAGCCCAATCCCCAGCTCTCCCTGGCAACTCAAATGGAAGATTAGACTTCCTGGGCCAACACAAGAGGAAGCCTGAATTCCCCGTCGTAACTCGAGAATCCCACCGCAACTCGAGAAAAACCACGTGCTTCCCTCGTCATCGCAAGATGAGGCCCTTTGTCCGCTACAGCATCTCAAGAGAAGTCCCACGTTCCATCCTGAAGTGCGAAACGGTACTTGGCACCCTTGATGCGACCCGAAAAGTTCCGCGACATACCAGACTCACTCAAGGGGAACACCGAGGTTCCCTGCACCACTTCATCTGAGCCCCTTCTCCTCTCCTGATTGCGACAGGAGGGTCGACTCCCCTTCTCTGTCTGCAAGGGGTTCCCGACCTTCCGGGTGCACCTCAGGATGAGGCCGGTCTCATGAGGAAGTTCGAGACGTAGCCTCGTGAGTGGTGCCACATGCCGAAAGACCCCAATTTCACGGTCCATTCTTGAAAAGAACACGATGCCAGCACACCTCTTTGAAGGAAAACCTGTGGATGAAGGCACAAGACGAAGGGGCACTGACACCCGCGTGCATCATCCAGAAAAACCCGCAGGTCCCACAGACATTTCGACAAGTGGAGTGTGACCCTGTAAACAACTCGAAAGGCAAACGAAGTTCCATTTCCTCAACAGAAGATTAGGTGTGACTCTCTTTTGCCTACTCTGCAGGGACCATGGGATCTGAGTCAGAAACGGAGAGGAAGCCTGAGGTTCCTGCGTCCACTCGAGATGAGGCTCTCTTCCATTGCACCACACGCAGTGGAGTCCCGAGAGGCCCCTACCAACTCCACAGTATCCCTGAGTTCTCACAGGCACAATGAGAAGCTCCCTGAGGTCACAGGCATAAGTTGAGGGAACCCTGGGTTTTCTACCGCGACTCGAGAAAGACCGAGAGAGTGCTTCAAAATGTCTTGAGTCGCGATTCCCCTACCATGACTCGAGAGCCATGACACGCTCCACCTCGACACGCGCATGGACACCTGACGTCCCTGGCGCCGCACGAAAGGCACCCTGAGATGCTCGTCGCGCCTCGGGAGAAAACCCCCACGGGCGCCGCAGCTCGAGGAAACCCCTGAGACGCCCCCGTCCTCGCGAGCTGAGGGCCTTCTTTTCCTGCATGGCCTGGAGAGCAATCCCGGGTCCTCTCTCCAAACGGAAGAGGAGGCTGGACTCCCTTGAGGCCGCTCAGGGGGCTCCAAGAGACCCGCGTCGCGACTCGAGAGGAGAGCGGAGTCCTTGGCTTCCCCTCGAGATGAGGCCTGACTCCCCGGGGGAGCCTGGAATGCAACCCCGAGATCCCTGCCTTCCCTGGAGAGGAATATTAGGTCCCGGACACACGCCTAGGTGAGGTCTCTTCGCCCTGCAGTGACCCGAGCGCAACCCCCAGCTTTCTCTCGCAACCCGAGGGGAAGATTGGGCTTCCCAGGGCCAACCCGAGAGGAAGCATGAGATCCCCGTCATAACTCGAGAATCCCGCCGCAACTCGAGAAAAACCACGTGGTTCCCACCTCTTGGCAAGATGAGGCCCTTGCCCGCGACGGCGTCTCAAGGGAAGTCCCCTGTTCCGCCCTGAAGGGCGAAACGGTCCCTGACAGCCTTCCTGCGACCCCCAAAATTCCCCCGACACGCCGGGTTCCCCCGAGGGGAACACCGAGGGTCCCGGCACTGCTTCCTCTGAGCCCCTTCTCCCCTCCTGATCGCGACAGGAGAGGCGATTCCCCTGCGTGGACTGGAAGGGGTTCCCGGCCTTCCCGGCGCACCTCAGGATGAGGCCGGTCTCACGAGGAAATTCGAGACGAGCCACGTGGGTGGGGCCACATGCCGAACGCCCCTGATTCCTCGGTCCGCTCTTGAGAAGGACCCGAGGCCCGGACCCCTCTTCAAAGGCAACCCTGTGGGTGAAGGCACAACACGAAGGGGCACTGCCACCCCCGTGCATCGTCCGCAAAGACCCGCGGGTTCCACACACAGCTCGACGAGGGGCCTGAGACCCCCTGAGCAACTCGAGAGGCCAGCGGGGTTCCCTTCCTCAGACAAGACGAGGCCAGACTCTCCTGTCCCAACTCTGCAGGGACCCTGCGGTCGGAGTCCGAAACGCAGAGGAAGCCTGAGGTTCCTGCCTCCCCTCGAGGTGAGGCCCTCTTCCGTTGCGCCAGACCCAGCGGAGCCCGAGGGGCCCCGCCACCTCCACAGGATCCCTCGCCTCTCAGAGGCACCCTGGGAAGTTCCCTAAGGTCCCTGGCAGAAGGCGAGGGAAACGAGGGTTTCCCGCCGCCCCCCGAGAAAGACCTCGAGAGTCCTTCTTCAACGCGTCTCGAGGCCCTAGTCCCCTCCCATGACTCGAGAGCCAGGACGCGCTCCCCCTCGCCACGCGCATGGAGACCTGACATCCCTGGCGCCGCACGAGAGGCTCCCTGAGATCCTCGTCGTGCCTCGGGAGAAAACCCCACGGGCGCCGCAGCTCGAGGAAACCCCTGAGACGCCACCGTCCTCGCGAGCTGAGGGCCTTCTTTTCCTGCATGGCCTGGAGAGCAATCCCGGGTCCTCTCTCCAAACGGAAGAGGAGGCTGGACTCCCTTGAGGCCGCTCAGGGGGCTCCAAGAGACCCGCGTCGCGACTCGAGAGGAGAGCGGAGTCCTTGGCTTCCCCTCGAGATGAGGCCTGACTCCCCGGGGGAGCCTGGAATGCAACCCCGAGATCCCTGCCTTCCCTGGAGAGGAATATTAGGTCCCGGACACACGCCTAGGTGAGGTCTCTTCGGCCCTGCAGTGACCCGAGCGCAACCCCCAGCTTTCCCTCGCAACCCGAGGGGAAGATTGGGCTTCCCAGGGCCAACCCAAGGGGAAGGCTGAGATCCCCGTCGTAACTCGAGAATGCCGCCGCAACTCGAGAAAAACCACGTGGTTCCCACCTCTTGGCAAGATGAGGCCCTTGCCCGCGACGGCGTCTCAAGGGAAGTCCCCTATTCCGCCCTGAAGGGCGAAACGGTCCCTGACAGCCTTCCTGCGACCCCCAAAAGTCCCCCGACACGCCGGGGTCCCCCGAGGGGAACACCGAGTGTCCCGGCACCGCTTCCTCTGAGCCCCTTCTCCCCTCCTGATCGCGACAGGAGAGGCGATTCCCCTGCGTGGTCTGGAAGGGGTTCCGGGCCTTCACGGCGCACCTCAGGATGAGGCCGGTCTCACGAGGACATTCGAGACGAGCCACGTGGGTGGGGCCACATGCCGAACGCCCCCGATTCCCCGGTCCGCCCTTGAGAAGGACCCGAGGCCCGGACCCCTCTTCGAAGGCAACCCTGTGGGTGAAGGCACAACACGAAGGGGCACTGACACCCTCGTGCATCGTCCGGAAAAACCCGCAGGTTCCACATACAGCTCAACAAGTGGCTTGTCACCCCTGAAGAACTCGAGAGGCAAGTGGGGTTTCATTCCTCTACACAAGACGAGGCCTGACTCTCCTGTCCCAACTCTGCAGGGACTTTGCGATCCGAATCAGACCAGCGCCAGTGAAGTCACGAGAGTAACGCTGAGGTTCCTGCCTCCACTCGAGATTAGGACCTCTTCCATTGCACGAAACCCAGTGGAGTCCCGAGAGAGGCGTCCCAGCTCCACAGTATCCCTGACTTCTCAGAGGCACCCTGAGAAGCTCCCTGAGGTCACCAGCACAATTCGCGTGAACCCAGGGTTTACTGCCACCACCATAGAAAGAACTCAAGAGTCCTTCTTCAACGCATTTTGAGGCCTGATTCCCCTACCATGACTCGAGGGCAATGACACGCTCCCTCTGCTACACTCATGAAGCCCTGACTTCCCTGGCACCACACGAGAGGCTCCCTGAGCTCCCCGTCATACCTTGTGAGAAACCAAACACTGGCGCCACAGATAGAGAAAACCCACGAGACGCCCCCATTTTCGCGACATGACGGCCTTCTTTTCTAGCATGGCCTGGAGAGCAATCCCGAGTCCTCTCTCCAAACTCCACAGTAGGCTTGACTCCCTTTTGGTCACTCAGTGGACTCCAAGACATACCCGTCGCGACTCGAGAGGAGAGCGGAGTCTTTTCCTTCCCCTCGAGGCGAGGCCTGACTCCTCGGGTGTGTCTGATATGTGAACCGGAGATCCCTGTCGCCCCTGGAGAGAAACATTAGGTCCTGGACACAAGCCTAGATGAGGTCTCTGTTTTCCTGCAGTGACTCGAGAGCAATCCCCAACTCTCCCTCGCAACTCGAATGGAAGACTGGACTTCCCTGGGCCAACAGAAGAGGAAGCCTGAATTTCCCGTTGTAACTCAAGAATCCCACCACAACTCGAGAAAAACCACGTCGTTCCCTCTTCATCGCAAGATGCGGCCATTGCCGCTACAGCGTCTCAAAAGAAGTCTTACGTTCCATCTTGAAGTGCGATACGGTACTTGGCACCTTTGATGCGACCCCAAAAGTTCCCCAACACACTGGTCTCACTGGAGGGGAACACCGAGGTTCCCGGCATCACCTCATCTGTGCCCCTTCTCCCCTCCTGATCGAGACAGGAGGGTCGATTCCCCTGCTTTGTCTGCAAGGGGTTCCGACCTTCCCGGCGCACCTCAGGATGAGGCCGGTCTCACTAGGAAATTCGAGACGTAGCCTGGTGGGTGGTGCCACATGCGGAAAGACCCCGATTTCCCGGTCTGCTCTTAATAAGAACCCGATGCCAGGACACCTCTTCGAAAGCAAACCTGTGGATGAATGCACAACACGAAGGGGTACTGACATCCCCATGCATAGTACGGAAAAACACGCAGATTCCAAACACAGATCGACAAGTGTCCTGTCATCCCTTGAAGAACTAGAGAGGCATGCGGAGTTCCGTTCCTCCACACAAGAGAAGGCCTGACTCTCCTTTCCCAACTCTGCAGGGACCGTGCGATCGGAGTCAGAAATGTAGATGAAACCTGACGTTCCTGCATCAACTCGAAATGAGGCCCTCTTCCATTGCGCCATACCCAGTGGAGTCCCGAGAGGCCCCTAAAACTCCACAGTATCCCTGATTCTCAGAGGCACCCTCAGAAGCTCTCTGCAGTCACTGGCACAAGTCGAGTGAACCCAGGGTTTTCTGCTGCATTCTGAGAAAGACCTTGAGAGTCCTTCTTTACCGCGTCTTGAGGCCCGATACCCTACCATGACTGGAGAGCAATGACGCATTCCCCTCGCCACGCCCATTGAAACCTAACTTCCCTGGCGCCACACGAGAGGCTCCCTGCGCTCCCCGTCCTACCTCATGAAAACCCCACACTGGCACCGCCGCTCGAGAAAACTCACGAGACGCCCCCATCATCGTAAGATGAGGGCCTTCTTTTCCTACATGACCTAGAGAGCAATCCCGAGTCCACTCTCCAAACTCCACTGGAGGCCTGAGTCCCTTTAGGCCACTCAGTAGCCTCCAAGAGATACACGTCGCTACTCTAGAGGAGAGCAGAGTCCGTTGCTTCCCCTCGAGCCGAGGCCTGACTACTTGGGTGAGTCTGGAATGGGATCCCGAGATCCGTGTTGCCCCTGTAGAGGAAAACTCGGTCCTGGACACAAGCCTAAATGAGGTCTTTTTTGTCCTGCATTGACTCAAGTGCAATCCCCAGCTCTCCCTCGCAACTCGAATGGATGATTGGACTTCCCTGGGCCAACACAAGAGGAAGCCTGTATTCCCCGTTGTAATTCGAGAATCCCACGGCAACTGGAGAAAAACAATGTGGCTCCTCCGTCATCGAAATATGAGGCCCCTGTCAGCTATAGCGTCTCCAGGGAAGTCCCATGTTCCGGCTTGAAGTGTGAAACGGTACTTGGCACCCTTGATGCGACCCCCAAATTTCCCTGACACCCCGGTCTCACTCGAGGAGAACATGGAGGTTCCCAGCACCGCTTCAGCTGAGCCTCTTCTCCCCTCCTGATGGCGACAGGAGGGTCGATTCCCCAGCTTTGTCTGGAAGGGGTTCCCAGACTTCCCGGCGAACCTCAGGATGAGGCCAGTCTCACGAGGGAAGTCGAGACGTAGCCTCGTGGGTTGTGCCACATGCCGAAAGACCCCGATTTCCTGGTCCGCTATTGATAAGATCCCGATGCCCAGTCACCTCTTCGAAGGTAACCCTGTGGATGAAGGCACAACACGAAGGGGCACTGACACCCCTGTGCATCGTCCCCCAAAACCGCAGGTTCCACATACAACTCGACAGGTGGCCTGTCATCCCGTGAACAACTCGAGAGGCAAGTGGAGTTCCATTACTCCACACAAGACGAGGTCTGACTCTCCTGTCCCAACTCTGCAGGGACCCTGCTATCCGAGTCAGAAATGGAGAGGAACCCTGACGTTACTGCCTCAATCCGAGATTAGGTCCTCTTCAATTGCACCAGTCCCTGTGATGTCCCGAGAAGCCCCTCTCAACTCCACAGTATCCCTGACTTCTCAGAGGAACCCCGCTAAGCTCCCTGAGGTCATGGGCACAAGTCGAGGGAACCCAGGGTTTCCTGCCACACCCCGAGAAAGACCTCGAGAGTTCTTCTTCGAAGCGTCTTGAGGCTTGATTCCCCTACCATGACTCGAGAGCAATGAGGCGCTCCCCCACGCCACGTCCATGGAGACCTGACTTCCGTGGCACCACAGGAGTCTCCCTGAGCTCCCCGTCCTATCTCGTGAGAAACCCCAACCAGGCACTGCACCTTGAGAAAACCCACGAGACGCCCCCGTCATCGTGAGATGAGGGCCTTCTTTTCCTGCATGGCCTAGAGAGCAATCCCGAGTCCTCTCTCCAAACTCCACAGGAGGCTTAACTCCATTTAGGCCACGCTTGGGCTCCAAGGGATACCCGTCGCAACTCGAGAGGAGAGCGGAGTCCATTCATTCCCTTCGAGACGAGGCCTGACTCCCCGGGTGAGTCTGGAATGCAACCCCGAGATCCCTGTCGCCCCTGGAGAGAAAAACTCGGTCCTGGACACAAACCTAGATGAGCTCTATTTTGCCCTGCAGTGACTCGAGAGCAAACTCCAGCTCTCACTTGCAACTCGAATGGAAGATTGGACTTCCCTGGGCCAACACAAGAGGAAACCTGTATTTCCCATCGTAACTCAAGAATCCTGCCGCAACTCGAGAAAAAACACGTGGGTCCCCCGTCAGCGCTAGATGAGGCCCTTGCCCACTACAGCATCTCAAGAGAAGTCCCAGGTTCCGTCTTGAAGTGCGAAACGGTACTTGGCACCCTTGATGCAACCAGAAAAGTTACCCGACTTTCACTCAAGGAGAGCACCGAGGTTCCCGGCACTACTTCATCTGAGCCCTTTCTCTCCTCCTGATCCCGAAAGTAGGGTCGATTCCCCTGCTTTGTTTGGAAAGGGTTCCTCGACTTTCCTGCGCGCCTCAGGATGAGGCCTGTCTCACGAGAAAATTCGAGACGTAGCCTAGTGGGTGGTGCAACATGCTGAAAGACCCCAATTTCCCGGTCCGCACTTGAGGAGAACACGATGCCCGGACACCTCTTCGAAGGCAACCCTGTGGATGAAGGCACAACAGGAAGGAGCACTGACGCCCCCGTGCATCTCCGAAAAACCCGCAGGTTCCACACACATCAGGAAAAGTGGTGTTATCCTTGAACAACTTGAGATGTAAGCGGAGTTCCATTCCTCCGCAGAACACGAGACCTGACACTCCTGAGCAAACTCAACAGGGACCCTGCGATCTGAGTCAGATCCGGCCTCCAGGAAGTCAGGAGCAGAACCCTGAGGTTCCTGCCTCAACTCGAGATGAGGCCCACTTCCATTGCACCAAACCCAGAGGAGTCCCGAGAGGCCTCTCCCAAATCCACAGTATCCCTGACTTCTCAGAGGGACCCTGAGACGCTTCCTGAGGTCACCAGCACAAGTCAAGGGAACCCAGGGTTTCCTGCCGCAACCCTAGAAAGACATCGAGAGTTCTTTTTCAACCCGTCATGAGGCCCGATTCCCCTACCCTGACTTGAGAGCAATGACGCGCTCCCCCTTGCCCCGCCCATGGAGACCTGACTTCCCTGTTGCCACACGAGAGGCTACCTGAACTCCCCGTCGTACCTCGTGAGAAACCCCACACTGGCGCCGCAGCTCGAGAAAACCCACGAGACGCCCCCGTCATCTCGAGATGTGGGCCTTCTTTTCCTGCATGGCCTGGAGAGCAATCCCGAGTCCTCTCTCCAAACTGAAGAGGAGGGTTGACTCCCTTTAGACCACTCAGTGGGCTCCAAGAGATATGCGTCGCAACTCGAGAGGATAGCCGAGTCCTTTGCTTACCCTCGAGACGAGGCCTAACTCCCCGGGTGAGTCTGTAATGCAAACCCGAGATCCCTGTCGCCCTTGGAGAGGATCATTGGGTCCTGAACACAAGGCTAGATGAGGTCGCTTTTGCCCTGCAGTAACTCGACAGCACTCCCCAGCTTTCCCTCGCAACCCGAATGGAAGATTGGACCTCCCTGGGCCAACACAAGAGGAAGCCTGAATTCCCAGTAGTAATTCGAGAATTCCGCCTCAACTTGAGAAAAACCACGTGGTTCCCCCTTCATTGCAAGATGAGGCCCTTGCCCGCTCCAGCGTCTCAAGAGTAGTCCCACGTGCTGTCTTGAAGTGCGAAATGATATTTGGCACCCTTAATGCTACCCCAAAAGTTCCCCGACATACGGGTCGCACTAGAGGGGAACACCGAGGTTCCTGGCACCACTTCATCTGAGCCCCTTCTCCCCTCCTGATCGCGAAAGGAGGGTCAACTCCCCTGCTTTGTCTGCAAGGGGTTCCCGACCTTCTCCACGCACCTCAGATGAGGCTGTCTCACGAGGAAATTCGAGACGTAGCCTCGATGGTGGTGCCACATGCCGAAAGACCGCGATTTCCCGATCCGCTCTTGATAAGAACGCGATGCCCAGACACCTATTCGAAGATAGTGTGGATGAAGGCACAACACGAAGGGGCACTGACACCCCCGTGCATCGTCCGGAAAAGACCGCAGGTTACTCATACAGCTCAACAAGTGCCTGTCACCCAGTGAACAACTCGAGAGGCAAGCGGAGGTCCATTCCTGCACACAAGACAAGGCCTGACTCACCTCTCCCAACTATGCAGGGGGCTGCGATCGGAATCAGAAATGGAGAGGAACCCTGAGGTTCCTGCCTCCCCTCGAGATGAGGCCCCCTTCCATTTCACCAAACCCAGTGGAGTCCCGAGAGGTCTTTCCCAACTCCACAGTATCCCTGACTTCTCAGAGGCACCCGGAGAATCTCCCTGAGGTCACCGGCACAAGTCGAGGGAACCCAGGTATTCTTGCCAAGACCCGAGAGAGATCTTGAGAGTCCTTCAACGCGTCTAGAGGCCTGATTCCCCTACCATGACTCGAGAGCAATGACGCGCTCCCCCTCGCCACACGCATCGAGACCTAACTTCCCTGGCGCCACACAAGAGGCTCCCTGAGCTCCTCGTCGTACCTCCTGAGAAACCAACACAGGCGCTGCAGCTCGGTAAAACCACCTAGACCCCCCCCCCCCGTCATCGTGAGATGAGGGCTTTCTTTTCCTGCATGTCCTGGAGTGCAATCCCGAGTCCTCTCTCCAAACTCCAGAGGAGGCTTGACTCCCTTTAGTCCACTCAGTGGGCTCCAAGAAATACCCGTCGCGACTCGAGAAGAGAGAGAAGTCCTTTGTTTCCCCTCGAGAGGACGCCTGACTCCTGGGTGAGTCTAGAATGCAACCCCAAGATCCCAGTCATCCCTTGAGAGGAACATTAGGTCCTAGACACAAGCCTGGATGAGGTTTCTTTTACCCTGCAGTGACTCGAGCGCAACCCCCAGCTCTCCCTCGCAACTCGAATGGAAGATTGGGCTTCCCTGGGCCAACACAAGAGGAAGCCAGAAATCCCCTTCGTAACTCGAGAATCCCGCCGCAACTCGAGAAAAACCACGTGTTTCCAACGTCATCCCAAGATGAGGCCCTTGCTGCTATGGCGTCTCAAGAAAAGAACCACGTTCCGTCTGAAGTGCGAAACGGTACTTTGCACCCTTGATGCGACACCAAATGTTCCCGGACACGCCGGTCTCACTCGACAGGAACACCGAGGTTCCCGCACCACTTCATCTGAGCACCTTCTCCCCTCCTGTTCGAGACAGGAGGGTCTATTCCCCTGCTTTGTTTGGAAGGGGTTCCCCACATTCCCGGCGCACCTCAGGATGAGGCCGGTCTCACGAGGAAATTCGAGACGTAGCGTCGTGGGTGGTGTCACATGCCTAAATACCCCGATTTCCCGGCCCACTCTTGAGAAGAACCCGATGCCCGGACACCTCTTCGAAGGCAACCCTGTGGACGAAGGCACAAAACGAAGGGTCACTGACACTCCCGTGCATCATTCGGTAAAAGCCGCAGGTTCCACACACAGCTCGACAAGAGGCCTGTCATCCCATGAACAACTCGAGAGGCAAGCAGAGTTCCATTCCTCCACTCAAGACGAGGCCTGACTCTCCGGTCCCAACTCTGAAGGGACCCTGCGATCAGAGTCCGAAATGGAGAGGAACCCTGAGGTTCCTGACTCCACTCGAGATGAGGCCCTCTTCCATTACACCAAAAACAGTGGAGGCCCGAGAGGCCCCTCCCAAATCCACAGTATCGCGACTTCTCAGAGGCACCCTTAGAAGCTCCCTGAGGTCACTGGCACAAGTCGAGGGAACACAGGGTTTCCTGACGCAACCCGAGAAAGACCTCGAAAATCCTCCTTCAACGCATCTTGAATCCCGATTCCCCTACCATGGCTCGAGAGCAATGACGCGTTCCCCCTCGCCACTCGCATGGAGACTTGACTTCCCTGGCGCCACACGAGAGGCTCCCTGAGCTCCCCGTCATACCTCGTGAGAAATCCCACACTGGCTCCCCAGCTCCAGAAAACCCACGAGACGCCTCCGTCATCGCGAGATGAAGGCCTTCTTTTCCTGCATGGCCTGGAGAGCAATCTCGAGGCCTCTCTTCAAACTCCACAGGAGGCCTGACTCCCTTTAGGCCACTCTGTGGGCTCCAAGAGATACCCGTTGGGACTCGAGAGGAGAGCGGAATTCTTTGCTTCCCCTATATACCAGGCCTGACTCCTCAGGTGAGTCTGGAATGCAACCCCGAGATCCCTGTCGCCCCTGGAGGGGAACATTAGGTCCTAGACACAAGCATAGATGAGGTCTCATTTGCCCTGAAGTGACTCGAGAGCAATCCCCTGCTCTCCCTCGCACCTCGAATGGAAGAATGGACTTCCCTGGGACAACACAAGAGGAAACCTGAATTCCCCATCGTAATTCGAAAATCCCGCTGCAACTCGAGGAAAACCACGTGGTTCCCCCGTCATCGCAAGATGAGGCCCTTGCCAGCTACAGCATCTCAGTAGAAGCCCTACGTTCCATCTTGAAGTTTAAAACGATAATTGGCAACCTTATTGTTAGCACAAAAGTTCCCCGACACCCTGGTCTCACTCGAGGGGAACACCAAGGTTCGGTGCACCGCTTGTTCTGAGCCCCTTATCCCCTCCTGATCGCGACGGGAGGGTCGATTACCCTGCTTTGTCTGGAAGGGGTTCCGGACCTTCCCGGCGCACCTCAGGATGAGGCCGGTCTCACGAGGAAATTCGAGACGTAGCCTTGTGGTTGGTGCCACACGCCGAAAGACCCCGATTTCCCTGTCTGCTCTTGATAAGAACCCAATGCTAGGACACCTCTTCGAAGGCAATCCTGTGGACGAAGGCACAAAACGAAGGGGTCTGACACCCTCCTGCATCGTTGGAAAAGCCCGCAAGTTCCACATACAGATCGACAAGTGGCCTGTCACCCCGTGAACAACTCGAGAGGCAAGAGGAGTTAAATTCCTCCACACAAGACGAGGCCTGACTCTCCTGTCCCAACTCTGCATGGACACTGAGATCCGATTCAGAAATGGAGAGGAACCATGAGGTTCCTGCCTCAACTCGAGATAAGGCCCTCTTCTACTGCACCAAACCCAGTGGAGTTCGGAGCGGCCCCTCCCAACTGCACAGTATCCCTGACTTCTCAGAGGCACCCTGAAAAGCTCCCTGAGGTCACGGGCATAAGTCGACGGAACCCAGGGTTTCCTGCCGTAACCTGAGAAAAACCTCGCGAGTCCTTCTTCACGCGTCTTGAGGCCCGATTCCCCTACCATGACTGGAGAAAAATGACGCGCTCCCCCTCGCCACGCGCATGAAGATCTGACTTCCCCGGCACCACATGAGAGGCTCCCTGAGCTCCCCATCGTACCTCGTGAGAAACCCCACACTGGCGCCGCAGCTCGAGAAAACCCACGAGACGCCCCTGTCATGGTGAAATGAGGGCCTTCTTTCCTGCATGACCTGAAGAGCAATCCCGAATCCTCTCTCCAAACTCCAAAGGAGGCTTGACTCCCTTTAGGTCACTCAGTGGGCTCCAAGAGATACCCGTCGATACTCAGGAGGAGAGCGGTGTCCTTTGCTTCCCCTCGAGATGAGGCCTGACTACGAGGGTGAGTCTGGAATGCAACCCTGGATCCCTGTCGCCCCTGGAGAGGAACCTTAGGTCCTGGACAAAAGCCTAGAGGAGGTCTCTTTGGCCCTGCATTGACTCAAGTGCAACCCCTAGCTTTCCCTTGCAACTCGAATGGAAGATTGGCCTTTCTGAGCCAACACAAGAAGAAGCCTGAATTTCCAGTTGTAATTTGAGAAACCCGCTGCAACTCGAGAAAAATCACGTGGTTCCCCGTATTGCAAGATGAGGCCCTTGCCCCCTACAGCGTCTCAAGAGAAGTCTCACATTCCGTCTTGAAGTGCAAAACAGTACTTGGCACCCTTGATGCGACCCCAAAAGTTCCCCTATATACCGATCTCACTAGAGGGGACACTGAAGTTTCCGGCACCACTTCATCTGAGGCCTTTCTCCTCTCCTGATCGCGATAGGAGGGTCGATTCCACTGCTTTGTCTCGAAGGGATTCCCGACCTTCCCGGCACACCTCAGGATGAGGCCGGTCTCACGAGGAAATTCGAGAGGTAGCCTCGAGGGCCATACTACATGCCGAAAGACCCCGATTCCATGGTCCACTTTTGATCAAAACCAGACTCCTGGACACCTCTTCGAAGGCAAGCCTGTGGATGAAGGCACAACACGTAGGGGCACTGACACCCCGTGCATCTTCCGGAAAAACCCGCAGGTTCCTCACACAGCTCCACAAGTGGTCTGTCACCTCGTGAACAACTCGAGAAGCAAGCGGAGTTCCATTCCTCCACACAAGACGATGCCTGACTTTCCTGTCACAACTCTAGGGACCTTGCGCACCGAGTCAGAAATGGAGAGGAAGCCTGAGGTTCCTGCCTCCACTCAAGATGAGGCCCTTTTCCATTGCCACAAAACCAGTGGAGTCCCGAGAGGCCCGTCCCAAATCCACAGTATGCCTGACTTCTCAGAGGCACCCTGAGAAGCTCCCTAAGGTCACCGGCAGAAGTCGACGGAACCCAGGGTTTCCTGCCGCAACCCGAGAAAGACCTTGAGAGTCCTGCTTTAACGTGTCTTGAGGCCCGATTCCCGTATCATATCTCGAGAGCAATGACGCGCTCCCCCTTGCCATGCGCATGGAGACCTGAATTCCCTGGTGCCACACGAAAGGCTCCCTGAGCTTCCCGTCGCACCTCGTCAGAAACCGCACACTGGCACCGCAGCTCGAGAAAACCAACAAGACGCCCCTGTCATCGCGAGATGAGGGTCTTCTTTTCCTGCATGGCCTGGAGAGCAATCCTGAGTCCTCTCTCCAAACTCCACAGGGGGCTTGACTCCCTTTAGGCCACTCAGTGGGCTCCAAGAGACACCTGTGGTGACTCAAGAGGAGAGCGGGGTCCTTTGCTTCCCCTCGAGTCGAGCTCTGACTCCCAGGATGCGTCTGGAATGCAACCCCGAGATCGCTGTTGGCCCTGGAGAGGAATATTAGGTCCTGGACACAAGCATAGATGAGGTCTCTTTTGCCCTGCAGTGACTCAAGAGCAAACCCCAGCTCTCCCTCGAAACTCGAATGGAAGATTGGACTTCCCTGGGCCAACACAAGAGGAAGCCTGAATTCCCCGTCGTAACTCGAGAATCCTGCCGCACCTTGAGAAAAACCACGTGATTCCCCCGTCATCCCAAGATGAGGCCCTTGCCCTCTACAGCGTGTCAAGAGAAGCCCCAAGTCCGTATTGAAGTGCAAAACGGTACTTGGCACCCTTGAAGCGACCCCAAAAGTTTCCCGACACACCGGTCCCACTCGAGGGGAACACCGAGGTTCCCGGCACGACTTCAACTGAGCCCTTTCACTCCTCCTGATCGCGACAAGATGGTCGATTCCCCTGCTTTGTCTGGAAGGGGTTCCCGATCTTCATGGCGCACCTCAGGATGACACCAGTCTAACGAAGAAATTCGAGACGTAGCCTCATGGATGGTGCCACGTCCTGAAAGACCCCGATTTCCTGCTCTGCTATTGATAAGAACCCGATGTCCGGATACCTCTTTGAAGGCAACCCTGTGGATGAAGGCACAACACGAAGGGGCACTGACCCCCTCATGCATCTTACGGAAAAAACCGAAGGTTCCACTCACAGCTCGACAAATGGTCTGTTATCCTGTGAACAACTCGAGAGGCAAGTGGAGTTCCATTCCTCCACACAAGACGAGGCGTGACTCTCCTGTCCCAACTCTTCAGGGACCCTGTGGTCGGAGTTTTAAATGGAGAGGAACCCTTAGGTTCCTGCCTCAACTCGAGATGAGAACCTTTGCCATTGCACCAAACCCAGTGGAGTTCCGAGAGCGCCTCCCAAGTCCACAGTATGCCTGACTTCTCAGAGGCACCCTGAGAAGCTCCCTGAGGTCACCGGTACAAGTCGAGGGAACCCAGGGTTTCCTGCCGCAACCTGAGAAAGACCTCGAGACTCCTTCTTCAACGCGTCTTGAGTCCCGATTTCCCTACCATGACTCGAGAGCATTTATGGGCTCCTCCTCATCACACGCATAGACACCTGACTTTCCTGGCACCACACGAGAGGCTCCCTGAGCTCCCCGTCGTACCTCGTGAGAAAACTCATACTTGCGCTCCAACTCGAGAAAACCCACAAGACGCCCCCGTCATTGCGAGCTGAGGGCCTTCTTTCCTGTATGGCCTGGAGAGCAATCCCGAGTCCTCTCTCCAACTCCACAGGAGGCTTGACTCCCTGGAGGCCACTCAGTGGGCTCCAAGAGATACCTATCGCGACCCAGGAGGATATCAGAATCCTTTGCTTCCCCTCGAGCCGAGGCCTGACTCACTGGGTGAGTCTGGAATGCGTCCCCGTGATCCCTATCGCCCCTGGAGAGGAACATTAGGTCCTGGACACAAGCCTAGATGAGGTCTATTTTGACCTGCCGTGACTCGAGAGCAATTCCCACCCAGCTCTCCCTGGCAACTCGAATGGAAGAATGGACTTCCCTGGGCCAACAGAAGAGGAAGCCTGAATTCCCCGTCGTAAGTCAACAATCCCATCGCAACTCGAAAAAAACCACGTGGTTTCCCCTTCATCACAAGATGAGGCATTGCCCGCCACAGAGTCTCAAGAGAAGTCCCACGTTTCGTCTTGAAGTTTGAAACAGTATTTGGCAAGCTTTGTGAGACCCCAAAAGTTCCCTGACATACCGGTCTCACTCAAGGGGAACACCGAGGTTCCCGGCACCACTTCATCTGAGCCCCTTCTCCCCTCCTGATCGCGACAGTAGGGTCGATTAACCTGCTTTGTCTGGAAGGCTTTCCTGACCTTCCAGGGGCACCTCAGCATGAGGCCCGTCTCACGAGGAAATTCGAGACGTAGCCTCGTGTGTGGTGCCGCATTCCAAAAGACCCCGATTTCCTGGTCCGCTCTTGATAAGAACCCGATGCCCGCACACCACTTCGAAGGCAACCCTGTGGATGAAAGCACATCACGAAGGGGCACTGACACCCCCGTGCATTGTCTGGAAAAAACCGCAGGTTCCACACACAGCTCGACAAGTGGCCTGTCACTCCTTGAACAACTCGAGAGGCAAGCGGAGTTCCATTCCTCCACACAAGACGAGGCCTGACTCTCCTGTCCCAACTCTGCAGGGACCCTGCAATCTGAGTCAGAAATGGAGAGGAACCCTGAGGTTCCTTCCTGATCTCGAGATTAGGCCCTCTTCCATTGCAGCAAACCCAGTGGAGTCCCGAGAGGCCTCTCCCAGCTCCATAGTATCCCTGACTTCTCAGAGGCACACTGAGAAGCTACCTGAGGTCACAGGCACAAGTCGAGGGAACCCAGGGTTTCCTGCCGCAACCCGAGAAAGACCTCGAGCGTCCTTTTTCATTGCGTTGAGCCCTGATTCCACTACCATGACTCGAGAGCAATGACGTGCGCCCCCTCGCCACTCGTATGGAGACTTGACTTCCCTGACACCACACGAGAGGCTCCCTGAGCTCCCGGTCGTACCTTGTGAGAAACCCCACACTGGCACCGCAGCTCCAGAAAAACCATGAGACTCCCCCGACATCGCGAGATGAGGGCCTTCTTTTCCTGCATGGCCTGGAGAGCAATCCCGCGTGCTCTCTCCAAACTCCACAAGAGAGGAGCCAAGATTGCTGAGGAGTAGGACGGGGAGAACTCTTTCCCCCCCAAACAATTTCATCAAAAGAGCATTTAAACGTCAAGTAAATTCCACAATACAACTTATGAATGCTGCCAGAGGACATCGGGCACCCAGAAAAGAACCCAACTCTTGGAAAGTAGGTAGGAAAAAGTATAAAAGACAAAAAAAGAGACAAAAGAGGGAGGGAGGGATTTCCGTCCCGGGAAGATAGTCTTAAAAAGAGAAAAGTTTCCAAACACCAGGAAAGCTTTTCACTGCCAAATCTTTGCCAAGCTTTGGAAGCACAAAGGGCAACATAAGGGGGATAAAAATAAATCAACAATTAAAACTCGCAGATTGCAAGCCCTACGGTAACTCCCCCAGCCGCGAAGCAGTGCAGACGCCTGCTCACACCATTAGCAAGCAGGGGCTGGGCAGGGAGGCGCGGCGCGGGCTGCATCGCTTAGAGTAAAAATCTGGCCTGAATACCCTGAGCGCTATCTGAACGAAATAACTTGGGCTAGCAAACCAGACTCTGGGATATCTACCACGCAAAAAGCCAGCCCTAACCTAAGACACCGCCAGGCCCGCGCACGGAACAAAGGACTGAACAGAGATAGCCGGTTGCAGATCTTCCCCCTCCGGTGACAGGCAGCCAGAGCCGGAAGGGGGCAATCGCAGCCCCAGAGAGACATTATCTATAAAACTGTAAGCAGGCTTCTTTGCTAACTAAAACTTCTTGGGGATCTGGATGGTCAACATCTGCCTGAGAAGGTGTGCCTGTTTTACACCCAGATAACCGAGTGGCGGGGAGGCGATAAGTCACAACATTGGCGCTCGCCAAACACCTCATCACCTGAGCTGCTCGGACCTGGGAAGAGCACAAAACGCAGGCCCAACCGAGTCTGTGCCTCTGAGGACTACCCGAGTGCCTGAACCTGAGCGGCTTGGACCTGGGAGGTGCATGCAGCCCAGGGCCAGCCTCGGATTGTTCCCGGTGGAACAACCTAGAGCCCGAGCAGTGTGGGCAGGGAGGCTACACGTGCCGTGAGCGGGGGCAGACCCAGTGTGGCTGAGGCACTGCGAGCGCACGCCAGTGTTATTTGTTTGCAGCATCACTCCCTCCCTCCCTCCCCACAGCGCAACTGAACAAGTGAGCCTAAAAAAAAAAAGTGTCCTCCACCGTCCCCTTTGTGTCAGGGCGTAAACCAGACACTGAAGAGACCAGCAAACAAAAGAAGCTATAACAGAGGGAAACGCCTTGGAAGCTACAGGCAATAGATTAAAACCCTGTGGTTACTAGGACTACATAGGAAGGCGCCTATAGATCTTGAGAAATATAAGTCGGACCAAGGAACTAGCCAAAAATGAACCGAACCCACGATACTCACAACAAAACCAGAGAAAGTCCTAGATATATTTTTATGATCATTCTTACTTTTTTTTAATTTTTTTTAATTTTAAGTTCTCTATTGTTCATTTAATTTTCACTTTTATAACCTATTACTTTGCAAAAAAAAAGACCCTATTTTTTTCTTCTTCAGCAAACTTCATGTATATATATATATATATATATATATATATAATAATTTTTTGACCTTGTTTTTTTGTTTTGTTTTGTTTTTTCTTCTTTTCTTTAACATTGTATTTTTGAAATTCCAAACTGTACTCTAGATTTTTAATTTATGCTTTTTGATATTTGATATCAATTTTGTACCTGTAGTTTCTTTATAATTTTTGTGACATTGCTTGTTTTTGTTTGTTTGTTTTCTCTTTAGTTTTCTTCTTCCTTTTTTAACATTGTATTTTTGAAATTCCAAACTCTACTCTAGATTTTTAATTTTTGCTTTTTGGTATTAGTTATCAATTTTGTACCTGTATTTTCTTGATAATTTTTGCGACCTTGTTTGTTTTTCTTTGTTCGTTTTTTCTCTCTTTCTTTTCCTTCTTCTTTTCTTTAACATCGTATTTTTGAAATTCCAAACTCTACTCTAGATTTTTAATTTTTGCTTTTATGTATTTGTTACCAATTTTGTACCTTTAAGAACCCAATCTTCAGTACCCATTTTTCACTAGGGAGCGAGATTACTGGCTTGACTGCTCTCTCTCCCTTTGGACCCTCCTTTTTCTCCACCAGGTCGCCTGTGTCTCCTCCCTAACCCCTCTCTACTCTCCCAAACTCTGTGAATTTCTGTGTATTCCAGACGGTGGAGAACACTTAGGGAACTGATTACTGGCTGGATCTGTCTCCCTCCTTTTCATTCCCCCCTTTTATCCTTCTGGCCACCTCTGTCTCCTTCCTCCTTCTTCTCATCTCTGTATAACTCTGTGAACATCTCTGAGCCGTCCAGTTGTGGAGTGCACATAAGGAAGTGACTACTGGCCAGCCCACTCTCTCCACTATTGATTCCACCTGATCTCATTTGGGTCACCTCTAACTCCCTCCTCCCTCTTCTCTTCTCCATGTAACGCTGTGAACCTTTCTGAGTGGCCCTCACAGTAGAGAAACTTTTCTTCTTTAACGTAGATGTTTTATCAATGGTGCTGTATAGAAGGAGAAGTTTTGAAACTACTGTAAAAGTAAGACAGATAACTGGAAGCAGGAGGCTTAAGTCCAAACCCTGACTCCAGGGAACTCCTGACTCCAAGGAACATTAATTGACAGGAGCTCATCAAATGCCTCCATACCGACACTGAAATCAAGCACCACACAAGGGCCAACAAGTTCCAGGGCAAGACATACCAAGCAAATTCTCCAGCAACAAAGGAACGCAGCCCTGAGCTTCAAGATACAGGCTGCCCAAAGTCACCCCAAAACCACAAACATCTCATAACTCATTACTGGACACTTCATTGCACTCCAGAGAGAAGAAATACAGCTCCACCCACCAGAACACGCACACAAGCTTCCCTAACCAGGAAACCTTGACAAGACACCTGTACAAACCCACACACAGTGAGGAAATGCCACAGTAAAGAACTCCACAAACTGCCAGAATACAGAAAGGACACCCCAACCTCAGCAATTTAAGCAAGATGAGACAGAGGAATACCCAGCAGATAAAGGAACAGGATAAATGCCCACCAAACCAAACAAAAGAGGAAGAGATAGGGAATCTACCTGATAAAGAATTCCAAGTAAGGATAGTGAAATGGATCTAAAATCTTGAAATTAAAATGGAATCACAGATAAATAGCCTGGAGACAAGGATTGAGAAGATGCAAGAAAGGTTTAACAAGGACCTAGAAGAAATAAAAAAAGAGTCAATATATAATGAATAATGCAATAAATGAAATTAAAAACACTCTGGAGGCAACAAATAGTAGAATAACAGAGGCAGAAGATAGGATTAGTGAATTCGAAGATAGAATGGTAGAAATAAATGAATCAGAGAGGATACATGAAAAACGAATTAAAAGAAATGAGCACAATCTCAGAGACCTCCAGGACAATATTAAACGCTACAACATTCGAATCATAGGGGTCCCAGAAGAAGAAGACAAAAAGAAAGACCGTGAGAAAATACTTGAGGAGATAATAGTTGAAAACTTCCCTAAAATGGGGAAGGAAATACTCACTCAAGTCCAAGAAACCCAGAGAGTCCCAAACAGGATAAAGCCAAGGCGAAACCCCCCAAGACACATATTAATCACATTAACAAAAATCAAACACAAAGAACAAATATGAAAAGCAGCAAGGGAAAAACAACAAATAACACACCAGGGAATTGCCATAAGGATAACAGCTGATCTTTCAATAGAAACTCTTCAAGCAAGGAGGGAATGGCAAGACATACTTAAAATGATGAAAGAAAATAACCTACAGCCCAGATTATTGTACCCAGCAAGGATCTCATTCAAGTATGAATGAGAAATCAAAAGCTTTTCAGACAAGCAAAAGCTGAGAGAATTCTGCACCACCAAACCAGCTCTCCAACAAATACTAAACAGGAAACACAAAAACGGTGTATAAATTCAAACCCCAAACAATAAAGTAAATGGCAATGGGATCATACTTATCAGTAATTACCTTAAACGTAAATGGGTTGAATGCTCCAACCAAAAGACAAAGACTGGCTGAATGGATACAAAAACAAGACCCCTACATATGTTGTCTACAAGAGACCCACCTCAAAACAGGGGATACATACAGACTGAAAGTGAAGGGCTGGAAAAAGATTTTCCATGCAAATAGGGACCAAAAGAAAGCAGGAGTAGCGATACTCATATCAGATAAAATAGACTTTAAAAACAAAGGCTGTGAAAAGAGACAAAGAAGGTCACTACATAATGATCAAAGGATCAATCCAAGAAGAAGATATAACAATTATAAATATATATGCACCCAACGTGGGAGCACCACAGTATGTAAGACAAATGCTAACAAGTATGAAAGGAGAAATTAACACTAACACAATAATAGTTGGAGATTTTAATACCCCACTCACACCTATGGATAGATCAACTAAACAGAAATTTAACAAGGAAACACAAACTTTAAATGATGCAATAGACCAGTTAGACCTAATTGATATCTATAGGACATTTCATCCCAAAACAATGAATTTCACCTTTTTCTAAAGTGCACATGGAACCTTCTCCAGGATAGATCACATCCTGGGCCATAAAGCTAGCATTGGTAAATTCAAAAAAATAGAAATCATTCCAAGCATCTTTTCTGACCACAATGCAGTAAGATTAGATCTCAATTACAGGAGAAAAACTATTAAAAATTCCAACATATGGAGGCTGAACAACACGCTGCTGAATAACCAACAAATCACAGAAGAAATCAAAAAAGAAATCAAAATTTGCATAGAAACGGATGAAAATGAAAACACAACAACCCAAAACTTGTGGGACACGGTAAAAGCAGTCCTAAGGGGAAAGTTCATAGCAATACAGGCACACCTCAAGAAACAAGAAAAAAGTCAAATAAATAAACTAACTCTACACCTAAAGCAACTAGAAAAGGAAGAAATGAAGAACCCCAGGGTTAGTAGAAGGAAAGAAATCTTAAAAATTAGAGCAGAAATAAATGCAAAAGAAACAAAAGAGACCATAGCAAAAATCAACAAAACCAAAAGCTGGTTCTTTGAAACGATAAATAAAATTGACAAACCATTAGCCAGACTCATCAAGAAACAAAGGGAGAAAAATCAAATCAATAAAATTAGAAATGAAAATGGAGAGATCACAACAGAAAACACAGAAATACAAAGGATCATAAGAGACTACTATCAACAATTATATGCCAATAAAATGGACAACGTGGAAGAAATGGACAAATTCTTAGAAAAGTACAACTTTCCAAAACTGGACCAGGGAAGAACTAGAAAATCTTAACAGACCCATCACAAGCACGGAAATTGAAACTGTAACCAAAAATCTTCCAGCCAACAAAAGCCCAGGTCCAGACGGCTTCACAGCTGAATTCTACGAAAAATTTAGAGAAGAGCTAACACCTATCCTGCTCAAAGTCTTCCAGAAAATTGCAGAGGAAGGTAAACTTCCAAACTCATTCTATGAGGCCACCATCAGCCTAATACCAAAACCTGACAAAGATCCCACAAAAAAAGAAAACTACAGGCCAATATCACTGATGACATAGATGCAAAAATCCTTAACAAAATTCTAGCAATCAGAATCCAACAACACATTAAAAAGATCATACACCATGACCAAGTGGGCTTTATCCCAGGGATGCAAGGATTCTTCAATATCCGCAAATCAATCAATGTAATACACCACCTTAACAAATTGAAAAATAAAAACCATATGATTTTCTCAATAGATGCAGAGAAAGCCTTTGACAAAATTCAACATCCATTTATGATAAAAATTCTCCAGAAAGCAGGAATAGAAGGAACATACCTCAACATAATAAAAGCTATATATGACAAACCCACAGCAAACATTATCCTCAATGGTGAAAAATTGAAAGCATTTCCTCTAAAGTCAGGAACTAGACAAGGGTGCCCACTTTCACCATTACTATTCAACATAGCTTTGGAAGTTTTGGCCACAGCAATCAGAGCAGAAAAAGAAACAAAAGGAATCCAAATTGGAAAAGAAGAAGTAAAACTCTCACTGTTTGCAGATGACATGATCCTCTACATAGAAAACCCTAAAGATTCCACCAGAAAATTACTAGAACTAGTCAATGACTATAGTAAAGTTGCAGGATATAAAATCAACACACAGAAATCCCTTGAATTCCTATACACTAATAATGAGAAAACAGAAAGAGAAATTAAGGAAACAATTTCATTCACCATTGCAACGGAAAGAATAAAATACTTAGGAATATACCTACCTAAAGAAACTAAAGACCTATATATAGAAAACTATAAAACACTGGTGAAAGAAATCAAAGAGGACACTAATAGGTGGAGAAATATACCATGTTCATGGATTGGAAGAATCAATATAGTGAAAATGAGTATACTACCCAAGGCAATTTATAGATTCAATGCAATCCCTATCAAGCTACCAACAGTATTCTTCACAGAGCTAGAACAAATAATTTCACAATTTGTATGGAAATACAAAAAACCTCGAATAGCCAAAGCGATCTTGAGAAAGAAGAATGGAACTGGAGGAATCAACCTACCTGATTTCAGGCTCCGCTACAAAGCCACAGTTATCAAGACAGTATGGTACTGGCACAAAGACAGAAATATAGATTAGTGGAACGAAATAGAAAGCCCAGAGATAAATCCACACACATATGGACACCTTATCTTTGACAAAGGAGGCAAAAATATACAATGGAGTAAAGACAATCTCTTTAACAAGTGGTGCTGGGAAATCTGGTCAACCACTTGTAAAAGAATGAAACTAGAACACTTTCTAACACAATACACAAAAATAAACTCAAAATGGATTAAAGATCTAAACGTAAGACCAGAAACTATAAAACTCCTAGAGGAGAACATAGGCAAAACACTCTCTGAAATACATCACAGCAGGATCCTCTATGACCCACCTCCCAGAATATTGGAAATAAAAACAAAAATAAACAAATGGGACCGAATTAACCTTAAAAGCTTCTGCACATCAAAGCAAACTATTAGCAAGGTGAAAAGACAGCCTTCGGAATGGGAGAAAATAATAGGAAATGAAGCAACTGACAAACAACTAATCTCAAAAATATACAAGCAACACCTACAGCTCAACTCCAGAAAAATAGATGACCCAATCAAAAAATGGGCCAAAGAACTAAATAGACATTTCTCCAAAGAAGACATACAGATGGCTAACAAACACATGAAAAGATGCTCAAAATCACTCATTATCATAGAAATGCAAATCAAAACCACTATGAGGTACCATTTCACGCCAGTCAGAATGGCTGCAATCCAAAAGTCTACAAATAATAAATGCTGGAGAGGGTGTGGAGAAAAGGGAACCCTCTTACACTGTTGGTGGGAATGCAAACTAGTACAGCCACTATAGAGAACAGTGTGGAGATTCCTTAAACAACTGGAAATAGAACTGCCTTATGATCCAGCAATCCCACTGCTGGGCATACACACTGAGGAAACCAGAAGGGAAAGAGACACGTGTACCCCAATGTTCATCGCAGCACTGTTTCTAATAGCCAGGACATGGAAGCAACCTAGATGTCCATCAGCAGATGAATGGATAAGAAAGCTGTGGTACATATACACAATGGAGTATTACTCTGCCATTAAAAAGAATAGAATGAATCAGTTCTAATGAGGTGGATGAAACTGGAGCCTATTATACAGAGTGAAGTAAGCCAGAAAGAAAAACACCAATACAGTATACTAACGCATATATATGGAACTTTGAAAGACGGTAACAATAACCCTGAGTACGAGACAGCAAAAGAGACACTGATGTATAGAAGAGTCTTATGGACTCTGTGGGAGAGGGAGAAGGTGGGAAGATTTGGGAGAATGGCATTGAAACATGTAAAATATCATGTATGAAAAGAGTTGCCAGTCCAGGTTTGATGCATGACACTGGATGCTTGGGGCTAGTGCACTGGGACGACCCAGAGGGATGCTATGGGGGGGAGGAGGGAGGAGGGTTCAGGATGGGGAGCACATGTATACCTGAGGCAGATTCATTTTGATATTTGGAAAAACTAATACAATTATGTAAAGTTTAAAAATAAAATAAAATTAAAAAAAAAACCAACAGGAGGCTTGACTCCCTTTAGGCCACTCAGTGGTCTCCAAGAAATACCCGTCGGGACTCGAGAGCAGAGCAGAGTCCTTTCCTTCCTCTCGAGATGAGGTCTGACTCCTCGGGTGCGTCTAAAATGCAACCCCGAGATCTCTGTCGCCCCTGGAGAGGAACATTAGGTCCTGGACACAAGCTTAGATGAGGTCTCTTTTGCCCTGAAGTGACTCGAGAGCAATCCCTAGCTCTCTCTCGCAACTCCAATGGAAGATTGGACTTCCCTGGGCCAACACAAGAGGAAGCCTGAATTCCCCATCGTAACTCGAGAATCCCGCCGAAACTCGAGAAAAACCACATGGTTACCCTGTCATCGCAAGATGAGGCCCTTGCCCGCTACAGCGTCTAAAGAGAAGTCCCAGGTTTCTTCTTGAAGTGTTTTCACACTTCAAGTGTGAAAACTTGGCACCCTTGATGCGATTCCAAAAGTTCCCCGACACCCTGGTCTCTCTCGAGGGGAACACCGAGGTTCCCGGTACGACTTCATCTGAGCCACTTCTCCCCTCCTGATTGTGACTGGAGGGTCGACTCCCGTGCTTTGTCTGGAAGGGGTTCCCAACCTTCCCGGCACACCTCAGGATGAGGCCAGTCTAACGAGAATATTTGAGAAGTAGCTTCATGGGTGGTAACACATGCTGAAAGACCCCGATTCCCCGGTCCACTCTTGATAAGAACCCGATGCCCGGACACCTCTTGAAAGGCAACCCTGTGGAAGAAGGCACAACACGAAGGGGCACTGACACCCTCGTGCATCGTCTGGAAAAACCCCCAGATTCCAAACACAGTTCGACAAGTTGCCTGTCACCCCGTGAATAACTCGAGAGGGAAGCGGAGTTCCATTCCTCCTTACAAGACGAGGCCTGACTCTCCTGTCCCAACTCTGCAGGGACCCTGCGATCAGAGTCAGAAATGGAGACGAACCCTGAGGTTCCTGCCTCCACTCGAGATGAGGCCCTCTTCTATTGCACCAAACCCAGTGGAGTCCCGAGAGGGCCCTCCCAACTCCAGGGTATCCTTGACTTCTCAGAGGCACACTGAGAAGCTCCCTGAGGCCACCGGCACTAGTCGAGGGAACCCAGGGTTTACTGCCGTGACCCAAGAAACACCTTGAAAGTCCTTCTTTGACGGTTCTTGAGGACCGATACACCTTCCATGACTCTAGAGCAATGACACGCTCCCCCTCGCAATGCGCATGGAGACCTGACTTCCCAAGTGCCACATGAGAGGCTCCCTGAGCTCCCCATAGTACCTCATGAGAAACCCCACACTGGCGCTGCAGCTCGAGAAAACCCACGAGACGCCCCCTTCATCGCGAGATGATGGCCTTCTTTTCCTGCATGGCCTGGAGAGCAATCACGAGTCCTCTCTCCAAACTCCACAGGAGGCTTGACTCCCTTTAGGCCACTCAGTGGGCTCCAAGAGATACCCGTCGCAACTCGAGAGGAGAGCGGTGCCGGGGACCAGCCCCGGCTGATCCAGGGTATTCGAAGCGGGGACGGCGTCGGCGACCTATTTATATTTATTTATTCATCAAAGATTCAAAGAGTAATAGAATGAGGATAGCTCAGTGAAGAAATTCAGTGGAGAAAAGAAGCTGAGTGGCTTGGTTTACGCGGAAAATCAATATAACCCGTGACACCAGGTTAGCTCTGACCACGGAGGCCGCAGGCGCCCTCTCGAATAGCGGAAGGTGCCCCACCTTAGACACCTTCTCGAGTGGGTCTTAGAAGCCCAGGCAAATAAATGGTCGCAGAGGACATCCACGCTCCAGATGGACGCTCAGCCGGAAGTTAAAGGGAAGAATGACATGGGGAGACCAAGTTTCAGTGAACAAGGCCCGCACTTTATTTTCCAAAGTAGTTTTTATACCTTAAGTTATGCATAGAGGATAATGGGGGAAGGGGTAGAGTCATGCAGCAAGCCAGGCTTTTTTCCTGTAAACTTATCATATGCAAAAGTTCAGGTGATTGACATCATCTTCTGGCCCGGAGGCCTGTTAACATTTTAAGAAACTTATCTTTCTCTAAAGGTGATTATTCCAAAGTCAGGCGCCAGCCTTCCAAAAAGCATTGGACGAAGCTGCATTTTACATTTCTATACACCCATTATATCAATCAATACACTGCCAAGGACACAGTAGGTAAGGAGTATGGAGACTTAGCAACAAACATTGGCCCAACAAGTGAAAAACCCTTCACCAATACAATTTCTAATCAATCTTTTAACTACTCAAAGGAATCTGTGTTTAGGCAGTTTAGAACATCTCCTGCCTCTCACAGTTGGGAGGCTCTGAACAATCACATGTGGCCGGAAAAACCTATTCAGGCAGGCTAGAGGATTTCCAAAGGAGTTTGTAGGTTAAACACTGTCACATCCAAGAATTATTAACTGGAGCTGTAAGCTAACTCTCTTTTCAGAGAGAGGTAGTGGGAGACAGCCCCCCGTAAAGTCAGAGGTGTAGGTGAAAGCACAAAGCAGAAAGTAGGCAGACTCTGGTTTTGGGGGTAGATGCTCGAGAATTTCCAGGGGGACTCCTGAGGCTCGATCCCGCCTTTGCGTATGCCGAGCCTCCTTCCTCATGACCTTTGTCATGGGCGGAGTGCCTCACGCTGGCTCCCAGCAGTGATAGAATTCCAGTTGAGCTATTCCAGATCCTCACTCAATATGCAATATGCCGGCTCCCAGCAGAGCGGAGTCCTTCGCTTCCCCTCGAGACAAGGACTGACTCCCCGGGTGCATCAGGAAAGCAACCCCGAGATCCCTGTCCCCCCTGGAGACGAACATTATGTCCTGGACACAAGCCTAGATAAGGTCTCTTTTGCCCTGCAGTAACTCAAGCGCAATCCCTAGCTCTCCCTCGCAACTCGAATGGAAGACTGGACTTCCCTGGGCCAACACAAGAGGAAGCCTGAATTTCCTGACCTAACTCGAGAATCCCGCCACAACTCGAGAAAAACGACGTGGTTAACCCGTCACCACAAGATGAGGCCCTTGCCAGCTACAGCGCCTCAAGAGAAGTCTCACGTTCCGTCTTGAAGTTTGAAATGGTACTTAGCACCTTTGATGTGACTCCAAAAGTTCCCCGACATCCCAGTTTTACTCGAGGGGAACATCGAGGTTCCCGGCACCACTTCATCTGAGCCCCTTCTCCCCTCCTGATCGGGACAAGAGGGTCGATTCACTTGCTTTGTCTGAAAGGGTTACCGACCTTCCTGGTGCACCTCAGGTTGAGGTCCGTCTCAAGAAGAAATTCGAGACGTAGGCTTGTGGGTGGTGCCACATGCCGAAAGACACTGATTTCCTGGTCTGCTCTTGATAAAAATCTGAAGGCTGGATACCTCTTCGAAGGCAACCCTGTGTATGAAGGCAAAAAACGAAGGGGAACTGACACCCCCATGCATCGTCCGGATAAAACCGCAGGTTCCACACACAGCTCGACAAGTGGCCTGTTATCCGGTGAACAACTCGAGAGTCCAGTGGAGTTCCATTCCTCCACACAAGACGAGGCCTGACTCTCCTGTCCTAACTCTGTAGGGACTCTGTGTTCAGAGTCAGAAATGGAGAGCAACCCTGAGGTTCCTGCTTCAAATCGAGATGAGGCCCTCTTCTGACAAGGTCCAGCCTCGGCTGGTCCAGGGTTTTCAAAGGGGAGACAGAGTAGGCGACCTATTGATTTATTTATCGAAGATATAAAGAGTAATAGAATGAGGATAGCTCAGTAGGAAAATTTAGTGGAGAAAAGAAGCTGAGTAGCTTGGTTTATGCGGAAAATCAGTATAACCCGTGACACCAGGTTAGCTCTGACCACGGAGGCCGCAGGCTCCCTCTCGAATAGCGAAAAGTGCCCCACCTTAGACACCTTCTCAAGTGGTCTTCAAAGCCCAGGCAAATAAATGGTCGCAGAGGATATCCGCACTCCAGATGGACACTCATCTGAAAATTGAGGGGAAGAATGACTTAGGAGACTAAGCGTTGGCAATCAAGGCCCGTAGCTTTATTTTCAACAGGGGTTTTTATACCCTAAGTTACACATAGAGGATAATGGGGATGCAAAGACAGCAGCCTTTGATCCTTATCAAAAACCAGAGTTTCTCTCCTGCAAATGTATCGTATACAAATGGTTTAGGTGATTTACATCATCTTCTAGCCAGAAGACCTATTAACATTTTATGACTCTTGACAAAGACTTATCAACCGTAAGACTTATTTTCTCTAAGAGTAATTATTTTAAGGTTTGGCCCCATCTTTCGAAGATAAAATTGCATTCCTATAGGGCAGATGTGTAATGGGCTTACAACAAAGGAAAGAATTTATTACCTTAAGGGTCTAAAGTTAGTAACACCAAGGCCACTACTTATTTCTTCTGCATACCAACTATATTAATTAATACACATTCAAGGATACAATTCAGGGGATGTGGAAACTTGGCAACAAGCATTGGTTCATCAATGAAATCTTTTACTAGTTTTATTCTGACAGTTTCTAACTCTCTGAGAGGCTCTAAGCTATTTGAATATCTTAAGCTTCCCGTGCCTCTCGAGGCTCGGAGACTGCAAACAATTGTATGCATTGCTGTAGGAGACCGGGTAAACTTGTCAGGCGAGTTAGAGAGCCATCTGACGTGTTTGGATTTAAACACTCCTAATTGCCCAGGAACTTTATTAATTGGAGCTGTAAGTTAGCTCTTTGACAGAGAGAGTGAGATGGTGGTGGGGGACAGCCCCCAGTAAAGTCAGAGGTGAGAGCACAAAGCAATAAAGTAGGCAGACTCTGGTTTTGGGGGGTAGATGCTCAAGAATATCCGGGAGGACTCCCGAGGCTCGATCCCGCCTTTGTGTATGCCCAGCCTCCTTCCTCATGACCTTTGTCACGAGTGGAATGTCTCTCGCCGGCTCCCGGCATCTCCCCATTTTTTATTTCTTAAAACAGCCAGATGTAGCTCAGTCGCGAGCCTCTGGATACTCTGCCGAAGAATCCTGACAATACAAGGAAGAATGATTATGAGAAGCAGAATTAAAGCAGCCACCGCAGCATAGCTAAAGACATTAGACAGAATATTCTTTCCTGAGATGTAGTTAGGGAAAGTATGGAAGAAATCATTTGCTGTTCCAGCAGCAGTAAAATCTAATCGGGAGTGCTCCATGGTTGCTATTTGATAGTGAAGTTTCCCTACGTCTCAACAAATGTCAGAGCTGTTCCAGATACCTGAAATATGGTTTTTAATCTTTTCCCATTCAAAATCTGTCTCATTTACTTTCAGGGGTGTTCCACATATCCACCGATAGTCAGCATGACAAGACAATGCCATTTTCACCTTTAAAGCCTGCAATTCAGTCCCAATATGTATTACTGCTTCCTCTAGGGCGTCTACCCTCATTTCTAATTTTCTCTCTATAGCTTCCTGTGTTGCCAATGTTAAAGAAACATTTTTGGACATAGAATCAACATATTGAGCAGTATGTACTTGTTGAGTCAATGATATTGCTGCCACAGTAACAGAAGTGATTGCACTTATCAAAGCTGCTGTTCCCAAGATAATTAAGCCCACAAACCGTCGTGTTTGCATTAAATCCTGTAGTTGTTGTAATACAGCAAGACCATAATTCAATAAGTGGTTACATCATAAGATAAGGTGGATGTTGTAGCATTACAAAGGAGCAAACATTATATTGAGGGTTTAAACAAGATGAACCAGGGAGCAGCTGTAGACGTCAGCCCGGGGGAGCAGTGTCCCCAGCATCAGGAGGCAGAACGCGAGCGGCAGGCTGTGGGCCAAGGCGCCTATGGTGGGCGGAGGGGCAGGGTTCATGGTTTAGGGCTAGCCACCACCGCTTGGGCTCAGGGCGGTCCCCTCTCGCCGGTGGGGCCATGCTGGTCTGGACGGCACTCCGCGGGCGCGCTTTCCTCTCTGGCCCTCACTTGCTGCACAGACTTCTTTGCTCTAGGTCACGGGTGCAGAGAGGTGGGTGCGAGGTGCTGCTGGTGGCACGGAGGCGAGAGCTGGCTGGGGGAGGGGGAGCGAGCGAGTGCGCGCGCCGCGAACCTGGTCTTTGGGGAATGTGACATGACGAATTTATCTGAGATCCAAACCGGAGAATCTGCATTCTGTAGAAATATACAAGCATACCCTCTCCCACAAGTTAGCAACACATCTGGCCTTTTTCACTCTCCCGTAAGGAGGCCTTTTTACTTGACCAGGGGCCGAGTCGTAGCCTGTAATTCAGGCATCTAGTGTCTCATCATTGTAGTCTGCCCCCGTGTGTTTACGTTTAAGTGATTAATTACAATTGGAACATAACTTCACTATTTGTCTAGCTGTTTCCCTATGGATATGTTAATTTAGGTCTAATGTTTAGTTTAGGTCTCTGTATAAATTTAAGTAATAAATGTATAACCTCCTTATCTCATTTTGGTATACAGGTATACAGATATACCTAAATGCAAAATGCATTTATATATGTATTTATATATGGCAACAAGTATAAAGTTATTGACATACAATATATATAAATCAATATACTTGAATTAATCTTTATAATTAATATATTAATTAATATATATTACAACAATACAACACATACACAGCTAATACCAACCAACACAAACCAATATACTGTAATAATACATGTCACACATTTATAATTATACAGTATATAGAACATATATCATCACAGCACATCAATCCATACCAATTAATATCAGCCACACACACATTATATTACTGCCATATATATTTAATTATACAGTATATATATATGTGTGTGTATATAGTATACATATTAATTTATATACAAATTAATTAAGTATAGATCTATAAATAGAATTAGGTGTACCTTTATTATATTTTATTTATACCCATACCTAATTAGGCAAACTGTAATTAGGCAAATACATTTATATTATGTATTTATAACAATATATAAAGTATTGTTAAATGTACCACCTGTACAGCATCTCCACCCCACATACCACTTTCTCTAATCCCACCAACTCATTTTCAGTATTATGTGTTGGCCAGGAGCTGGGCCAGTCTTTCCCAGCAATGTTAAGAGACGTCTGTTCCTGTGTCTAATAGCCCTGGCGTTTTATTCTCTTGAATTAAAAGATCTTTTAAAGGCCTTGGAACTGTAATTTCCTGCACCCAAAAGGCTAGATCACTAGATCCAAATGTTTTGTGGCTCTTAGATTGAGAAGTCAAGTTTTTCCTTGTCTGATAGTAAGGTAAAAGTAAAAGCTGTGTTACTCTTTGACCTTTATTAATTTGTACAGTTTTGATAGGCAGTGAGATCAAGACTTTAATTTCTCAATATCATCAGAATCTACTACACCATGCACCAGCGAAATTTCTTTTCTTTCTTTTTTTTTTTATTTAATTTTTTTTTTAAAGAAAGCAAGCTACGCCCCAGGACAAATCTTACAATGTCCTCAGATAGGGGGCCAGCCACTCCGGTTGGAATTGGAGTAAGCGGCACATCAGGGGTTAATATTGTTATTAAATCTCCTTGCCTTTTCGCTTTTCTCCTAGCCTGGGTGAGACCCCCCTGAGGGAGTTTTCTCCAAGGAGCACTCTCTGCATATTGTGTACTAAAAGCTCCTTTGTTTAAAAAACTTTTTATCTTCCTCAGTCTTAGGCAACACTTTGGGAGGCTTTGGGGGCAAAGTGGGGAACTCCTGGGTCCTGGGAGGCACAATCGAAGGCGGTGGCAGTCGCCTTAAATCAGAAAGTGGTGGATAAGTTTTTTAAAGGTTTGCGCAGAGGGGGAGGGAGCTCGCCAGGGCTCTCGGCCGCAGCGTCCTGTAAGCCCTCTCCTTCCTTGGGAGGTAGACCACTTTCTCCCTCCTTTTTTTTTTTTCAATGGCAGAAAATATGATCTGTGCAGTAAATGGAGACTCACCACCATCCACCTCTATAGCCTCCCCCATAGTCTATTTAACAGCCTCGTGACGGAGGTCCAGGACATTTCTAATCATATTCCACAGTCAATAAATATTTGTCTATTCTTAGATGCAGAGAAATCCATTTTTAATTTTTTTTTAATTTTAGAGAATATTTTTATTTATTTTGTAACCTCTTTACCCTGGCTAAACTGCAGAGGGGACTAGAAAAGAAGCCTCAAGGTGAGGATCGAGTTCATCCTTGGGACTAGAGAAAATCCTCTGGGAAACTCCTAGCGGTGGCCCTTTACCCCGACATGGAGGAGGAGGCATAGGGGGATGGGAGCGTCCCGAAGTTTTCCTCTTCTGTTCCGGAGATCCTTTAACTGTTTGGTAACTAAATCTTACGAACTGTCTGATCGGTCATGTTTCCCTCAACCTCCTAGGAGCGGATGGTCTGATTAGGGATGTTTTCTTAAACTTTTAGGAGCATCTTTAGCTTAAAAAAAAAATCCTCATCAGAATGGCATCGAGCTGCTGTTTCCTCTAAACCTTTTTCAAATTGAGGGGAGAGCTGATCTTTCTTTTCATCCCTATCTTTTACATGCTCATTGGCAGTCATAGCGGCTAGCCATTCATTTAGCTGTCGATAGCTAGGTATAGCCTCTTCATTTTCACTTTTCTTTATAACAGGTACCTTTTCAGATTTGCTTTTTTGTTTAACAGGTACTTTTCCAACTTTACTTTCCTCTTTAACAGGTACCTTTTCAAATTCATGAGCTCGATCTAAAACATCTCTAGTCATATTCCACAGAGGAAAGGTGTAAGTAGGGATTTTTTCCAAACCTTGCTGAGCACAATAAGCTCTTAGCTGTTTTCCTAGTTTTTTCAAGATATCTAGGTTAACAGTGCCTTGTTGTAGAAACCAAGGGCAGTGGTCTTGTACAAATGTACAAAATGATTGAATGGAAGATTTTTTAACCTTGATTCTTCTTTTACTTAATAACTGTAAAATTACTCCTATAAAGAGCTGTCTTTCATTTGATTCAGTGTTGCCCATGTCAGAAACTTAAGGATAGTAAAAGATTTTGCTTTTAGCTATCTAAAGATTAGGCCTTTTTTGTCAGCCTTTTTAGAAACCGTTTTTTCTCTCTAACTCTTCAACACTTCCCACTCCTCTCGCCCTGTCTATTCTACAGGGGGATCTGCAGCCCCCTAAGTGGGATCCTATCTGTCCCCAAAACTGAACACTGGGGGAATGGGGTTGGGGATTTACCTTCGAAATGCCTGTCTCGGGCACCACCTGCAGAGGTCCAGCCCCAGCTGATCCAGGGTATTCGAAGGGAAGATGGAGTAGGTGACCTATTTATATATTTATTTATTCATCAAAGATATAAAGAGTAATAGAATGAGGATAGCTCAGTAGGAAAATTCAGTGGAGAAAAGCAGCTGAGTAGCTTGGTTTACGCGGAAAATCAATATAACCCGTGACACCAGGTTAGCTCTGACCACGGAGGCTGCAAGTGCCCTCTAGAATAGAGGAAGGTGCCCCACCTTAGACACCTTATCGAGTGGGTCTTCGAAGCCCAGGCAAATAAATGGTCGCAGAGGATATCCGCGCTCCAGATGGACACTCATATGAAAATTGAGGGGAATAATGACATGGGGAGACCAAGCGTTGGCGAGCAAGGCCCGTAGCTTTATTTTCAACACAGGTTTTAATACCCTAAGTTACACATAGAGGATAATAGGGGATGCAAAGTCAGCAGTCTTTAATCCTTATCAAAAACCAAGGTTTCTTTTCTGCAGATTTATCGTATAAAAATGGTTTAGATGATTTACATCATCTTCTGGCCAGAAGACCTATTAACATTTTATGACTCTTGACAAAGACTTATCAACCATAAGAGTTATTTTCTCTAAGAGTAATTGTTTAAGGTTTGGCGCCATCTTTCGAAGATAAAATTGCATTCCTATAGGGAGGATGTGTAATGGGTTTACAACAAAGAAAAGAATTTATTACCTTAAGGGTCTAAAGTTACCAACATCAAGGCCACTACTTATTTTTTCTACATACCAACTATATTAATTAGCACACATTCAAGGATACAATTCAGGGGATGTGGAAACTTGGCAAAAAGCATTGGTTCATCAATGAAATCTTTTACTAGTTTTATTCTGACAGTTTCTAACTCTCTGAGAGGCTCTAAGCTATTTGAATATCTTAAACTTCCCGTGCGTCTCGAGGCTGGGAGACTGTACACAATCGTATGCATAGCTGTAGGAGACCGGGTAAACTTGTCAGGCGAGTTAGAAAACCATCTGAGGGGTTTGGATTTAAACACTACTAATTGCCCAGGAACATTATTAGTTGGAGCTGTAAGTTAGCTCTTTGACAGAGAGAGTGAGATGGTGGTGGGGGACATCCCCAGTAATGTCAGAGGTGAGAGAACAAAGCAATAAAGAAGGCAGACTTTGGTTTTTGGGGGTAGATGCTGAAGAATATACGGGGGAACTCCCGGAGGCTCGATCCCGCCTTTGCGTATGCCGAGACTCTTTCCTCATGACATTTGTCACGAGTGGAATGTCTCTCGCTGGCTCCCGGCAATCTTCCATTGCACCAAACGCAGTGGAGTCCCGAGAGGCCCCTCCCAACACCACAGTATCAGTGTCTTCTCAGAGGCACCCTGAGCAACTCCCTGCGGTCACCGGCACAAGTCGAGGGAACACAGGGTATCCTGCCGCAACCCGAGAAAGACCTCAAGAGTCTGTCTTCAACGCGTCTTGAGGCCGGATTCCCCTACCATGACTCGAGAGCAATGACACCCTCCCCCTCGCCATGCGCATGGACACCTGACTTCCCTGGCGCCACATGAGAGGCTCCCTGAGCTCCCCGTCATACCTCGTGAGAAACCCCACACTGGCGCCACAGCTCGGGAAAACCCACGAGACGCCACCGTCATCGCGAGATTGGGGACTTCTTTTCCTGCCTGACCTGGAGAGCAATCCCTGGTCTTTTCTCTAAACTTCACAGGAGGCTTTACTCCCTTTAGGCCACTCAATGGGCTCCAAGAGATACCTGTCGCGACTTGAGAGGAGAGCAGAGTACTTTGTTTCCCCTCGAGATGAGGCCTTACCTCGGGTGAGTCTGGAATGCAACCCCGAGATCCCTGTTGCCCCTGGAGAGGAACATTATGTCCTGGACAAAAGCCTAGATGAGGTCTATTTTGCCCTACGGTGACTCGAGAGCAACACCCATCTCTCCCTCGCAATTCGAATGGAAGATTGGTCTTCACTGGGCCAACACAAGAGGAAGTCTGAATTTCCCGTTGTAACTCGAGAATCCCGCCGCAACTCTTAAAAACCACGTGGTTCCCCATTCATCACAATATGAGGCCTTTGCCGGCTACAGAGTCTCAAGAGAAGTCCCATGTTTCGTCATAAAGTTCGAAATGCTACTTGGCACCCTTGATGCGACCCCAAAAGTTCCCCAATATACCGGTCTCACTCCAAGGGAACACCGAAGTTCCTGGCACCACTTCATTTGAGCCCCTTCTCCCCTCCTGATCACGGCAGGAAGGTCGATTCCCCTGCTTTGCCTAGAAGGGGTTCCCGACCTTCATGGCGCACCTCAGGATGAGGCCAGTCTCACGAAGAAATTCGAGACGTAGCCTCGTGTTGGTGCCACGTGCCGAAAGACCCCGATTTCTCGGTCTTGCTCTTGATAAGAACCCGATGCCCGGACACCTCTTCTAAGGCAACCCTGTGGATGAAGGCACTACACGAGGGGGCACTGGCAACCCCGTTCATCGTCTGGAAAATCCCACAGGATCCACATACAGCTCCACAACTGGCCTGTCACCCCTTAAACAACGAGAGAGGCAAGCGGAGTTCCCTTCCTCAGACAAGACGAGGCCTGAGTATCCAATCCCAACTCTGCAGGCACGCTTCGATCTGAGTCAGAAATGGA
The DNA here is from genome assembly GCF_029407905.1 of Bubalus kerabau. Classification (NCBI taxonomy): domain Eukaryota; kingdom Metazoa; phylum Chordata; class Mammalia; order Artiodactyla; family Bovidae; genus Bubalus; species Bubalus kerabau. The sequence continues at coordinate 44,091 of NW_026577883.1, read as the reverse complement.
GAGGAAACCTGAGGTTCCTGCCTCAACCCGAGATGAGGCCCTCTTCCATTAAAACAAACCCAGTGGAGTCCCGAGAGGCCCCTCCCATCTCCACAGTATCCCTGACTTCTCATAGGCATTCTGAGAAGCTCCTTGAGGCCACCGGCAAACGTCGAGGGAAATAAGGGTTTCCTGCCACAACCGAAGAAAGACCTCGAGAGTCCTTCTTCAACGCGTCTTGAGGTCAGATTCCCCTACCATGGCTCGAGAACAATAACGCGCTCCCCCTCGCCACGCACATGGAGACCTGACTTCCCTGGCGCCACATGAGAGGCTCCCTGAGCTCCCTGTCGTACCTCGTGTGAAACCCCACACTGGCGCCGCAGCTCGAGAAAACACACAAGACCCCTCCGTCATCGCGAGATGAGGGCCATCTTTTCCTGCATGGCCTGGAGAGCAGTCCCAAGTCCTCGCTCCAAACTTCACAGGAGGCTTGACTCACTTTAGGCCACAAAGTGGGCTCCAAGAGGTGCCTGTCGCAACTCGAAAGGAGAGCAGAATCCTTTGCTTCCCTTCGACACGAGGCCTGACTCCATGTGTGAGTCTGGAATGCAAACCTGAGATCCCTGTGGCCCTTGGAGAGGAACATTAGGTCCTGGACACAAGCCTAGATGAGGTCTCCTTTGCCCTGCAGTGACTCGAGCGCAACCCCCAGCTCTCCCTCGCAACTCGAATGGATGATTGGACTTCCCTGGCCCAACACAAGAGGAAGCCTGAAATCCCCGTCGTAACTCGAGAATCCCGCCGCAACTCGAGAAAAACCACGTGGCTCCCCCGTCATCGCAAGATGAGGCCCTTGGCCGCTACAGCGTGTCAAGAGAAGTCCCACGTTCCATCCTGAAGTACAGAACGGTACTTGGCACCCTTGATGCGACCCCCAAAGTTCCCTGACATACCGGTCTCACTCGAGGGAAACACCAAAGTTCATGGCACCACTTCCTGTGAGCCCCTTCACCCCTCCTGATCGCGACAGGAGGGTCGATTCCCATGCTTTGTCTGCAAGGGGTTCCCGACGTTCCCCGCGAACCTCCGGATGAGGCCGGTCTCATGAGGAAATTCAAAAAGTAGCCTCATGGTTGGTGCCACATGTTGAAAGATCCCGAATTCCCGGTCCACTCTAGATAAGAACCTGACGCCCGGACATCTCTTCGAAGGCAACCCTGTGGATGAAGGCACAACACGAAGGGATACTGACATCCCCATGTATCGTCTGGAAAAACCCGCCGATTCCACTCACAGCTCCAAATGTGGACTGTCACCCCGTGAACAACTCGAGAGGCAAGTGAAGTTGCATTCCTTCACAAAAAACGAGGCCTTACCCTCCTGGCCCAACTCTTCAGGGACCCTGCGATCGGAGTCAGAAATGGAGAGGAACCCTGAGGTTCCTGCCTCAACTAGAGAAGAGGCCCTCTTCCATTGAACCAAACTCAGTGGTGTCCCGAGAGGCCCCTCCCAACACCACAGTATCCCTGAACTCTCAGAGGCTCCCTGAGAAGCTACCTGAGGTCACTGGCACAAGTCGAGGGAACCCAGAGTTTCCTGAAGTAACCCGAGGAAGACTTGGAGAGTCCTTTTTCAACGTCTCTTGATGCCCGATTCCCCTACCATGACTCCAGAGCAAGGACCGGCTCCCCTCGCCACAAGCAGGAAAACTGACTTCCCTAGTACCACACAAGAGGCTCCCTGAGTACCCCATCGTACCTCGTGAGAAAACCCACAGTGGCACTGCAGTTCGAGAAAAACCACAAGATGCCCCCGTCAAGGAGAGATGGGGGCCTTCTTTTCCCGCCTGACCTGGAGAGCAATCCCTGGTCCTCTCTCCAACCTTCACAGGAGGATTGACTCCCTTTAGGCCACTCAGTTGGGTCCAAGAAATACCCGGTGCGACTCGAGAGGAGAGCGGAGTCCTTTGCTTCCCTCGAGACGAGGCCTGACTCCCCGGGTGAGTTTGGAATGCAACCCCGAGATCCCTGTCGCCCCTGGAGTGGAACATTATGTCCTAGACACAAGCCTAGATGAGGTCTATTTTGCCCTACAGTGATCGAGAGCAACCTCCATCTCTCCCTCACAATTTGAATGGAAGATTGGGCTTCCCACGGTCAACACATGAGGAAGTCTGAATTTCCCATCGTAATTCGAGAATTCAGCCTCAAGTCTTAAAAACCATGTGGTTCCCCCTTCATCGCAATATGAGGCCCTTGCCAGCTAGAGTCTCAAGAGAAGTCCCATGTTCCATCTTAAAGTTCGAAATGCTACTTGGCACCCTTGATGCGACCCCAAAGTTCCCCAACATACCGGTCTCACTCCAGGGGAACACCGAAATTCCTGGCGTCTCCAGGGAAGTCCCATGTTCTGTCCTTAAGTGCGAAACGGTACTTGACACCTTGATGCGACCGCAAAAGTTCCCCGACACGCTGGGTTCCCTCGAGGGGAACACCAAGGGTCCCGGCACCACTTCATCTGAGCCTCTTCTCCCCTCCTGATCGCGACAGGAGAGTCGATTCCCCTGCTTTCTCTAGAAGGGGTTCCCGGCCTTCCCGTTGCACCTCAGGATGAGGCCGGTCTCAGGAGGAAATTCGAGACTAGCCATGTGTGAGGTGCCACGTGCCGAACGACACCGATTTTCCGGTCCGCTCTTGATAAGAACCCGATGCCCGGACACCTCTTCAAAGGCAACCCTGTGAGTGAAGGCACAACACGAAGGGGCACTGACACCCCCGTGCATCATCCGGAAAAACCCGCAGGGTCTACACACAGCTCGACAAGGGGCCTGAGACTCCCGGAACAACTCGAGAGGCAACCAGAATTCCATTCCTCAGACAAGACGAGGCATGACTCTCCTGTCCCAACACTGCAGGGACCGTGCAGTCGGAGTCAGAATCGGAGAGGAAGCCTGAGGTTCCTGCCTCCCCTCGAGATGAGGCCCTCTTCCATTGCGCCGAACCCAGCAGAGTCCCGAGAGGCCCTGCCAACTCCACAGCATTCCTCACCTCTCAGAGGCACCCTGGTAAGTTCCCTATAGTCCCCTGCAGAAGTCGAGGGAAACGAGGGTTTCCCGCCGCCACCCGAGAAAGACCTCGAGAGTCCTTCTTCAACGCGTCTTGAGGCCCTAGTCACTTCCCATGACTCTTGAGTGATGACCAGCTCCTCCTCGCCATGCGCATGGAGATATGATTTCCCTGGCGCTGCACGAGAGGCTCCCTGAGGTCCTCGTCGTGCTCCTGAGAAAACCCCCACGGGCGCCGCAGCCTGAGGAAACCCATGAGATGCCCCCGTCATCGCGAGATGAGGGCCTTCTTTTCCTGCCTGACCTGGAGAGCAATCCCGAGTCCTCTCTCCAAACTGAAGAGGAGGCTCGACACCCTTGAGTCCACTCATTGGGCTCCAAGAGATCCGTGTTGCGACTTGAGAGGAAAGTGGAGTCCTCTGCTTCCCCTCGAGGCGAGGCCTGACTCCCCGGGGGAGTCTGGAATGGAAACCCGAGATCTCTGTCTTCCCTTGAGAGGAATATTAGGTCCTGGACACACGCCTCGATGAGGTCTCTTTGGCCCTGTAGTGACTCGAGCAGAACCCCCAGCTTTCCCTCGCAACTCCAGGGGAAGATTGGGCTTCCCAGGGCAAACCCAAGAGGAAGCCTGAAATCCCCGTCGTTTTCGAGAATCCAGACGTAACTCGAGAAAAACGACGTGGTTCCAACGTCTTCACAGGATGAGGCCCTTGCCCGCTACAGCGTCTCCAGGGAAGTCCCATGTTCCGTCCTGAAGTGGGAAACGGTACTTGGCTCCCTTGATGCGACCCCTAAAGTTCCCTGAAACGCCGGGTTCCCTCGAGTGGAACACCTAGAGTCCCCCCCCCACTTCATCTGAGCCCCATCTCCCCTCCTGATCGCGACAGGAGAGTCGATTCCCCTTCTTTGTGTGGAAGGTGTTCCCGGCCTTCCCGGCGCACCTCAGGATGATGCTGCTCTCACGAGGAAATTCGAGATGAGCCACGTGGGTGGTGCCACATGTCAAACGACCCCGATTTCCCGGTCCGCTCTTGAAATGAACCTGATGGCCGGACACCTCTTTGAAGGCAACCCTGTGGGGGAAGGCACCAAATGAAGGGGCAATGACACCCCCGTGCATCTTCTGGAAACACCCGCAGGTTCCACACACAGCTCGACAAGGGGCCTGAGACCCACTGAACGACTCGAGAGGCAAGCAGAGTTCCATTACTCAGACAAGACGAGGCCTGACTCTCCTGTCCCAACCCTGCAGGGACCCTGCGGTCGGAGTCAGAAATGGAGAGGAAGCCTGAGGTTCCTGCCTCCAATCGAGATGAGGCCCTCTTTCATTTCGTCAAACCTAGTGGAGTCCCGAGAGGCCCCTCTAACTCCTCAGTATCCCTTACCTCTCAGAGGCACCTGGGAAGTTCCCTAAGGTCCCCGGTAGAGGTCGAGGGAAACGAGTGTTTCCCGCCCCAACCCAAGAAAGACCTCGAGAGTCCTTCTTAAATGCGTCTTGAGGCCCTAGTCCCTCCCATGACTCCAGAGGAATGACGCGATCTGCCTGGCCACACGCATGGAGGCCTGACTTCTCTGGCGCCGCATGAGAGGCTCCCTGAGCTCCCCATCATATCTCGTGAGAAACCCCACACTGGCGCCGCAGCTCGAGAAAACCCATGAGACGCTCCCGTCATCACGAGAGGAGGGCCATCTTTAACTGAATGGTATGCAGATCAAGCGTGAACCTTCTGTCCAAGCTACACAGGACGCTTGACTCCCTTTAGGCCACTCATTGGGCTCCAAGAGTTACACGTCGCGACTCGAGAGGATAGTGGAGTCCTTTGCTTCCACTCGAGACGAGGCGTGACCCACCGGGTGAGACTGGAATGCGACCCCGATATCCCTGTTGCCCCTGGAGAGGAACACTACGTCCTGGACCCAAGCCTAGATGAGGACTCTTTGCTCTGAAGTGACTCGAGAGCAACCCACAGCTCTCTCTGACAAGTTGAATGGAAGATTGGACTTCCTGTGCCAACAAAAGAGGAAGCCTGAATTCCCCGTCGTAACTCGAGAATCCCGCCGCAACTCGAGAAAAACCACGTGTTTCCCTCGTCATCGCAATATGAGGCCCTTGCCCGCTAGAGCATCTCCAGAAAATTCCCACGTTCCGTCTTGAAGTGCGAAACTGTACTTGGCACCCTTGATGCGACCTCAAAAGTGCCGTGACATACCGGTCTCACTCGAGGGGACCACCGAGGTTCCCGGCACCACTTCATCTGAGCCCCTTCTCCCCTTCTGATCGCGACCGGTGTGTCGATTCGCCTGCTTTGTCTGCAAGGGTTCCCTACCTTCCCGGCGAACCTCAGGATGAGGCCGGTCTCCCGAGGAAATTCGAGACGTAGCCTCCTGGGTGGTACCACATGCTGAAAGACCCCAATTTTCTGGTACGCTCTTGAAAAGAACCCGATGCCCGGACACCTCTTTGAAGGCAACCCTGTGGATGAAGGCACAACACGAAGGGGCACTGACACCCCTGTGCATCGTCCGGAAAAACCCGCAGGTTCCACACACAGCTCAACAAGTGGCCTGTCACTCAGTGAACAACTCGAAAGGCCAGCGGAGATCCATTCCTCCATGGAAGACGAGGCGTGACTCTCTTGTCCGTACTCGGCAGGTACTCTGCGATCCAAGTCAGAAATGGAGAGGACCCCTGAGGTTCCTGCCTCCATTCGAGATGAGGCCCTCTTCGATTGCACCAAACCCAGTTGAGTAACGAAAGGCCCCTCCCAAATCCACAGTGTCCCTGACTTCTCAGAGGCACCCTGAGAAGTTGCCTGAGGTCACCGACACAAGTCGAGGGAACCCAGGGTTCCCTGCCGCAACCCAAGAAAGACCTCGAGAGTCCTTCTTCAATGCGTCTTGAGGCCCGATTCGCCTACTATGACTCGAGAGCAATCACGCACTCCCCTTCACCACACGCACAGAGACCTGACGTCCCTAGCACCACATGAGAGGCTCCCCGTCATACCTCGTGAGAAATCTGATACTGGCGCCGCAGCTGGAGAAAACCCACGAGACGCCCCCGTCATCGCGAGATGAGGGCCTTTTTTCCTGCATGGCCAGGAAAACAATCACGAGTCATCTCTCCAAACTCCATAGGAGGCTTCACTCCCTTTACGCCACGCAGTGGGCTCCAAGAGATACCCGTCGCGACTCGACAGGAGAGCGGAGTCCTTGTACTTGGCACCCTTGATGCGACCTCAAAAGTGCCGTGACATACCGGTCTCACTCGAGGGGAACACCGAGGTTCCCGGCACCACTTCATTTAAGCCCCTTCTCCCCTCCTGATCGTGACCGGTGGGTCGATTCCCCTGCTTTGTCTGCAAGGGGGCCCGACCTTCCCTGCACAACTCAGGATGAGGCCGGTCTCATGGGGAAATTCGATACGTAGCTTTGTGGGTGGGGCCACTTGCTGAAAGACTCCAATTTCCCGGTCCGCTCTTGATAAGAATCCGATGCTCGGACACCTCTTGGAAGGCAGCCTTGAGTATGAAGGTACAACACGAAGGGGCACTAACACACCTGTGCATCATCCTGAAAAACGGGCAGGTTACATACACAGCTCGACAAGTAGCCTGTCACCTCGAGAACAACTCGAGAGGCAAGAGGAGTCCCATCCTCCAGAAAAGACGAGGCCTGACTCTCCTGTACCAACATGCAGGGACCTTGCAATCTGAGTCAGAAATGGAGAGGAACACTGAGGTTTCTGCTTCAACTCGAGATGAGTCCCTCTTACATTCCACCAAATGCAGAGGAGTCTCGAGAGGCCCCTCCAAACTGCACAGTATCCCTGACTTCTCAGAGGCACTCTGAGAAGCTCCCTGAGGTAGCAGGCACAAGTCAAGGGAACCCTGGGTTTTATGCAGTGACCTGAGAAACACCTCGAGAGTCCTTCTTCAACCCGTCTTGAGGCCCGATTACCTTACCATGACTCGAGAGCAATGACGAGCTCCCCCTAGCCATCTCATGGGGACCTGACTTCCCTGGCGCCACACGAGAGGCTCCCTGAGCTCCCTCTCGTACCTCGTCAGAAACCCGGCACTAGCGCGACAGTCTAGAAAACCCACAAGATGCCGCCATCATCGCGAGATGAGGGCCTTCTTTTCCTGCATGGCCTGGAGAGGAATCCCGAGTCCTCTATCCAAACAGCACAGGAGGCTTGACTCCCTTTAGGGCACACAGTGGGCTCCAAGAGATACCCATCGCGAATCAAAAGGACAGCGGAGTTCTTTGACTCCCCGGGTGAGTCTGGTATGCAAGCCCGAGATCACTGTCGCCCCTAGGGATGAACATTAAGTCCTGGACACAAGCCTAGATGAGGTCTATTTTGCCCTGCAGTGACTCGAGGGCAATCCCCAGCTCTCCCTTGAAACTTGAATGGAAAATAGGACTTCCCTGGGCCAACACATGAGGAATACTGTATTCCCCGTCGAAATTCGAGAATCCCGCCACAACTCGAGAAACGCCACGTGTTTCCCCCGTCATCGCAAGATGAGGCCCTTGCCCCTTACAGCGTCTCAAGAGAAGTCCCACGTTCCATCTTGAAGTGCGAAACGGTATTGGCACCCTTGATGCGACCTCAAAAGTTCCTCGACACACTGCTCTGACTCGAGGAGAACACCGAGGTTCCCGGCACCACTACATCTGGGCCCCTTCTCCCCTCCTGATCGCGACAGGAGGGTCGATTCCCGTGTTTTGTCTTGAAGGGGTTCCCGCCTTTCCCGGTGCATCTCAGGATGAGGCCGGTCTCACGAGGATATTCGAGACATAGCCTCGTGGATGGTGACACATCCCGAAAGACCCCGATTTCCCGGTTCGCTCTTGATAAGATCCCAATGCCCGGACACCTCTTTGAAGATAACCCTTTTGATGAAGGCACAACACGAAGGGGCACTGACACCCCTGGGTATCGTCCGGAGAAACCCGCAGGTACCACACACAGCTCGAGAAGTGACCTGTCACCCCGTGAACAACTGGAGAGGCAAGCAGAGTTCCATTCCTCCACACAAGACGAGGCCTGACTCTCCTGTTCGAACTCTGCAGCGAAACTGCGATCCGAGTCAGATCTGGCCCAGGGTAAGTCAGGAGAGGAAACATGAGTTTCCTCTCTCCACTCGAGATGAGGCCCTCTTCCATTGCACCAAACCCAGTGGAGTCCCGAGAGGCCCCTCCCAACTGCACAGTATCCCTGACTTCTCAGAGGCACCCTTAGACCTTCCTGAGATCACCGGCACAAGTCGAGGGAACCAAGGGTTTCCTGCCCCAACCCGTAAAAGACCTCGAGAGTCCTTCTTCAACGCGTCTTGAGGTGCGATTCCCCTACCATGACTCGAGAGCAATGACGCGCTCCCCCTAGCCACGCGCATAGAAACCTGACTTCCCTGGCGCCACAGGAGAGGCTCCCTGAGCTCCCCATTATACCTCGTGAGCAACACCACACTGGAGCCGCAGCTCGAGAATACCCACGAGACGCCCCAGTCCTCACGAGATGAGGGCCTTCTTTTGCTGTATGGCCTGGAGAGCAATCCTGAGTCCTCTCTCCAAACTCCACAGGAGGCTTGACTCATTTTAGGCCACACAGTGAGCTCCAAGATATACCCGTCGCGACTTGACAGGAGAGCGGTGTCCTTGGCTTCCCCTCGAGACGAGGCCTGATTCCCCGGGTGAGTCGAGAATGCAATGCCGAGATCGCTGTCGCCCCAGCAGAGGAACATTAGGTCCTGGACACAAGCCTAGATGAGGTCTATTGGGCCCTGCAGTGTCTCGAGAGCAATCCCCAGTTCTAACTCGCAATTCGAATGAAAACTGGACTTCCCTGGGCCAGTTGAAGAGGAAGCCTGAATTCCCCGTCGTAACTCGAGAATCCCGCTGCAACTCAAGAAAAACCACGTGGTTGCCCCGTCATCGAAAGATGAGGCCCTTGCCCGCTACAGCGTCTCAAGAGAAGTCCCACGTTCCGTATTGAAGAGCGAAAAGTTACTTGGAACCCTTGATGCGACCCCAAAAGTTCCCCGACATACCATTCTCACTTGAGGAGAACACCGAGGTTCCCGGCACCACTTCATCTGAGACTCTTCTCCCCTCTTGATCACGACAGGAGGTTCGATTCCCCTGCTTTGTCTGGAAGGCATTCCCGACCTTCCTGGCGCACATCAAGATGAGGCCAGTCTCACGAGGAAATTCGAGACATAGCCTCGTGGGTGGTGCGGCATGCCAAAAGACCCCAATTCCCTGGTCCGCTCTTGATAAGAACCCGATGGCAGAACCCAACTCGAAGGCAATCCTGTGGATCAAGGCACAACACGAAGGGGCAGTGACACCCCGGTGCATCGTCCAGAAAAACCCGCAAGTTCCACATACAAATCGACAAGTGGCCTGTCACCCCATGAACAACGCGAGAGTCAAGCGGAGTTCCATTCCTCCACACAAGACGAGGCCTGACTCTCCTGTCCCAACTCTGCAGGGACTCTGCGATCCGAGTCAGATCCGGCGCATTCGAAGCCAGGAGAGGAACCCTGAGGTTCCTGCCTCAACTTGTCATGAGGCCCTCTTCCATTGCACCAAACCCAGTGGAGTTCCGAGAGGCCCCTCCCAACTCCACAGTGACCCTGACTTCTCAGAGGCACGCTGAGAAGCTTCCTGAGGTCACTGGCACAAGTCGATGGAACCCAGGGTTTCCTGCTGCAACCCAGGAAAGACCTCGAGAGTCCTTCTTTAACACGTCTTCAGGCCCAATTCCCCTACCATGACTCGAGAACAATGACGGGCTCCCTCTCACCACGTGCATAGAGACCTGACTGCCCTGGCACCACGTGAGAGGCTCACTGAGCTCCCAGTCTTACTTCGTGAGCAACCCCACACTAGCACCACAGCTCGAGAAAACCTACGAAACGCCCCAGTCATTGGGAGATGAGGGCCTTCATTTCATGCATTCCCTGGACAGCAATCCCGTGTCCTCCCTCCAAACACCAGAGGAGGTTTGACTCCCTTTAAGCCACTCAGTGGGCTCCAAGACATACCCGTCCGACTCGAGAGGAGAGCAGAGTCCTTTGCTTCCCCTCGAGACGAGGCCTGACTCCAAGTTGAGTCTGGAATGCAACCCCGAGATTTCTGTCGAGCCTTGACATGAACATTAGGTCCTGCACACAAGCCTTGGTGGGGTCTCTTTTGCCTTCAGTGACTAGAGCGCACCTCCAGCTCTTCCTCGAATCTCGAATGGAAGATAAGACTTTTGTGGGCCAACACAAGAGGAAGCATGAATTCCCTGTGGTAACTCAAATATCCCACCGCAACTCGAGAAAAACCAAGTGGTTCCGCAGTCATTCCAAGATGAGGCCCATGCCCGCTGGAGCACCCCAAGAGAAGTCCAACGTTCCATTTTGAAGAGTGAAACGGTACTTGGAACGCTTTATGCGACCCCAAAAGTTACCCGAAATACCTGTCTCACTTGAGGGAAACACCGAGGTTCCCAAGAGCACTTCATCTGAGCCACTTCTCCCCTAATGATCGCCACAGGAGGGTCAATTCCTCTGCTTTGTCTGGAAGAGTTTCATGACCTTCGTGGCACACTTCAGGATGAGGCCGGTTTCATGAGGAAATTCGAGACAACCCACGTGGGTGGTGCCAAATGCTGAACGACCCCGATTTCCCGGTCCGCTCTTCATAAGAACCCGATGCCCGGACACCTCTTCGAAGGCAACCCTGTGGATGAAGACACAAAACGAAGGGTCACTGACACCCCCGTGCATCGTCTGGAAAAACCTGCAGATTCCACACACAGTTTGACAAGGGGCCTGAAACCCCATGAACAACTCGAGAGGCAAGCGGAGTTCCATTCCTCAGAAAAGACGTAGCCTGACTCTTCTGTCCCAACTCTGCAGGGACCCTGATGTCGGAGTCCGAAACAGAGAAGAAGTCTGAGGTTCCTGCCTCCCCTCGAGATGAGCCCCTCTTCCATTGCGACAAACCCAGCGGAGTCCCGAGAGGCACCGCCAACTCCACAGTATCCCTCAACTCTCAGAGACATCCTGGGAAGTTCCCTAAGGTCCCCGGCAGAAGTCGAGGGAAACGACTTTTTCCCGCCACAACCCGAGAAAGACCTCGAGAGTCCCTCTTCAACGCGTCTTGAGGCCCTAGTCCCCTCCCATTACTCGAGAGCCACAACACGCTCCTCCTCGCTACGCGCAGGGAGACCTGACTTCCCTGGCGCCTCACGAGAGGCTCCCTGAGATCCTCGAAGTGCCTCACGAGAAAACCCCCACGGGCGCCGCAGCTCGAGGAAATCCCTGAGACGCCCCCGTACTCGCGAGGTGAAGGGCCTTCTTTTCCTGCATGGCCTGGAGAACAATCCCGAGCCCTCTCTCCAAAATGAAGAGGAGGCTTGATTCCATTGACGCCACTAGGGGGCTCCAAGATATCCGCGTCCCGACTCGGGAGGACAGCGGAGTCCTTTGCTTCCCCTTGAGACAAGGCCTGACACCCAGGGGGATCCTGGAATGCAACCCCGAGATCCCTGCCTTCCCTGGAGAGGAACATTAGGTCCTGGACACAAGCCTAGATGAGGTCTCTTTGGCCCTGCAGTGACTCGAGCGCAACCCCCAGCTTTCCCTCGCCAATCGAATGGAAGACTGGGCTTCCCAGGGCAAACAGAGGAGGAAGCCTGTAATCCCCATCGTCACTCGAGAATCCCGCCGCAACTCGAGAAAAAACACGTGGTTCCAACGTCTTCGCAAGATGAGGCCCTTGCCCACTACAGCGTCTCAGGGGAAGTCCCATGTTCCGCCCTGAAGCGTGAAACAGTACCTGACACCCTTCGTGCGACCCCCAAAAGCTCCCCGAAACGCCGGGTACCCTCGAGGGAACACCGAGAGTCCCGGCACAGCTTCATCTGAGCCCGTTCTCCCCTCCTGATCACGACAGGAGAGTCGATTCCCCTGTGTGGTTCAGAAGGGGTTCCCGGCCTTCCCGGTGCACCTCAGGATGAGGCCGGTCTCACAGGGAAATTCGAGACGAGCCACGTGGGTGGTGCCATGTGCCAAATGCCCCCGATTCCCCGGTCCGCTTTTGAGAAGGACCCGAGGCCCGGACCCCTCTTCGAAGGCAACCCTGTGGGTGAAGGCACAACACGAAGGGGCACTGACACCCCCGTGCATCATCCGGAAAGACCCGCGGTTTCCACACACAGCTCGACCAGGGGCCTGAAAACCCCTGACAACTCGAGAGGCAAGCGGGGTTCCCTTCCCCAGACAAGATGAGGCCTGACTCTCCTGTCCCAACTCTGCAGGGACCCTGTGGTCGGAGCGGAAACGGAGAGGAAGCCTGAGGTTCCTGCCTCCCCTCGAGGTGAGGCCCTCTTCCGTTGCGCCAGACCCAGCGGAATCCCGAGGGGCCCCGCCAACTCCACAGGATCCCTCGCCTCTCAGAGGCACCCTGGGAAGTTCCCTAAGATCCCCGGCAGAAGGTGAGGGAAACGAGGGTTTCCCGCCGCCACCCGAGAAAGACCTCGAGAGTCCTTCTTCAATGCGTCTCGAGGCCCTAGTCCCCTCCAGTGACTCGAGTGCCATGACGCGCTCCCCCTCGCCACGCGCATGGAGACCTGACTTCCCTGGAGCCGCACGAGAGGCTCACTGAGATCCTCGTCGTGCCTCGGGAGAAAACCCCCACGGGCGCCGCAGCTCGAGGAAACCCCTGAGACGCCCCCATCCTGGCGAGCTGAGGGCCTTCTTTTCCTGCATGGCCTGGAGAGCAATCCCGGGTCCTCTCTCCAAACTGAAGAGGAGGCTGGACTCCCTTGAGGCCACTCAGTGGGCTCCAAGAGATCCGCGTAGCCACTCGAGAGGAGAGCGGAGTCCTTGGCTTCCCCTCGAGACGAGGCCTGACTCCCCGAGGGAGCCTGAAATGCAACCCCGAGATCCCTGTCTTCCCTTGAGAGTACTACTAGGTCCTGGACACACGCCTAGATGAGGTCTCTTGGGCCCTGCAGTGACTCGATCGCAACCCCCAGCTTTCCCTCGCAACTCGAATGGAAGATGGGGCTTCCCAGGGTCAACCCAAGAGGAAGCCTGAAATCCCCGTCGTAACTCGAGAATCCCGCCGCAACTCGAGAAAAACCACGTGGTCCCAACGTCTTCGCAAGATGGGGCCCTTGCCCGCTATGGCGTCTCAAGGGAAGTCTCACGTTCCGTCCTGAGTTGCAAAACGGTACCTGACACCCTTCATGCGACCTCCAAAATTTCCCAGACACGCCGGGTTCCCTCGAGGGGAACACCGAGGGTCCTGGCACCCCTTCATCTGAGCCCCTTCTCCCCTGCTCATCACGACAGGAGAGTCGATTCCCCTGCGTATTCTGGAAGGGGTTCCCGGCTTTCCCGGCACACCTCAGGATGAGGCCGGCCTCACGAGGAAATTCGAGACGAGCCCCGTGGGTTGTGCCACATGCTGAACGACCCCGATTTCCCAGTCCGCTCTGGATAAGAACCGGATGCCCGGACACCTCTTCGAAGGCAACCCTGTGGGTGAAGTTACCATTCGAAGGGGCACTGACACCCCCGTGCGTCGTCCGGAAAAACCCGCGGTTTCCACACACAGCTCGCCGAGGTGCGTGAGACACCCTGAGCAATTCGAGAGGCAAGCGGAGTTCCCTTCCTCAGACAAGACGAGGCCTGACTCTCCTGTCCCAACTCTGCAGGGACCCTGCGGTCGGAGTCGGAAACGGAGAGGAGGCCTGAGGTTCCTGCCTTCCCTGGAGATGAGGCCCTCTTCCATTGCGCCAAACCCAGCAGAGTCCTGAGAGGCCCCGCCAACTCCACAGCATCCCTCATCTGTCAGAAGCACACTGGGAAGTTCCCTAAGGTCACCGGTAAACCTTTATTGCACAAGGTCCCCATGAAAAGGCCCACGCAGCAGGACAGCCACAGATTCTGTCTGCCATTAAAGGGCAGTAAGGTGACCTCCCCCCTTCTTTGCTGCCTCGGAGGCCACCAGGGTGCAATTCGCGTACCCTTCCCTTTCCCATCCTAGCAGGTGCTCCAGGGCCCGCTGGCCTACAAAGTGCCAGAAGCAGGGCTGGGCCAGCCGGCCAGAATTCAGGGTTCTATCCCTTGGACTTCCAGCGGACACTAGGCTGCTTGGGAAAACCGCGCAGACTCTGAGGTTTTTCAGCAGAGGGGTGGAGCGGTAAAGGCCTTGACCCCAAAGACGAGGTCTTTCTGCGACCGCCAGGTTGGGGAGCTCTGAGACTGTGCCAACACAGGGCGGAATACATGGTTCCCTGCTCCACGCAGTCCCCGTTCCCTTACCTGTGTTCCGCACCCCTCCGCTGTGGCCAATGGATGCCGATCCTTGGGGATCCAGGAGTTCACGAAATGGGCATTCCCAGCCGCAATGGCGACCCCCAACAGCACATCTGGAAAGCCCTCCCCCACCCCCGCCAGGAGTCGACCCCCGCTGCGAACGGACCCCCACCCCGCCACGCGCCGCCAGGTTTCGCCCCGGCCCTGCCGGGCTCCCGGCGGTTTCCCAGTCACATTGGCGACCCCCGGGAGCATAACAGGGACCGACCACCCACCCACAGCGAGCGGAATCTCGACCTGTGCAGCCCAGGTTTACCCCACCCTGGCTGCGCTCCCGGCGCGTTTCCAGCTGCAGTGGTCATCTCCGAGAGCACAACTGGGAAGCCCTCCCCTACCCCCGCCAGGAGCCTACACCCGCCCTGCGCCGCCCGGGTTCGCCCCGCCCCTGCCGCGCTCCAGGGCCGCTGCCCACCTTCACCAGTGGCTCTCGGTGAGCCCCGTCCCCACGCCCGGTTCCAGGAGAGGCTCTCGGACCTCGCTGCTGCCGCCAGGTCAAACATGAGGACAATACATACACCCCACAGAGACAATCCAAGCTGTCTATGATTTAGGGATAAAACGAGGACTACAGAAAGGCAAGATGACCTGACCTAGGAGGGCCATGATATTCTATAGAACCAGACAAAGTTGGTTACCAAGGAAACTTTTTTCCTTGGAACCCGGAAAGCTGGTTCTTTGCATATGCAATGACCAACAATTAGCTTGTTACCCAAGCCTGCCTCACTGCCACCCCCATCCCCCCACTCCCTAGAAGACTGGCTCAAAGAAATATTTTAAATCTCAGGCGGAAACCTGGAAGATGTCTTGTCTGTCTGTTTGGATTAAGGTATGTGTCAGTGTGAGCCCTGTGTTTTTTGATAATATTGCTCAAGTTCTGTGTTCTGATTTCAATGGTCTCAAGACAAGGCAGCCCTTCCAAATCAAACTGCTGGAAATACAAGAAAACATTGACCTAAATGAATGTCAGAGTCCCGTGAACTGGGAACTGGTCAATATTAAATATCTAGTATTTTTGGTTTTGCTCCTCCATTATAGACATGTCTAAGAGTCAACAACATTAAGCACAACATGTTCATAGTGCCTAGGTTTCTTTTGAGGTAAAAATTGCTCTATTGTTATATCTGTCACAAGCTTGTCAGCAAGAAACTACCTGGAAACGACAACAACAAAAGTAAAAAATGTAAATGTGATATGAGCTTTTAGACAAACTCTTTACAATAATTATATTCTAAAATATCTGCCTCTCATAGTCTTGATTGAAGGCAGAGGAGAAGGGGATGACAGAGGATAAGATGGTTGGATGGCATCACTGACTCGATGGACATGAGTTTGAGCAAGCCCCTGGAGCTGGTGATGGACACGGAAGCCTGGCGTCCTTCAGGCCACGGGGTCCCAAAGAGTCAGACACGACTGAGCAACTGAACTGAACTGAACTAACAAACGTTTCTCCAGGTGTTTTGGTTACCCTAGTTTCTATCCTTGTGACGACAGTGTATTGAATAGCTAGGTCATTTCCAAATAAATGAAAGTTCTGAAACATTCACGACTTGAAAGGACCTCCCTTTTACACAGAAACAAAAGAGATTTTTGACTCTCCATGAATAGTGTCTGGCACCATCCTGACATGTTAAATGTACGAAAGCAATTGTTTTGTTTTGTTTTGTTCTGTTCTTGGGGGTGGGGGGAGGGGGGCGGGCTATAGCGAATGCCAATATAAAAGTCAGTTCTTGGTTGCTGAAGGGAAATGTATGACTTGTTATTACAAGAAAGTATGTGGAATGCAATGGCACTTGAGGAAGGAAAACAAAGTAGTTCTGTCTTACAGGTGGCAGTTTCAGGATGGGAGAAGCAAAGGAATGGGTACAGAATGGGATAAGGAGGTTGTAGGGAAAGTGGACCCCCAGAAAAGAGTTCTGTGCCTAGCACAAGTTTTCTTGAGATGTCGAACTGCCTTTGCTAATGGAGTTTAAGTTTCTTTACCTCTTAAGTGATCTCTTCTAGGTTGACCTAGAACAGAAATCTTTTGTTAGCTTTGGCTAAGTGGAGAAGTAGTGTTTCACGGTGACATATGTGATCCTTCCTGACTGTTTGCAGCCCTTTTGATATCGATGCACTGCTTCTGCTGCTGCTGCCGCCGCTGCTGCTGCTAAGTCGTTTCAGTCGTGTCCGACTCTGTGCGACCCCATAGACGGCAGCCCACGAGGCCCCGCAGTCCCTGGGGTTCTCTAGGCAAGAACACTGGAGTGGGTTGCCATTTCCTCCTCCCATGCATGAAAGTGAAAAGTGAACGTGAAGTCGCTCAGTGGTGTCCGACTCTTAGCGACCCCATGGACTGCAGCCTACCAGGCTTCTCCATCCATGGGATTTTCCACGCAAGAGTACTGGAGTGGGGTGACATTGCCTTCTCCCATATCTATGCACAAGCCTGCCTAAATAATTGACTTCTAGCTAGCTTTGGGATGCCAATGACCATCCACCCTTAGAAGGCAACAGAGAAGAGAAAAACACTTACCACAGGAGGTCCTGGTAAGGAATGAGGAACTAACAAGCTCCCGCCAACCAGGATTCTGCAGAGGTCAACAAGAGGTCAGTAAGAGACGGAAGACTGCAGTCCAGAGGTCCTAGCAACTTCCATCTTGCAGCAGAGACCCAGCATAGTCAAAACGAATTCAATGTTGCAAAAAATAAGTAAACAAATAAAGGACAGAAGTTCTTTGAACACATGACTGAGATTAGGGGTGAGGCAGTACATGTACGGTGCCCGGAAAATCTTAAAGTATGAGAAAGGAAAGAAATTAAAGACAACTATCAAACTGTCCAAACTGATAAAAACGAAAGATTACACAGTTTTTTCTGTATATATTACCAGATAATAATCTGAAAAGGAATTAAAAAAAATTCCCTTTCAATAATGTCAACATGAATACAACACTTTGCCATGGATGTAACGAGGATGACAAGACTGGCACACTGGAACTTATACACCCTGGCTGAAAACTATCCTGAATACATGGACAGGTATTCCATAACAATGGAAAGACTTAAGATGGCAATACCATGGAATGCATCTTCAATCTGAAATGAAGATTTGATATTATTTGATCGCTCAGAGCTTTTGTGTCATCAATTGTTATTAAAGTATAAATGAGATAGAGAAAGCTGCTGACTTAGACTTGAGGCGGGGTGTACGCCCTGCTGGTCTCTAGCCAGATAGTCTACAGGCACTAGCAGTCAGCTAAGGAAAGAAAGGCACTGTCTCAGGGAATGGCACCAGGCCCCTCCCCCACGACATGCCTTGAGGTCACATTGGCAGCAGGTGAGTCATCCTGGGCCAAAAACTGATTGACATGAATCTTGAAGAAAGGCAGTATTCCAGGCAAATATATCATTTCCTTAACATAGATTAGGAGAACAAGGTACGAGGAAAACATACTGTTTTGTTCAAGTCGCTTCTGAGCCTATTGGGGGAACCGACCTGAAGCCAGAGTCCAGCAGATATACATAGCATATTTACATCGCTTAAGACAAACATTTCCTCAGGAACAAATGCATTGCTTAGCTCAAGGTTTGTCTGCGAAATTCTTACACATCAGGAGATGGCTCCGAGCTGGGTTTCTACACACAAGAACATGAATGCAAAGGACAAGCCTGCACAGCCCATCTGCCCCCCTCCCCCACAGCCAGCAGCATTTCCAAGTGACCTCCTAAGGCCTTCCCCAAACTACAGGGGCACCTCTGGGTTTCCTGTTTCCCTCACTTCGAACACTTTTCTTAAAAAAAAAGAAATCCTGCACACTTCTTGATAGAATGCCACAGTGCAAGGAAAACAGGCCTTCAATACTTAAACCTCCCTGTGCCAAACACTTGGGGCTTGGTTTTGTTTTGTTTTTTAATTACACCACCGCATAATTTAAACTTTTTACAATTTCTAATTATTCAGTACCAAAACACCAAACTTTTATTGCACAAGGTCCCCATGAAAAGGCCCACGCATCAGGACAGCCACAGATTCTGCCATGAAAGGGTAGCAAGGTGCCCTCCCCCCTTCTTTGCTGCCTGGGCGGCCACCAGGGTTTGAAATCCATGCACCCTACTAAGTTTCTAGGGTGCAATCCGTGGACCCTTCCCTTTCCCATCCCAGCAGGTGCTCAAGGGCCAGCTGGCTTACAAAGTGCCAGAAGCAGGGCTGGGCCAGCCGGCCAGAGTTCAGTGTTCTGTCCCTTGGACTTCCAGGGGACACTAGGCTGCTTGGGAAAACCGTGCAGACTGAGATTTTTCAGCAAAGGGGTGGAGCGGTAAAGGCCTTGACACCAAGGGCGAGGCCTTTCTGCAACCGCCAGGTTGGGGAGCTCCGAGAATGTGCCAACAGAGGGCGGAATACTTGGTTCCCTGCTCCAAGCAGTCCCAGTTCCCTGACCTGTGGCCCGCAGCCCTCCGCTGCACCCACTAGATGTGGATCCTTGGGGACACAGTAGCGTAGGAAATGGGCGTTCCTAGCCGCAGTGGCGACCCCCGAGAGCACAACTGGGACCGAACCCCCACCCACAGCCATCTAAATCTCGACCCGCGCAGCCCAGGTTTACCCCGCCCCGGGTGCGCTCCCGGCGCGTTTCCAGCCTCAGTGGCCACCACCGAGAGCACAACTGGGAAGCCCTCCCCCACCCCCGCCAGGAGCCGAATCCCGCCCCGCGCCTCCCGGGTTCACCCCGCCCCTGCCGAACTCCCAGCGCGTTTCCAGCTGCAGTGGGGACCCCCGAGAGCACAACTGTTACCGCCCCCCACCCCCTCCCGACCAGAACCCCGATCCGCGCCGCCCGGGATCGCCCCGCACCTGGCGCGCTCCCAGGGCGTTGCCCACTTCCACCAGGGGCTCCTGGTGAGCCCCGTCCCCACGCCCGGTTCCAGGAGAGGCTCTCAGACCTCGCTACTGCCGCCAGGTCAAACACGAGGACAATACATCCACCCCACAGAGACAATCCAAGCTGTCTATGATTTAGGGATAAAACGAGGACTACAGAAAGGAAAGATGTCCTGACCTAGGAGGGCCATGAGAGTCTATAGATCCAAACAAAATTGGGTACCAAGGAAACTTTTTTCCTTGGAACCCGGAAAGCTGGTTCTTTGCATATGCAATGACCAACAATTAGCTTGTTACCCAAGCCTGCCTCGCTGCCACCCCCACTCCACCCCCCCACTCCCCAGGAAAACGGCTCAAAGAAATATTTTAAATCTCAGGCGGAAAACTGGAAGATGTCTTGTCTGTCTGTCTGGATTGAGGTATGTGTCAGTGTGAGCCTTGTGTTTTTTGATAATATTGCTCAAGTTCTGAGTTCTGATATCAATGGTCTCAAGACAAGGCAGCCCTTCCAAATCAAACTGCTGGAAATACAAGAAAACATTGACCTAAATGAATGTCAGAGTCCCGTGAACTGGGAACTAGTCAATATTAAATATCTAGTATTTTTGGTTTTGCTCCTGCACTATAGACATGTCTAAGAGTCAACAACATTAAGCACAACATGTTCATAGTGCCTAGGTTTCTTTTGAGGTAAAAATTGCTCTATTGTTATATGTGTCACAAGCTTGTCAGCAAGAAAGTACCTGGAAACAGCAACAACCAATGTAAAAAATGTAAATGTGATATGAGCTTTTAGATAAACTCTTAACAATAATTGTACTCTAAAATATCCGCCTCTCATAGTCTTGATTGAAGGCAGAGGAGAAGGGGATGACAGAGGATAAGATGGTTGGATGGCATCACTGACTCGATGGACATGAGTTTGAGCAAGCCCCTGGAGTTGGTGATGGACACGGAAGCCTGGCGTCCTGCAGGCCACGGGGTCACAAAGAGTCAGACTCGACTGAGCAATTGAACTGAACTGAACTTACAATCGTTCCTCCAGGTGTTTTGGTTACCTGAGTTTCTATCCTGGTGCTAAACTAAGTGACGACAGTGTATTGAATAGCTAGGTCACTTCCAAATAAATGAAACTTCTTAAACATTCACGACTTGAAAGGACCTCCCTTTTACACAGAAACAAAAGAGATTTTTGACTCTGCATGAATAGTGACTGGCACCATCCGAACATATTAAATGTAAGAAAGCAATTTTTTTTTGTTTTGTTTTGTTTTGTTCTGTTCTTGCAGGAAGCGGGGTGGGCACTATTATCACTGATAGGTATGCTCACCAATCTATCAAATGCCAATATAAGAGTGAGTTCTTGGTTGCTGAAGGGAAATGTATGACTTGTTATTACAAGAATGTATGGAATGCAATCACACTTTAAGAAGGAAAACGAAGTAGTTCTGTCTTACAGGTGGCATTTTCAGGACGGGAGAAGCAAAGGAATGGGTACAGAATGGGATAAGGAGGTTGTAGGGAAAGTAGGCCCCCAGAAAAGAGTTTTGTGCCTAGCACAAGTTTTCTTGAGATGTTGAACTGCCTTTGCTAATGGAGTTTAAGTTTCTTTACCTCTTAAGTGATCTCTTCTAGGTTGACCTAGAACAGAAATCTTTTGTTAGCTTTGGCTAAGAGGAGAAGTATTGTTTCACGGTGACATATGTGATCCTACCTGACTGTTCTCATCCCCTTTGATATCTATGCACTGCTGCTGCTGCTGCTGCAGCTGCTAAGTGGTTCAGTTGAGGCCGACCCTGTGCCACGCCATAGATGGCAGCCCACCAGGCCCCGCAGTCCCTGGGGTTCTCTAGGCAAGAACACTGGAGTGGGTTGCCATTTCCTCCTCCTATGCATGAAAGTGAAAAGTGAAAATGAAGTCGCTCAGTGGTGTCCGACTCTTAGCCACCCCATGGACTGCAGCCTACCAGGCTCCTCCGTCCTTGGGATTTTCCAGGAGTGGGGTGCCATTGCCTTCTCCCATATCTATGCACAAGCCTGCCTAAATAATTGACTTCTAGCCAACTTTGGGATGCCCATGACCACCCACCCTTACCAGGCAACAGAGAAGAGAAAAACACTTACCACAGGAGGTTCTGATAAGGAACAAGGAACTAACAAGCTCCCACCTACCAGGAATCTGCAGAGGTCAACAAGAGGTCAGCAAGAGATGAGAGACTGCAGTCCAGAGGTCCTAGCTACTTCCATCTAGCAACACACACCCAGCATAGTCAAAACGATGTCAATGTTAAAGAATAAATAAATAAATAAATAAAAGGACAGAAGTTCTTTGAACACATGTCTGAATTTAGGGGTGAGGCATTACATATGTGTCCCAGGATAATCTTAAAGTGTCAGAAAGTAAAGAAATTAAAGACAACTATCAAGCTGTCCAAACTGATAAAAATGAATGATTACACAGTTTTATCTGTATACATTAGCAGATAATAATCTGAAAAGGAATTTTAAAAAATTCCCTTTCAATAATATCAACATGAATAAAACACTTTGCCATGGATGTAACGAGGATGACAAGACTGGCACACTGGAAATTATAAACCCTGGCTGAAAACTATCCTGAATACATGGACAGATATTCCATAACGATGGAAAGACTTAAGATGGCAATACCATGGAATGCATCTTCAATCTGAAATGAAGATTTGATATGATTTGATCGCTCAGAGCTTTTGTGTCATCAAGTGTTATTAAAGTATTAAAGAGATAGTGAAAGCTGCTGACTTAGACTTGAGGCGGGGTGGGGGGGGTAGTAAGAGTACCCCCTGCTGGTCTTTAGCCAGATAGTCTACAGGCACTAGCAGTCAGCTAAGGAAAGAAAGGAACTGTTTCAGGGAATGGCACCAGGCCCTTCCCCCACGACATGCATTGAGATAATATTGGCAGCAGGTGAGTCATCCCGGGTCAAAACTTAATTGACATGAATCTTGAAGAAAGGCAGTATTGCAGGCAAATATATTATTTCCTTAACATAGATAAGGAGAACAAGCTAGGAGGAAAATATGCTGTTTTGTTCAAATTGCTTCTGAGCCTTTTGGGGGAACCGACCTGAAGCCAGAGTCTAGCGGAAATACATAGGATATTTACATCGCTTAAGACAAACATTTTCTTAGGAAAAAAATGCATTGCTTAGCTCAAGGTTTGTCTGCGAAATTCTTACACATCAGGAGATGCCTCCGAGCTGGGTTTCCACACACAAGAACATCCATGCAAAGGACAAGCCTGCACAGCCCATCTGCCGCCCTCCCGCACAGCCAGCAGCATTTCCAAGTGACCTCCTAAGGCCTTCCCCAAAATACAGGGGCACCTCTGGGTTTCCTGTTTCCCTCACTTCGAACACTTTTCTTAAAAAAAAAAATCCTGCACACTTCTTGATAGAATGCCACAGTGCAAGGAATACAGTCCTTCAATATTTAATCCTCCATTTGCAAAACACTTGGGGCTTGGTTTTGTTTTGTTTTGTTTTTTAATTACACCACCGCATAATTTAAACTTTTTACAATTTCTAATTATTCAGTACCAAAACACCAAACTTTTATTGCACAAGGTCCCCATGAAAAGGCCCACGCATCAGGACAGCCACAGATTCTGCCATGAAAGGGCAGCAAGGTGCCCTCCCCCCTTCTTTGCTGCCTGGGCGGCCACCAGGGTTTGAAATCCATGCACCCTACTAAGTTTCTAGGGTGCAATCCGTGGACCCTTCCCTTTCCCATCCCAGCAGGTGCTCAAGGGCCCGCTGGCTTACAAAGTGCCAGAAGCAGGGCTGGGCCAGCCGGCCAGAGTTCAGTGTTCTGTCCCTTGGACATCCAGCGGACACTAGGCTGCTTGGAAGAACCGCGCAGACTCTGAGATTTTTCAGCAGAGGGGTGGAGCGGTAAAGGCCTTGATCCCAAATGCAAGGCCTAGAACTGCGCAGACTCTGAGATTTTTCAGCAGAGGGGTGGAGCGGTAAAGGCCTTGATCCCAAATGCAAGGCCTTTCTGCGACCGCCAGGTTGGGGAGCTCCGAGAATGTGCCAACAGACGGCGGAATACTTGGTTCCCTGCTCCACGCAGTCCCAGTTCCCTTACCTGTGGTCCGCAGCCCTCCACTGCACCCACGGGATGGCGATCCTTGGGGACCCAGGAGCGGACGAAATGGGCATTCCCAGCCGCAGTTGCAACCCCCGAGAGCGCAACTGGGAACCCCTCCCCATCCCCCCCATGAGCCGACCCCCGCCCCGCGCCCCCAGGGTTAGCCCCGCCCCTGCCGCGCTCCCGGCGCGTTCCCAGCCGCAGTGGCGACCTCCAGGAGCACAACTGGGAAGCCCGCCCCCACCCCCGCCAGAAGCCGACCCCCGCCCCACGCCGCCCGCGTTCGCCCCGCCCCTGCACGGTCCAGGTACCTTCCCAGCTTCTAGAGTTCACGCCCGGGTAGGAGCAGGATGTAGGAGTATGGGAGATGTGTCTGGAGCCTGACAGCCTCAGCTCCGCTCTGGCCTGCCCTTTGGACCTAGGAGCCAGGCCAACTTGCAGAGGGCTAAGGGCCCCATTGTATGCAAACTACCAAGGTCTACCGCAAGGAGAGCTCTGTCCGAGGGAAGGGAAGCGCCCCAGGCTGCATTCCCAAGCTGTTGTTTAGCCGCCCAGACTCAGCGCTGCACAGGGGTAATCAGGCTCTCTGTGCCTGCAGCTTCACACACAGGTGTGTCTCCGTAGGAATCAAGAAAGATCCTGACAGAGTGAGGTTCATTAGAGCTATACTAAAGAGCAAAGGCTTGTCCATGTGGTCTTGCCTTCCCCTGTGCCTTTGGGTCTCCAGGCTCGGCCCCAGCTCCGTGGAAACAACCCCTGAGAAAATATCTTCAAGATCCACTTTTGCCAGTGTCTGGGAACTGGGGTTCGTAGGAGGAGAGAAAAGCAGGCCTCCATAGGGAACGAAAAGGCAGCCCACCTGCCTGTGTTTTGAAGCCTCTATTTGGAAGGAATGGGTTAGCTTCTCCTAAAGGAGACCTCCAGATCTGCTCAGAAGTCAGTAATTCCAGAGGCAGGGTATTGGTTCCTGACTGTCCTTTGCTAGCCTTGCAAAGATATTCCTAGATTCTAGAGTTATTTTCAATGAAGGAGCAGGCTTCGGGAATGTGTCAGACGGGACTGGCTCCTTATTGACCTCAGCTCAGCTATTGCCTTTCCATTCAAACTAGGACAAGGGCCTACTTTATGAAGGGTAAGGGTCTTCTTCTTTGCAAACTGCCAAGGGCTACAGCAATGAGACCTCTGTCAAGGTGAGGGAAGCCTAAGAGGATGGATTCTCAAGCAGGTGCTTTGCCACAAAGCATCAGCACCCCACGGAGAGAATCAAGCTCCCTGTGCACCAATGTTGGGAGTGTAGCTTCACACACAGAGTTGTGTCTATAGGAGCCAAGAATGTTCCTGAGAGATTAGGTTCACTAAACCTCTCCTACAGAGCATAGACCTGTCCATGTGGTTTTGCCTTCCCCTGTGAGTTGGGTCCTCGAGGTCCGCCACACCTCCGGGGAAACTGTCCCTGAGAAAAGATCTCCAGGAACCGCTTCGCCGAGGCTGGGAAATGCTGTTCACATGAAGTAAGGCAAGCGAATCTCCTGCAGAGAAAAAGAGGCCTTACAGTCCCTGGAGAAGCAGGCTGCCAGAATGTGTGAAACCTGACTGTTGCCTTACTGGCCTCAGCTCCACCATTGCCTGTTCATCCGAGCTAGCACCCAGGCCTACTTGGAAAAGCGTTTGGGTGCAGATTTCTACAAAGTGCCAAGGGCTACAGCAGTGAGAATTCTCTCGGTGGTAAGGGAGAGCATTTTATGGATTCTCAAGCTGTTTTCTGAATGACAGCGTCAAAATGAACAGAGAGAATCAGGCTCTCTCTGCCCCTATGTTAGGTATGCAGCTTCACACACAGAGGTGTCTCTGTAGGAGCCAAGAATGCTCCTGAGAGATGAGGTTCACTAGAGGTCTGCTACAGAGCATAGACCTGTCCATGTGGTCTTGCCTTCCCTTGTGCCTTTGGGCCCCGGGCTCGGCCCCAGCTCCGTGGAAACAACCCCTGAGAAAATATCTTCAAGATACGCTTTTCCCAGAGGCTGGGAACTGGGGTTCATAGGAGGAGAGAAAAGCAAGCCTCCTTCGGGCACGAAAGGCAGCCAACCTGCCTGTGTTTTGAAGCCTCTATTTGGAAGGAATGGGTTAGCTTCTCCTAAAGGAGACCTCCAGATCTGCTCAGAAGTCGGTAATTCCAGAGGCAGGGTGCTGGATCCTGACTGCCCTTTGCCAGCCTTGCAAAGACATTCCAAGATTCTAGAGTTATATTCCATGAAGGAGCAGGCTTCGGGAATGTGTCAGAGGGGACTGGCTCCTTATTGGCCTCAGCTCAGCTATTGCCTTTCCATTCAAACTAGGACAAGGGCCTACTTTATGAAGGGTAAGGGTCTTCTTCTTTGAAACTGCCAAGGGCTACAGCAATGAGACCTCTGTCAAAGCAAGGGAAGCCTAAGAGGACGGATTCTCAAGCAGGTGCTTTACTACAAAGCATCAGCACCCCACGGAGAGAACCAAGATCCCTGTTCCCCAATGTTGGGAGTGTAGCTTCACACACAGAGTTGTCTCTATAGGAGCCAAGAATGTTCCTGAGAGATTAGGTTCACTAAACCTCTCCTACAGAGCATAGACCTGTCCATGTGGTTTTTCCTTCCCCAGTGAGTTGGGTCCCCGAGGTCCGCCACACCTCCGGGGAAACTGTCCCTGAGAAAAGATCTCCAGGAACCGCTTCGCTGAGGCTGGGAAACGCTGTTCACAGGAAGTAAGGCAAGCGAATCTCCTGCAGAGAAAAAGAGGCCTTACTGTCCCTGGAGGAGCAGGCTGCCAGAGTGTGTGAAACCTGACTGTTGCCTTACTGGCCTCAGTTCCACCATTGCCTGTTCCTCCGAACTAGGACCCAGGCCTATTTGGAGAAGCGTTTGGCTGCGGATTTCTACAAAGTGCCAAGGGCTACAGCAGTGAGAATTCTCTCAGCGGTAAGGGAGAGCATTTTATGGATTCTCAAGCTGTTTTCTGAACGACAGGGTCAAAATGAACTGAGAGAATCAGGCTCTCTGTGCCCCTATGTTAGGTACGCAGCTTCACACACAGAAGTGTCTCTATAGGAGCCAAGAAGGTTCCTGAGAGATGAGGTTCACTAGAAGTCTGCTACAGAGCATAGACCTGTCCATATGGTTTTGCCTTGCCCTGTGAGTTGGGTCCCCAAGGTCCGCCCCAGCTCAGGGGAAGGAGCCCCTGAGAAAAGATCTCCAGGGACCGCTATTCCCCCAGGCTGGCAAACGCAGTTCACAGGAGGTAACACAAGCGAGCCTCCTGCAAGGCACAACAGGCCTTAGTCTCCCTGGACGATCAGGCTGCCAGAGTGTGTGAGACCTGACTGGTGCCTTACTGGCCTCAGCTCCGCCATTGCGTGTTTCTCCAAACTAGGACCCAGGCCTACTAGGAGAAGGGTTTGGGTATGGATTTCTAAATACTGCCAAGGGGTATAGCAATGAGAACTGTGTCAGGGGTAAGGAAGAGCATTGTATGGATTTTCAAGCTGTTGTTTGAACGACAGCTTCAAAGCTGCACAGAGAGAATCAGACTCTGTGTCTCCATGTTCGGTACACAGCTTCACAGACAGGGGTGTCTCCATAGGAAACAAGAACGTTCCTGACAGAGTGAAGTTCACTAGAGCTCTCCTAGAGAACAAAGACTAGTCCATGTGGTTTTTCTTCCCCTGTGCGTTTGGGGCTCCAGGCTCGGCCCCAGCTCCGTGGAAACAACCCCTGAGAAAAGATCTTCAAGATCCGCTTTTCCCAGAGGCTGGGATGTGGGGTTCATAGGAGGCGGGAAAAACAGGCCTCCTTCAGAGAGCAAGAGGAGGCCAAGCGGCCTGCGTTTGGAAGCCTCTATTTGGAAGAATGGGTTAGCTTCCCCTAAGGGAGACCTCCAGATCTGTTCAGAAGTCGGTAATTCCAGAGGCAGGGTGCAGGGTCCTGACTGCCCTTTGCCAGCCTTGCAGAGACATTCCTAGATTCCAGCGTTATTTTCCATGAAGGAGCAGGCTTCGGGAATATGTCAGAGGGGACTGGCTCCTTATTGGCCTCAGCTCAGCTCTTGCCTTTCCTTTCAAACTAGGACAAGGGCCCACTTTATGAAAAGTAAGGGTCCTCTTCTTTCCAAACTGCCAAGGGCTACAGCAATGAGACCTCTGTCAAGGCGAGGGAAGCGTAAGCTGATGGATTCTCAAGCAGGTGCTTTGCCACAAAGCATCAGCACCCCACGGAAAGAATCTGGCTCCCTTTGCCCCTACGTTGCGTGTGTAGCTACACGCACAGAGGTGTCTCGATAGGAGCCAAGAATGTTCCTGAGAGAGGAGGTTCACTGTTGGGGGCCAGAGTGAGGCACTCCGCCCATGGCAAAGGTCATGAGGAAGGAGGCTCGACATACGCAAAGGCGGGATCGAGCCTCAGGAGTCCCCCTGGAAATCCTCGAGCATCTACCCCCATCACCAGAGCCTGCCTACCTTACTACTTTGTGCTCTCACCTACACCTCTGACTTTACGGGGGGCTGTCCCCCACCACCTCTTTCGGAGAAGGAGTTAACCTAGAGCTCCAGTTGATAAAAACCCCTGGGTGTGACAAGAGTGTTTTAACCTACAAACTCCTCTGAAGGTTCTCTAGCCTGCCTGACAGGCTTGTCCGGCCACATGTGATTGCTCACAGCCTCCCAACCATGAGAGGCACGAGATGCTTTAAACCTTCTAAAAACAGGTTCCTTAGAAAAGTTAGAAAATTATTAGTATAAGTATAATGGGCTGATTAGAAATCATATTGGTGAAGGGTTTTTCATTTGTGGAGCTGATGTTTACTGCTAAGTCTCCACATCCCCTGCCCTTATACACATTAATGAATATATAGAAGAAATAAGTATTAACCTTTGATATAAATCACGTTAGACCTTAGGCTAAGTAAATTCTTTCCTTAACTAAAACCCACTACACCCTCACCCTATAGGAATGTAACTTTATTTGGGTGGCGTCTGTTTTAAGAATAATCACCCCTGGAGAAATAAGTGTCCTGGTTGACTGACCGCTGTCACAAGGAGAGGGTCGTAAATTGTCAGCAGGCCCCCCGGCCAGAAGATGATGTAACACCCCTAAGACCTCTGTATACTTTTGTATGAAGCACCTGACTTTGATAAAAGTCAGGACTGCTGACCCCACGTGACTTTTGCATAACATCTCAGTGTATAAAAGTAGACCATGGAAAATAAAGAATTGGGATCAGTTTCTCGAAATACTGGTCTCCCCATGTCTCTCTCTCTCTCTCACTCTGGTTGAGTCTCCATCTGGAGCGCGGAACCCACCAAGCTTACTAATTTTGCCTGGGCTTCTAAGATCCGACCGGGGAGGCCTCAGTGTCTCCTCTCCTTCGGGAGAACGGAAGGACGCCTGCGGCCTATGTAAGTGGTGCAAGCTTCTTGTCTTGAAGTTTTATTGGTCCCCCGCGTAAACCAAGCTACTCAGCCTCTTTTCTCCACTGAATTTTCCTACTGAGCTATCCTCATTTTATTACTCTTTATATCCTTAATTAACGTTTAATTAAGCAGTTGTTCCCTGACCCTCGCCTACGCCGTCTCTGCTTCGAATACCCTGGATCAGCTGGGGCTGGACCCCGGCAGTTCACTAGAGATCTCCTACAGAGCATAGACCTGTCCATTTGGTTTTGCCTTCCCCTGTGAGTTGGGTCCCCGAGGTCCGCCCCAACTCCGGGGAAACAGCCCCTGAGAAAAGATCTCCAGGAACTGCTTTCCGCCCAGGCTGGGAAACGCTGTTCACAGGAAGTAAGGCAAGCGAGCCTCCTGAGGGGAAACAGAGGCCTTACTGCCCCTGGAGGAGCAGGCTGCCAGAGTGTGTGACACCTGACTGGTGCCTTACTGGCCTCAGCTCCGCTATTGCATGTTCATCTGAACTTGAACCCAGGCCTACTTGGAGAAATGTTTGTGTGCCGATTTCCAGAAACTGCGAAGGGCTACAGCAATGATAACTCTCTCAGTGGTAAGGGAGAGCATTGTGTGGATTCTCAATTTGTTGTTTGAACGACAGCGTCAAAGCTGCACAGAGAGAATCAGGTCTCTGTGTCTCTATGTTGGCAATGCAGCTTCCCACACAGAGATGTCCCCGTTGGAGCCAAGAACATTCCCCATAGACTGAGGTTCACTAGAGCACTCCTAGAGAGCAAAGACTTATCCATGCGGTTTTCCCTTCCCCTGTGCGTGTGGGTCTCTGGGATCAGCCCCTGCTCCTTGGAAACAGCCTCTGAGAAAAGATCTCCAAGAACCTCTTATCACCCAGGCTGGGAAGTGGAGTTCACAGGAGGTGGGATAAGCAAGCTTCCTTCGGCAAGAAGTGACAGCCAACCGGCCTGTGTTTGGAAGCCTATATTTGCAAGGAATGGGTTAGTTTCTCCTGACCGAGACCACCAGATGTGCTGAGAAGATAGAAATTCCAGAGGCAGGGTCGAGGTTCCTGACTGCCCTTTGCCAGCCTTGCAAAGACATTCCCAGATTCTAACGTTATTTTCCATGAAGGAGCAGGCATCAGGAATATGTCAGACTTGACTGGCGCCTTACTGGCCTCAGCTCAACTACTGCCTTTCCATTCAAACAAGGACAAGGGCCTACTTGGTGAAGGGTAAGGGTCTGCTTCTTTCCAAACTGCCAAGGACTACAGCAATGAGACCTCTGTCAAGGTGAGGGAAGCCTATGCGGATGGATTCTTAGCAGGTGCTTTGCCACAAAGCATCAGCACCCACGGAGAGAATCAGACTCCCTTTGCCACTATGTTGGGTGTGTAGCTTCATGCACAGAGGTGTCTCTGTAGAAGCCAAGAATGTTCCTGAGAGATGACGTTCACTAGAGCTCTCCTACAGAGCATAGACCTGTCCATGTGGTTTTGTCTTCCCCTGTGAGTTGGGCCCCCGAGGTCCGACCCAGCTCCAGGGAAACAGCCCCTGAGAAAAAATCTCCAGGAACAGCTTTGCGCCCAGGCTGGGAAATGCAGTTCACAGGAGGCAAGGCAAGCGAGCCTCCTACAGGGAAAAAGAGGCCTTACTGCTCCTGGACGATCAGGCTGCAAGAGTGTGTGAGACCTCACTTGTGCCTTACTGGCCTCAGCTCCGCCGTTGCCTGTTATTCCGAGCTAGGACCCAGGCCTACTTGGAGAAGGGTTAGGGTGCGGATTTCTACAAACTGTCAAGGACGACAGCAATGAGAATTCTCTTAGCAGTAAGGGAGAGCATTGTATGGATTCTCAAGCTGTTGTTTGAATGACAGCTTCAAAGCTACACAGAGAGAATCAGGCTCTCTGTTCCCCTATTTTGGCTGTGCAGCTTCACACACAGAATTTGACTCTGTCGGAGCCAGAAATATTCCTGAAAGACTTAGGCTCACCAAAGCTGTCCTCCAGAGCAAAGACATTGGATGTGGTTTTGCCTTCCCTTGTCAGTATGGGTCCCCTAGCTTGGCCCCAGCTCCGGGGATACAGCCTCTGAAAAAAATCTTCCAAGAAGCGATTTTCCTCCAGGCTGTTAAGCGGAATTCGCAGTTTGCAAGTTAAGGAAGCCTGCTTCGTGGAAGAGCAAGCAGCCAACTGGCCCTGTGTTAGGAAGCCTGTATTTGAAAGGAATGGGTTAGCTTCTACAGCGGGAGAACCTCAGATCTGCTCAGGGGACTGAAATACTAGAGTCAGGGTCGAGGTTCTCCCTTGTCCTTTGCGCACCTTGCAAAGACATTCCTAGCTTCTAGCGTTAGTGTCCCTGTAGTAGCAGGCTGCAGGAGCGTGTGATAAATGACTGCCGCGTTCCTGTCCTCAGCTCCGCTATTGACTTTCTATTCGAACTAGAACCCAGGCCTACTTTGAGAGGGGTTAGGGTCCAGTGTTTTCAAACTGCCAAGGGCTACGGCAATGCGAGCTCTGTCAGAGGTAAGAAAAGAGCAATTGGTTGGATTCTTCAGCTGCTGCGTGGCTGCACAGCTTCCACGCCGCATGGAGAGCATGAGGCTCCTTGTGGCCCTATTTTGGGTATGCAGCAACATGCACACAGAATGTCTGTGTTCACTTATGTACAGGCTTATGAACACTAGAGCTCTCCTACAGAGCGAAGACCACTCAGTGGGCTCCAAGAGATACCTGTCGCGACTCGAGAAGAGAGTGGAGTCCTTTGCTTCCCCTCGAGATGAGGCCTGACTCCCCGGGTGAGTATGGAATACAACCCCAAATCCCTGTCGTCTATGGAGAGGAACATTAAGTCCTGGATACAAGCGTAGATGAGGTCTAGTTTGCCCTTCAGTGAATGGAGCCCAATCCCCAGCTCTCCCTGGCAACTCGAATGGAAGATTAGACTTCCTGGGCCAACACAAGAGGAAGCCTGAATTCCCCGTCGTAACTCGAGAATCCCACCGCAACTCGAGAAAAACCACGTGCTTCCCTCGTCATCGCAAGATGAGGCCCTTTGTCCGCTACAGCATCTCAAGAGAAGTCCCACGTTCCATCCTGAAGTGCGAAACGGTACTTGGCACCCTTGATGCGACCCCAAAAGTTCCGCGACATACCAGACTCACTCAAGGGGAACACCGAGGTTCCCGGCACCACTTCATCTGAGCCCCTTCTCCTCTCCTGATTGCGACAGGAGGGTCGACTCCCCTTCTCTGTTTGCAAGGGGTTCCCGACCTTCCGGGTCCACCTCAGGATGAGGCCGGTCTCATGAGGAAGTTCGAGACATAGCCTCGTGGGTGGTGCCACATGTCGAAAGACCCCAATTTCACGGTCCACTCTTGAAAAGAACCCGATGCCAGCACACTCTTTGAAGGAAAACCTGTGGATGAAGGCACAACACGAAGGGGCACTGACACCCGCGTGCATCGTCCAGAAAAACCCGCAGGTCCCACAGACATTTCGACAAGTGGCCTGTCACCCTGTAAACAACTCGAAAGGCAAACGAAGGTCCATTCCTCAACAGAAGACTAGGTGTGACTCTCTTGTCCCTATTCTGCAGGGACCATGGGATCCGAGTCAGAAACGGAGAGGAAGCCTGAGGTTCCTGCGTCCACTCGAGATGAAGCCCTCTTCCATTGCACCACAACCAGTGGAGTCCCGAGAGGCCCCTACCAACTCCACAGTATCCCTGAGTTCTCAGAGGCACAAAAAGAAGCTCCCTGAGGTCACAGGCACAAGTCTAGGGAACCCTGGGTTTTCTGCCGTGACTCGAGGAAGACCTCGAGAGTGCTTCAAAATGTGTTGAGTCGCGATTCCCCTACCATGACTCGAGAGCCATGACACGCTCCCCCTCGCCACGCGCATGGAGACCTGACTAACCTGGCACTGCACGAGAGGCTCCATGAGTTCCTCATCGTACCTCGTGAGGAAACCCACACTGGCGCCGCAGCTCGAGGAGAACCCTGAGACGCCCCCGTCCTCGCGAGCTGAGGGCCTTCTTTTCCTGCATGGCCTGGAGAGCAATCCCGGGTCCTCTCTCCAAACGGAAGAGGAGGCTGGACTCCCTTGAGGCCGCTCAGGGGGCTCCAAGAGACCCGCGTCGCGACTCGAGAGGAGAGCGGAGTCCTTGGCTTCCCCTCGAGACGAGGCCTGACTCCCCGGGGGAGCCTGGAATGCAACCCCGAGATCCCTGCCTTCCCTGGAGAGGAATATTAGGGCCCGGACACACGCCTAGGTGAGGTCTCTTCGGCCCTGCAGTGACTCGAGCGCAACCCCCAGCTTTCCCTCACAACCCGAGGGGAAGATTGGGCTTCCCAGGGCCAACCCAAGGGGAAGGCTGAGATCCCCGTCGTAACTCGAGAATCCCGCCGCAACTCGAGAAAACCCACGTGGTTCCCACCTCTTGGCAAGATGAGGCCCTTGCCCGCGACGGCGTCTCAAGGGAAGTCCCCTGTTCCGCCCTGAAGGGCGAAACGGTCCCTGACAGCCTTCCTGCGACCCCAAAAGCCCCCCGACACGCCGGGTTCCCTCGAGGGGAACACCGAGGGTCCCGGCACCGCTTCCTCTGAGCCCCTTCTCCCCTCCTGATCGCGACAGGAGAGGCGATTCCCCTGCGTGCCCTGGAAGGGGTTCCCGGCCTTCCCGGCGCACCTCAGGATGAGGCCGGTCTCACGAGGAAATTCGAGACGAGCCACGTGGGTGGTGCCACATGCCGAACGCCCCCGATGCCCCGGTCCGCCCTTGAGAAGGACCCGAGGCCCGGACCCCTCTTCGAAGGCAACCCTGTGGGTGAAGGCACAACACGAAGGGGCACTGCCACCCCCGTGCATCGTCCGCAAAGACCCGCGGGTTCCACACACAGCTCGACGAGGGGCCTGAGACCCCCCGAGCAACTCGAGAGGCCAGCGGGGTTCCCTTCCTCAGCAAGACTAGGCCTGACACTCCTGTCCCAACTCTGCAGGGACCCTGCGGTCGGAGTCCGAAACGGAGAGGAAGCCTGAGGTTCCTGCCTCCCCTCGATGTGAGGCCCTCTTCCGTTGCGCCAGACTCAGCGGAGTCCCGAGGGGCCCCGCCACCTCCACAGGATCTCTCGCCTCTCAGAGGCACCCTGGGAAGTTCCCTAAGGTCCCCGGCAGAAGGCGAGGGAAACGAGGGTTTCCCGCCGCACCCCGACAAAGACCTCGAGAGTCCTTCTTCAACGCGTCTCGAGGCCCTAGTCCCCTCCCGTGACTCGAGAGCCAGGACGCGCTCCCCCTCGCCACGCGCATGGAGACCTGACTTCCCTGGCGACGCACGAGAGGCTCCCTGAGATCCTCGTCGCGCCTCGGGAGAAAACCCCCACGGGCGCCGCAGCTCGAGGGAACTCCTGAGACGCCCCCGTCCTCGCGAGCTGAGGGCCTTCTTTTCCTGCATGGCCTGGAGAGCAATCCCGGGTCCTCTCTCCAAACGGAAGAGGAGGCTGGACTCCCTTGAGGCCGCTCAGGGGGCTCCAAGAGACCCGCGTCGCGACTCGAGAGGAGAGCGGAGTCCTTGGCTTCCCCTCGAGACGAGGCCTGACTCCCCGGGGGAGACTGGAATGCAACCCCGAGATCCCTGCCTTCCCTGGAGAGGAATAGTAGGTCCCGGACACACGCCTAGGTGAGGTCTCTTCGGCCCTGCAGTGACTCGAGCGCAACCTCCAGCTTTCCCTCGCAACCCGAGGGGAAGATTGGGCTTCCCAGGGCCAACCCAAGGGGAAGGCTGAGATCCCCGTCGTAACTCGAGAATCCCGCCGCAACTCGAGAAAAACCACGTGGTCCCCACCTCTTGGCAAGATGAGGCCCTTGCCCGCGGCGGCGTCTCAAGGGAAGTCCCCTGTTCCGCCCTGAAGGGCGAAACGGTCCCTGACAGCCTTCCTGCGACCCCCAAAAGTCCCCCGACACGCCGGGTTCCCCCGAGGGGAACACCGAGGGTCCCGGCACCGCTTCCTCTGAGCCCCTTCTCCCCTCCTGATCGCGACAGGAGAGGCGATTCCCCTGCGTGGTCTGGAAGGGGTTCCCGGCCTTCCCGGCGCACCTCAGGATGAGGCCGGTCTCACGAGGAAATTCGAGACGAGCCACGTGGGTGGGGCCACATGCCGAACGCCCCCGATTCCCCGGTCCGCCCTTGAGAAGGACCCGAGGCCCGGACCCCTCTTCGAAGGCAACCCTGTGGGTGAAGGCACAACACGAAGGGGCACTGCCACCCCCGTGCATCGTCCGCAAAGACCCGCGGGTTCCACACACAGCTTGACGAGGGGCCGGAGACCCCCTGAGCAACTCGAGAGGCCAGCGGGGTTCCCTTCCTCAGACAAGACGAGGCCTGACTCTCCTGTCCCAACTCTGCAGGGACCCTGCGGTCGGAGTCCGAAACGGAGAGGAAGCCTGAGGTTCCTGCCTCCCCTCGAGGTGAGGCCCTCTTCCGTTGCGCCAGACCCAGCGGAGTCCCGAGGGGCCCCGCCACCTCCACAGGATCCCTCGCCTCTCAGAGGCACCCTGGGAAGTTCCCTAAGGTCCCCGGCAGAAGGCGAGGGACACGAGGGTTTCCCGCCGCCCCCCGAGAAAGACCTCGAGAGTCCTTCTTCAACGCGTCTCGAGGCCCTAGTCCCCTCCCGTGACTCGAGAGCCAGGACGCGCTCCCCCTCGCCACGCGCATGGAGACCTGACTTCCCTGGCGCCGCACGAGAGGCTCCCTGAGATCCTCGTCGTGCCTCGGGAGAAAACCCCCATGGGCGCCGCAGCTCGAGGAAACCCCTGAGACGCCCCCGTCCTCGCGAGCTGAGGGCCTTCTTTTCCTGCATGGCCTGGAGAGCAATCCCGGGTCCTCTCTCCAAACGGAAGAGGAGGCTGGACTCCCTTGAGGCCGCTCAGGGGGCTCCAAGAGACCCGCGTCGCAACTCGAGAGGAGAGCGGAGTCCTTGGCTTCCCCTCGAGACGAGGCCTGACTCCCCGGGGGAGCCTGGAATGCAACCCTGAGATCCCTGCCTTCCCTGGAGAGGAATAGTAGGTCCCGGACACACGCCTAGGTGAGGTCTCTTCGGCCCTGCAGTGACTCGAGCGCAACCCCCAGCTTTCCCTCGCAACCCGAGGGGAAGATTGGGCTTCCCAGGGCCAACCCAAGGGGAAGGCTGAGATCCCCGTCGTAACTCGAGAATCCCGCCGCAACTCGAGAAAAACCACGTGGTTCCCACCTCTTGGCAAGAGGAGGCCCTTGCCCGCCACGGCGTCTCAAGGGAAGTCCCCTGTTCCGCCCTGAAAGGCGAAACGGTCCTTGACAGCCTTCCTGCGACCCCCAAAAGTCCCCCGACACTCCGGGTTCCCTCGAGGGGAACACCGAGGGTCCCGGCACCGCTTCCTCTGAGCCCCTTCTCCCCTCCTGATCGCGAAAGGAGAGGCGATTCCCCTGCGTGGTCTGGAAGGGGTTCCCGGCCTTCCCGGCGCACCTCAGAATGAGGCCGGTCTCACGAGGAAATTCGAGACGAGCCACGTGGGTGGGGCCACATGCCGAACGCCCCCGATTCCCCGGTCCGCCCTTGAGAAGGACCCGAGGCCCGGACCCCTCTTCGAAGGCAACCCTGTGGGTGAAGGCACAACACGAAGGGGCACTGCCACCCCCGTGCATCGTCCGCAAAGACCCGCGGGTTCCACACACAGCTCGACGAGGGGCCGGAAACCCCCTGAGCAACTCGAGAGGCCAGCGGGGTTCCCTTCCTCAGACAAGACGAGGCCTGACTCTCCTGTCCCAACTCTGCAGGGACCCTGCGGTCGGAGTCCGAAACGGAGAGGAAGCCTGAGGTTCCTGCCTCCCCTCGAGGTGAGGCCCTCTTCCGTTGCGCCAGACCCAGCGGAGTCCCGAGGGGCCCCGCCACCTCCACAGGATCCCTCGCCTCTCAGAGGCACCCTGGGAAGTTCCCTAAGGTCCCCGGCAGAAGGCGAGGGACACGAGGGTTTCCCGCCGCCCCCCGAGAAAGACCTCGAGAGTCCTTCTTCAACGCGTCTCGAGGCCCTAGTCCCCTCCCGTGACTCGAGAGCCAGGACGCGCTCCCCCTCGCCACGCGCATGGAGACCTGACTTCCCTGGCGCCGCACGAGAGGCTCCCTGAGATCCTCGTCGTGCCTCGGGAGAAAACCCCCACGGGCGCCGCAGCTCGAGGAAACCCCGGAGACGCCCCCGTCCTCGCGAGCTGAGGGCCTTCTTTTCCTGCATGGCCTGGAGAGCAATCCCGGTTCCTCTCTCCCAACGGAAGAGGAGGCTGGACTCTCTTGAGGCCGCTCAGGGGGCTCCAAGAGACCCGCGTCGCGACTCGAGAGGAGAGCGGAGTCCTTGGCTTCCCCTCGAGACGAGGCCTGACTCACCGGGGGAGCCTGGAATGCAACCCCGAGATCCCTGCCTTCCCTGGAGAGGAATAGTAGGTCCCGGACACATGCCTAGGTGAGGTCTCTTCGGCCCTGCAGTGACTCGAGCGCAACCCCCAGCTTTCCCTCGCAACCCGAGGGGAAGATTGGGCTTCCCAGGGCCAACCCAAGGGGAAGGCTGAGATCCCCGTCGTAACTCGAGAATCCCGCCGCAACTCGAGAAAAACCACGTGGTTCCCACCTCTTGGCAAGAGGAGGCCCTTGCCCGCCACGGCGTCTCAAGGGAAGTCCCCTGTTCCGCCCTGAAGGGCGCAACGGCCCCTACAGCCTTCCTGCGACCCCCAAAAGTCCCCCGACACGCCGGGTTCCCTCGAGGGGAACACCGAGGGTCCCGGCACCGCTTCCTCTGAGCCCCTTCTCCCCTCCTGACCGCGACAGGAGAGGCGATTCCCCTGCGTGGTCTGGAAGGGGTTCCCGGCCTTCCCGGCGCACCTCAGGATGAGGCCGGTCTTCACGAGGAAATTCGAGACGAGCCACGTGGGTGGGGCCACATGCCGAACGCCCCCGATTCCCCAGTCCGCCCTTGAGAAGGACCCGAGGCCCGGACCCCTCTTCGAAGGCAACCCTGTGGGTGAAGGCACAACACGAAGGGGCACTGCCACCCCCGTGCATCGTCCGCAAAGACCCGCGGGTTCCACACACAGCTCGACGAGGGGCCGGAGACCCCCTGAGCAACTCGAGAGGCCAGCGGGGTTCCCTTCCTCAGACAAGACGAGGCCTGACTCTCCTGTCCCAACTCTGCAGGGACCCTGCGGTCGGAGTCCGAAACGGAGAGGAAGCCTGAGGTTCCTGCCTCCCCTCGAGGTGAGGCCCTCTTCCGTTGCGCCAGACCCAGCGGAGTCCCGAGGGGCCCCGCCACCTCCACAGGATCCCTCGCCTCTCAGAGGAACCCTGGGAAGTTCCCTAAGGTCCCCGGCAGAAGGCGAGGGACACGAGGGTTTCCCGCCGCCCCCCGAGAAAGACCTCGAGAGTCCTTCTTCAACGCGTCTCGAGGCCCTAGTCCCCTCCCGTGACTCGAGAGCCAGGACGCGCTCCCCCTCGCCACGCGCATGGAGACCTGACTTCCCTGGCGCCGCACGAGAGGCTCCCTGAGATCCTCGTCGTGCCTCGGGAGAAAACCCCCACGGGCGCCGCAGCTCGAGGAAACCCCGGAGACGCCCCCGTCCTCGCGAGCTGAGGGCCTTCTTTTCCTGCATGGCCTGGAGAGCAATCCCGGGTCCTCTCTCCAAACGGAAGAGGAGGCTGGACTCCCTTGAGGCCGCTCAGGGGGCTCCAAGAGACCCGCGTCGCGACTCGAGAGGAGAGCGGAGTCCTTGGCTTCCCCTCGAGACGAGGCCTGACTCCCCGGGGGAGCCTGGAATGCAACCCCGAGATCCCTGCCTTCCCTGGAGAGGAATAGTAGGTCCCGGACACACGCCTAGGTGAGGTCTCTTCGGCCCTGCAGTGACTCGAGCGCAACCCCCAGCTTTCCCTCGCAACCCGAGGGGAAGATTGGGCTTCCCAGGGCCAACCCAAGGGGAAGGCTGAGATCCCCGTCGTAACTCGAGAATCCCGCCGCAACTCGAGAAAAACCACGTGGTTCCCACCTCTTGGCAAGAGGAGGCCCTTGCCCGCCACGGCGTCTCAAGGGAAGTCCCCTGTTCCGCCCTGAAGGGCGAAACGGTCCCTGACAGCCTTCCTGCGACCCCCAAAAGTCCCCCGACACGCCGGGTTCCCTCGAGGGGAACACCGAGGGTCCCGGCACCGCTTCCTCTGAGCCCCTTCTCCCCTCCTGATCGCGACAGGAGAGGCGATTCCCCTGCGTGATCTGGAAGGGGTTCCCGGCCTTCCCGGCGCACCTCAGGATGAGGCCGGTCTCACGAGGAAATTCGAGACGAGCCACGTGGGTGGGGCCACATGCCGAACGCCCCCAATTCCCCAGTCCGCCCTTGAGAAGGACCCGAGGCCTGGACCCCTCTTCGAAGGCAACCCTGTGGGTGAAGGCACAACACGAAGGGGCACTGCCACCCCCGTGCATCGTCCGCAAAGACCCGCGGGTTCCACACACAGCTCGACGAGGGGCCGGAGACCCCCTGAGCAACTCGAGAGGCCAGCGGGGTTCCCTTCCTCAGACAAGACGAGGCCTGGCTCTCCTGTCCCAACTCTGCAGGGACCCTGCGGTCGGAGTCCGAAACGGAGAGGAAGCCTGAGGTTCCTGCCTCCCCTCGAGGTGAGGCCCTCTTCCGTTGCGCCAGACCCAGCGGAGTCCCGAGGGGCCCCGCCACCTCCACAGGATCCCTCGCCTCTCAGAGGCACCCTGGGAAGTTCCCTAAGGTCCCCGGCAGAAGGCGAGGGACACGAGGGTTTCCCGCCGCCCCCCGAGAAAGACCTCGAGAGTCCTTCTTCAACGCGTCTCGAGGCCCTAGTCCCCTCCCGTGACTCGAGAGCCAGGACGCGCTCCCCCTCGCCACGCGCATGGAGACCTGACTTCCCTGGCACCGCACGAGAGGCTCCCTGAGATCCTCGTCGTGCCTCGGGAGAAAACCCCCACGGGCGCCGCAGCTCGAGGAAACCCCGGAGACGCCCCCGTCCTCGCGAGCTGAGGGACTTCTTTTCCTGCATGGCCTGGAGAGCAATACCGGGTCCTCTCTCCCAACGGAAGAGGAGGCTGGACTCCCTTGAGGCCGCTCAGGGGGCTCCAAGAGACCCGCGTCGCGACTTGAGAGGAGAGCGGAGTCCTTGGCTTCCCCTCGAGACGAGGCCTGACTCCCCGGGGGAGCCTGGAATGCAACCCTGAGATCCCTGCCTTCCCTGGAGAGGAATATTAGGTCCCGGACACACGCCTAGGTGAGGTCTCTTCGGCCCTGCAGTGACTCGAGCGCAACCCCCAGCTTTCCCTCGCAACCCGAGGGGAAGATTGGGCTTCCTAGGGCCAACACAAGGGGAAGGCTGAGATCCCCGTCGTAACTCGAGAATCCCGCCGCAACTCGAGAAAAACCACGTGGTTCCCACCTCTTGGCAAGAGGAGGCCCTTGCCCGCAACGGCGTCTCAAGGGAAGTCCCCTGTTCCGCCCTGAAGGGCGAAACGGTCCCTGACAGCCTTCCTGCGACCCCCAAAAGTCCCCCGAAACGCCGGGTTCCCTCGAGGGGAACACCGAGGGTCCCGGCACCACTTCCTCTGAGCCCCTTCTCCCCTCCTGATCGCGACAGGAGAGGCGATTCCCCTGCGTGGTCTGGAAGGGGTTCCCGGCCTTCCCGGCGCACCTCAGGATGAGGCCGGTCTTCACGAGGAAATTCGAGACGAGCCACGTGGGTGGGGCCACATGCCGAACGCCCCCGATTCCCCAGTCCGCCCTTGAGAAGGACCCGAGGCCCGGACCCCTCTTCGAAGGCAACCCTGTGGGTGAAGGCACAACACGAAGGGGCACTGCCACCCCTGTGCATCGTCCGCAAAGACCCACGGGTTCCACACACAGCACAATGAGGGGCCGGAGACCCCCTGAGCAACTCGAGAGGCCAGCGGGGTTCCCTTCCTCAGACAAGACGAGGCCTGACTCTCCTGTCCCAACTCTGAAGGGACCCTGCGGTCGGAGTGCAAAACGGAGAGGAAGCCTGAGGTTCCTGCCTCCCCTCGAGGTGAGGCCCTCTTCCGTTGCGCCAGACCCAGCGGAGTCCCGAGGGGCCCCGCCACCTCCACAGGATCCCTCGCCTCTCAGAGGCACCCTGGGAAGTTCCCTAAGGTCCCCGGCAGAAGGCGAGGGAAACGAGGGTTTCCCGCCGCCCCCCGAGAAAGACCTCGAGAGTCCTTCTTCAACGCGTCTCGAGGCCCTAGTCCCCTCCCGTGACTCGAGAGCCAGGACGCGCTCCCCCTCGCCACGCGCATGGAGACCTGACTTCCCTGGCGCCGCACGAGAGGCTCCCTGAGATCCTCGTCGTGCCTCGGGAGAAAACCCCCACGGGCGCCGCAGCTCGAGGAAACCCCGGAGACGCCCCCGTCCTCGCGAGCTGAGGGCCTTCTTTTCCTGCATGGCCTGGAGAGCAATCCCGGGTCCTCTCTCCAAACGGAAGAGGAGGCTGGACTCCCTTGAGGCCGCTCAGGGGGCTCCAAGAGACCCGCGTCGCGACTCGAGAGGAGAGCGGAGTCCTTGGCTTCCCCTCGAGACGAGGCCTGACTCCCCGGGGGAGCCTGGAATGCAACCCCGAGATCCCTGCCTTCCCTGGAGAGGAATAGTAGGTCCCGGACACACGCCTAGGTGAGGTCTCTTCGGCCCTGCAGTGACTCGAGTGCAACCCCCAGCTTTCCCTCGCAACCCGAGGGGAAGATTGGGCTTCCCAGGGCCAACCCAAGGGGAAGGCTGAGATCCCCGTCGTAACTCGAGAATCCCGCCGCAACTCGAGAAAAACCACGTGGTTCCCACCTCTTGGCAAGAGGAGGCCCTTTCCCGCCACGGTGTCTCAAGGGAAGTCCCCTGTTCCGCCCTGAAGGGAGAAACGGTCCCTGACAGCCTTCCTGCGACCCCCAAAATTCGCCCGACATGCCGGGTTCCCTCGAGGGGAACACCGAGGGTCCCGGCACCGCTTCCTCTGAGCCCCTTCTCCCCTCCTGACCGCGACAGGAGAGGCGATTCCCCTGCGTGGTCTGGAAGGGGTTCCCGGCCTTCCCGGCGCACCTCAGGATGAGGCCGGTCTCACGAGGAAATTCGAGACGAGCCACGTGGGTGGGGCCACATGCTCTACGCCCCCGATTCCCCGGTCCGTCCTTGAGAAGGACCCGAGGCCCGGACCCCTCTTCGAAGGCAACCCTGTGGGTGAAGGCACAACACGAAGGGGCACTGCCACCCCCGTGCATCGTCCGCAAAGATCCGCGGG
The DNA here is from genome assembly GCF_029407905.1 of Bubalus kerabau. Classification (NCBI taxonomy): domain Eukaryota; kingdom Metazoa; phylum Chordata; class Mammalia; order Artiodactyla; family Bovidae; genus Bubalus; species Bubalus kerabau. The sequence continues at coordinate 1,932 of NW_026577883.1, read as the reverse complement.
TTCCACACACAGCTCGACGAGGGGCCTGAGACCCCCTGAGCAACTCGAGAGGCCAGCGGGGTTCCCTTCCTCAGACAAGACGAGGCCTGACTCTCCTGTCCCAACTCTGCAGGGACCCTGCGGTCGGAGTCCGAAACGGAGAGGAAGCCTGAGGTTCCTGCCTCCCCTCGAGGTGAGGCCTCTTCCGTTGCGCCAGACCCAGCGGAGTCCCGAGGGGCCCCGCCACCTCCACAGGATCCCTCGCCTCTCAGAGGCACCCTGGGAAGTTCCCTAAGGTCCCCGGCAGAAGGCGAGGGACACGAGGATTTCCCGCCGCCCCCCGAGAAAGACCTCGAGAGTCCTTCTTCAACGCGTCTCGAGGCCCTAGTCCCCTCCCGTGACTCGAGAGCCAGGACGCGCTCCCCCTCGCCACGCGCATGGAGACCTGACTTCCCTGGCGCCGCACGAGGGGCTCCCTGAGATCCTCGTCGTGCCTCGGGAGAAAACCCCCACGGGCGCCGCAGCTCGAGGAAACCCCGGAGACGCCCCCGTCCTCGCGAGCTGAGGGCCTTCTTTTCCTGCATGGCCTGGAGAGCAATCCCGGGTCCTCTCTCCAAACGGAAGAGGAGGCTGGACTCCCTTGAGGCCGCTCAGGGGGCTCCAAGAGACCCGCGTCGCGACTCGAGAGGAGAGCGGAGTCCTTGGCTTCCCCTCGAGACGAGGCCTGACTCCCCGGGGGAGCCTGGAATGCAACCCCGAGATCCCTGCCTTCCCTGGAGAGGAAGAGTAGGTCCCGGACACACGCCTAGGTGAGGTCTCTTCGGCCCTGCAGTGACTCGAGCGCAACCCCCAGCTTTCCCTCGCAACCCGAGGGGAAGATTGGGCTTCCCCAGGGCCAACCCAAGGGGAAGGCTGAGATCCCCGTCGTAACTCGAGAATCCCCGCCGCAACTCGAGAAAAACCACGTGGTTCCCACCTCTTGGCAAGAGGAGGACCTTGCCCGCCACGGCGTCTCAAGGGAAGTCCCCTGTTCCGCCCTGAAGGGCGAAACGGTCCCTGACAGCCTTCCTGCGACCCCCAAAAGTCCCCCGACACGCCGGGTTCCCTCGAGGGGAACACCGAGGGTCCCGGCACCGCTTCCTCTGAGCCCCTTCTCCCCTCCTGACCGCGACAGGAGAGGCGATTCCCCTGCGTGGTCTGGAAGGGGATCCCGGCCTTCCGGCGCACCTCAGGATGAGGCCGGTCTCACGAGGAAATTCGAGACGAGCCACGTGGGTGGGGCCACATGCCGAACGCCCCCGATTTCCCGGTCCGCCCTTGAGAAGACCCGAGGCCCGGACCCCTCTTCGAAGGCAACCCTGTGGGTGAAGGCACAACACGAAGGGGCACTGCCACCCCCGTGCATCGTCCGCAAAGACCCGCGGGTTCCACACACAGCTCGACGAGGGGCCTGAGAACCCCTGAGCAACTCGAGAGGCCAGCGGGGTTCCCTTCCTCAGACAAGACGAGGCCTGACTCTCCTGTCCCAACTCTGCAGGGACCCTGCGGTCGGAGTCCGAAACGGAGAGGAAGCCTGAGGTTCCTGCCTCCCCTCGAGGTGAGGCCCTCTTCCGTTGCACCAGACCCAGCGGAGTCCCGAGGGGCCCCGCCACCTCCACAGGATCCCTCGCCTCTCAGAGGCACCCTGGGAAGTTCCCTAAGGTCCCCGGCAGAAGGCGAGGGACACGAGGGTTACCCGCCGCCCCCCGAGAAAGACCTCGAGAGTCCTTCTTCAACGAGTCTCGAGGCCCTAGTCCCCTCCCGTGACTCGAGAGCCAGGACGCGCTCCACCTCGCCACGCGCATGGAGACCTGACTTCTCTGGCGCCGCACGAGAGGCTCCCTGAGATCCTCGTCGTGCCTCGGGAGAAAACCCCCACGGGCGCCGCAGCTCGAGGAAACCCCTGAGACGCCC